>NC_090265.1:1296226389-1296536683 GCF_040414725.1 Anabrus simplex
ACAACACTTTTGTAATAACGACAGGCTACAATAAAATTCAGACTACTTTAAGCGTGAGACTGGTGTAAAACTGTGTCAACTGAAACACTTGAGAGACTCCAGGAAGCTTGAAATGAGGTACATCTTCGGTGAAATTCTGCGGCTTTTGTCACTCACGCATAGAATATGGGGAAAATAACCAGAACCCACTCCCGCAGTGCTATAATATTTCTCTAGAGAATGTGCTGTCTCCCAGGTGAAAAGGATGTAAGCTATATGCTGCATAAGGCGAGTGTTTGGTGCTTTCTGCGGACCGGACGAGGAAGAAGAGCATCAGACCAATAGCAGAGGAGACGCAGGGGAGAAAATGTGCTCTAGATTTAGTGAAATTAACATAAATGATATTATACAAGTAAAAAAAAAAAAAAAAACCATATGACAATAGAAAACGCTTTTCCAAAAATGTAGTAGTTTTACGTTCCGGAACTTTGTCTCACAGGAATTCTCGTACGTGCTCGTAAATCTACCGACACGGGCCGCACTGTATGGAAGTGAAACAAGGACAATAACTAGCTCAGAAAGAAAGAGAATAGAAGCTTTTGAAATGTAGTGTTACGGAAGAATGCTGAAGGTGAGATGGGTAGACCGAGCCACAAATGAAGAGATACTGAATCGAGTTGATAAGAGAAGAACGAGTCTGCGAAATTTGACCAGAAGAAGACGGACTTGTTCTGTTCTTGAGGAAGTGCAGGCGGTAAGAACGGTAGGGTGGTGGTGGTGATTGTTTTAAGAGGAAGTAGTCCTAGCCAACCATCCTCTATATAACACTAATCAGAGAGAAAAAAATGGAAGGGATCAGACACTTCGAAAAATGAAAGTATCGGCCAAAGAAAGACCAGGGCCACGAAGGGCGTGAAAAATGAAAGACTCCCTAGGCTTCGATACCTAATACCATCGGGGTCGGAAAAGAACAAGAGTTCATCAAGGGAGGTCGGATAGGATAGATGAAAGTGTGGAGCTGGAAGCAATACCAGGACTCAGTAAGGGCCCCATGGTCGCAACTCACGATCCAAAGTTCAGAGCCCCTGGGACCCCTTTTAGTCGCCTCTTACGACAGGCGGGGGATACCGTGGATGATATTCTACCACCCCCACCACAGCGGGAGAGAATGGTAGGGGTAGACTAAGCCATGAATATGGAAAACAGATAAAAGTAGGTAGACCTATAAAATGTAGCAGTTGCATAGAATTGAAAGAGTTAGCACACAACAGGGTGGCATGGAGCGCTGCATAAACCAGTCTATGGACCGTTGGTCCTAAAACAACAACAACAACAACAACAACAACAACAACAACAAGACAATTTACAATGTAGAACAAGGCCATTATTATTATTATTATTATTATTATTATTATTATTATTATTATTATTATTATTATTATTATTATTATTATTTTCTAAGATTTATATTATTAGAGCCCGATAAGTTCATCGTCTCGTTCCTCCAAAAATCATCCTGCCCACCACTGTCTACTCTGAAATTAAGTTCGGTATAGGAAAATTTGAGGACAGTGCTAAACTAGAAGGTGGTGGCGGTGGTTGCTGTCGTATATTTAAGGCGCAAATCAACAAGGTTGCTCTAAAAATTCTCCAGGGAAAAAAAAAATCAATTTTCGTCTTTTAGAAGAGTGGTCAACAAAGGGAAACGAAATTTTAAAATGCAATTCTGGGGGGGGGGGGGGGAATAAGAGAGGACTTGGTACGGTGAGGAAATTCACTCATAAATTGAGAAACTAAATCGATAACTGAGAACTTTCAATAAAACCTTTCGGAATAGAGTAAACCTGAATAAACCATTTTTTTTAGTAGATGGCTACATATGTGCTGACTCTCCAACCGTTCTTTAAAAAAAATCACATTCTTACTAGACAAGGCACAAGACTATTAGCATGACAGTTGAGCGGCTATCATTTGCTGTTGACGGAGCGAAGTTGCGGTGCAATCTAGCTGAGCAGCTCCTATGAGACTGAAGGCAGGTAAAGAAAGCTACGGGGCGGGGGACTACTGACCGTACCGTACGAGGGTGGAGGGAAGAGTTATATGAGCGGAGGACAGAGACAAATGGCAGGCAAGCACCACCAAGACACGAAAGCGTACTCCTGAGTGTCAACCGCACAACACAATTTCCTCCCCTTTCGGAAATAATAATGTGATTTATATTGTTCAGCAAACGAATACTAAGTGAGAACTTCTAATTTCAAGGGTGAACCTTCCAGAAAACTCGGGAAATGAATGTATGTTTTTCTGCTCTTTGCTACGATGGCGTGCATGGAATAGAAGTTTGTAGAACACACAGGGAATTCTAATGTGCTACAACCGGAGAATGAGTTATATACTTCCTGAGCCATGCATATTTATTTACTCATTTTATTTCGTTATTTCTTTCTTACTTACTTACTTACTTACTTACTTACTTACTTACTTACTTACTTACTTACTTACTTACTTACTTACTTACTTACTTACTTACTTACTTTATGTGAATACAACAGCGACTTTTTTCCACATGTTGTTCCTCTTCCAACGATGATGTGGTCGTTGAAATAGGTATTGTTTGCGAGAGTAAAATGTTACAAATAAAGATGATCAAAGGTGTTTCTCTAAGGAATTCAATCGCTCTCTGAGTAAATCTTGTCTATTCTGACCTCAGTAAAATTACGAAAACCTATTCAATAATCCCAGTATAAATCCTATGACAATCCAATAATTTTTTATGTTATTGTTTTTATGTCCCACTAACTACCTTTACGGTTTTTGGAGATGATGAGGTGCTGGAATTTTGTCACGCAGGAGTTCTTTAACGTGCCAGTAAATCTACCGACACGAGGCTTTATTTAAGTACCTTCAAATCTTAATCATCCAGTAACAATATAATAAAAGTGATATTTGTAAGAAGTGCGCGGAATACGAAAGGTACTAAGCGAAATGAAATGTAAGCTTTCACGCTCTACCGTGTGCCCGTCAATGATAAAAACTTCATGGAGTGGAAAAGACGCAGCTACATATTACCATTAGTTGCCAAATGGCGTGCGTCGTTAGGCTGTGTGGTTAGCGGACAAATATGGAGGCGATTCCGTCCCAACCCGTCAAAACTGGATCGCCATGCTGGGATTTAATCTTTGACAGCGGAAGGTCATCAAAGGAGTGGTGTCATTATTAATCACAACACACGTCCAAGTGTCAAGGAGCGTGTCAAAAACATTAGTGCAAGAAACGACAAGAAGTTTTTCACCACTGTAACGGTTCAAATCCCGTTACAAGCATTTATCTGTATTATTATTATTATTATTATTATTATTATTATTATTATTATTATTATTATTATTTGCTTTACGTCGCACCGACACAGATATGTCTTATGGCGACGATGGGATAGGAAAGGCCTAGGAAGTGGATGGAAGCGGCCGTGGCCTTAAATCAGGTACAGCCCCGGCATTTGCCTGGTGTGAAAATGGGAAACCACGGAAAACTATTTTCAGGGCTGCCGACAGTGGGGCTCGAATTCACTATCTCCCGATTACTGGATACTGGCCGCACTTAAGCGACTGCAGCTATCGAGCTCGGTATTATTATTATTATTATTATTATTGTGTCTGTATTGTTATTATTATTACTATTACTGTAACTATTATCATTGTTTGATTCAATTCTATAATCTGTTTTCGGCATGTATTAATTATCACTTGCTTTATTGTATTTAATTTATTGTGTGTATATATATATCTGTGCGTGTGTGTTAGCATTAAAATCATGTAGAGTGCGACTAACTGCCTAATATCAGATATGGATATGTTTTGTGGAACCTTTTGACATTGCAACATATGGTGTAATACTGCTACAGTAACTGTCGAGTCATCGCTCTGTCATTGTATGCATTTAGCGATGAGATCATATTTAGGGAACTCCTAGTGGGCATTAGGCTATTTCAACCTAATATGTAACATTTGTAGCTGGGTGGGAGTGACATCATAGTTATTTTGAGAGACGACGTGTGGGTGACAACTTACATATATATGGGCTGTATCCTATAGCGGCAGTCAGTTGGATAGTTCAGTTGGTTGGAAGGAGATGAATGGAGAGACTTGCCATGAAGTCAATTGGAAAGAGACGAATGGGGAACAGTGATATGGATACGTAATCGTGAGTGACAAATGGATTATAAGTTCGGAGTGTGTTTCGTGCATCTGTTCGGTCGAGTTCTTTGTGTCAGTTCGGTGACAGCCGAATAATGAGTCGTCGTAATGCAGACTAACAGTTATCAGTGAATTACTTAAACATTTTATTGTTAAATATGAATATAGTTTCAAGCCATCCTATATCTCGTTGTGAAACTAAAAGGATACATTACCAAATTAGGCTTGAGATATCTACGAGTACATCATCAAACACGATACTTCTTTTTGGATGGTATCCGACACTTGCTGAAGCAGTAAGAAGTGGGTCTGATAGCGCAGGGTGATTATTTCCCCTGAAACTGCTGCATTCCTTAACATAGCTGCTTGTGTATACTTTGTATTGGTTTGTATTAACAAAATGGACTCGGGCGGGTTTCAGTTGATCGCGCTTGACTTACAACCTTCAGCTCATAGCCTCATGCAAATGTTTACTCTTCAGATATTCCTTGAGAGGCCCGAACAAATGGAAGTCACAAGGTGATAGGTCAGGACTGAAGAATGGTGGTGAAAAACTTCTTGCCGTTTCTTGCACTAATGCTTTTGGCACGATCCTTGTGAAACTTGGACGCGTATTGTGATTAATAATGACACCACCCTTTGATGACCTTTCGCTTTCAAAGATTAAATCCCAGCACGGCGATCCAGTTTTGACGGGTTGAGACGTAATCGCCTTCATGTTTGTCCACTAACCACACAGCTTAACGACGCACGCCATAGGCCTTCGGCGGAATCTCTCGCCACCGTCGCCCGGACGGGCGCGGCTCCGCCGAGTGCTGTCCGGCGGCAGGTGGACTTCGCCCCCCCCCCCCCCGCCGGATAGTACAAGCGCGTCGGTCCAGCCTATATAAGGAGATTGGACCGGCGCCGGGCTAGCAGTCTGCGAGTGGCCGGGGGACGGAGGTGATATGTAGCTGCGACATTTCCACCGCATGAAGTTTTTATCATTGATGCGCGCACGGTAGAGCGAGCTATGGGGTCAAGGCGGCTTACATTTCTTTTAGAACCTTTCGTATTCCGCGCGCTTCTTATACATATCACTTTTATTATATTGTTACTGGATGATTAAGATTTTAAGGTACTCAAATAAAGCCTCGTGTCGGTAGATTAACTGGCACTTGCATGGGACTTGAACCTTCTAACCCTCGAGCACTGTCAACTATCACACATCCTACCGCGCGCTAGCCATGTGAGCTACTGCGATACTTGACCTACGGCGCCCACTCCCCAGCCTATACTGGCCACAGACCATCTCCACTTCCTCGTCCAACTCAGCACCATACCCAATGCAACGATACATACGGCCTTTTACAGGGTCAAATAAACAAATCAGTCCTTGGAAGCTATCAAGTATGCAACCTTACCACATCCCAGGCAACTGGCTGTTAAAAAAATCTTATGTGGGATTCGAACCTCCTACCTCGAACACTGTCCACTATCACATATCTCCCCGCCCCCTTGCCACGTGAGATACTGCGGTACTGGACCTACGGCGCCCACTTCCCAGCCTATACAGTACCGTGCTCCCGGTCTGTGCGTCCACCTCCTGTTTTAAAGTACATGTTCTGCGTATCTGTACTCGTTTTACGGGTTCATTCTAGGTACCCATAATTAATTAATAGTGGCGAAATGAGGAGATGTAGACTATAAAAATGGACGATTGTTTGGGGTTGCCGAAAAAAAAAAAAACCAGCCCTTTTAGTTCCATCTGTATTTGGTAATTCCGGTTACACAAATTACAGGGTGAGATTTAGCAACGAAGTGTAAAGATGTCTAACGAGAAGTGCATTTATGTTAATTGAAGACATTATGTGTCATAACTAGGGCCCGGAGTTTAAAAAATGCATATGCGCATATGCAAATGCATATTTTGAACGTTAGTGCATATTTTGAGCGTTAGTGCATATACAGACATATTTTTCTCTTATGTTTGATCGATTATCTAAGATTTCTGAACGAAATGGAAAATCTAATGAACTCTGTATGCTGTACATCCCTTGGTATCATAAGAAACCTTTCCTGATCAAGGAAAAAGCTTTCAGTGTCGCAATACAAGCAGGTAGACTGATAATAACGCTTTTCATAATAGCTACTTCCTTCTTTCTGACATTCCTCTTTCCTACTCCTTACAGTAACCTCCCGAGGTTTGCTTAAACAAGTGCGTTCATCTGATAACTCGCTCTTCGTCTACCGCAGTGTTTCACCAGATACTGAATAAACGCCTGAAGATTTTGGCAGAAGAATGTTCCGAACAGTCAGTGTCAGTGCTCAAGTATTACCCACTTGCATCCGTCGACGTAGAACGATCATTTTCAGTGTATAAATTAATTCTGGCAGACAACAGAAAGCTATTGACTCCTGAAAACATTGAAAAGCTGTTGAAACCTGCTGACATGCATCATTCTGCAAGGAATTAAACATGTTTATCAATTCAGCACGGAGTTCAAATTAAATAATGTGTCTGGTAAGTGTATTTTGTTTTATTTTTAGTGCATGTTCTGGTGCATATTTACAACATTTTAGTGCATATGAGCATGCATATTCTCGGAGTTTTTAATGCATATGAATCCGGGCCCTAGTCATAACTGACACTAATAGGGCGAATCGTGTAGTGTTTCACGGCGGATATTATCAACAAATCACTCAAATCTGGACGTTGGCGACCTAGCCGATACCCCCAGGTACGCCACAGACAACAGATCAGACAACTTGGACCAGTTCTTTTCCGCTCGTGTTACCTGCTGAAGGTATTACATTCTTCTTTCGTAGGGCTTAAATGTCGTAAATATCTCCCTCGATAGCAGAAGTAATCAAGTCATGGTAGGACGTTTAACATATCCCTTCAGGCAGAAGTTAACAAGATCTTTTTCTCCCTCATAATATCCTACCGTATGCCGCAATGACGCCAATGATTGCTACACTTGTTTTGAGCACTATTTTCAATTAATCTTCTCTGCGTGACAAACGGGGCGAGTCGGCCAGAGCGAGAGCGGCTTATGGATCGTGGTTTTAGCTGTGATTGACGAGATGGGACGGAAAATGATAAATCCTCAACTGTCCGCATAGCGTCCGGCCAGCAGCACACAATACTCCGTCCCAATTACACCATCGACCGCTCGCCCCAACGCTCTACATAAACATGATCATAATTAAATGTATCCAGGGTAGCTTACTGTATAAACCTGAAGCCTGTGTCGCCTGACCTTAGAAAATAAGCACTTTAGCCACTATTTTTAATACGATACATGTTGTTGTTGTTTCCTTTTACTTGAATTTCACGAACTTGAAAATTCACGATTTGCTCGCTCTCAGAAGGATGAATAACATACTAAAAGGAATGTGTATTACCATTTTCTGAAGAAAGTCATACTTCAAAAGAAGCGGATCATTTGCTCAAATAAGGAGGGCGCGGAAATGGCGAAATATTAATTAATATCATGACGTCAGAGCAATTCGCATTATACACTAAATATGAACTAATTATTGTAGACAAACCACAATTCGGTTTTTTCATAAATATGTGAACAGAGTGATCAAGTAAAATGTCTAACTACTTTAGACAACTGTCACCACAATTCTCAGCATCTTCTAAAAACAATTTCAACTTTTGTAAAGGGTCATCAATTTGGGAGGAGAGCTTCCGTTAGTTATATCATCCGGTAAAACAAGACTTTCAAAATAATCTGTGAGAGACGAAGGCTGACTCCATTCTGTAACTAGAACATTTCTACAGATTAGCAAGTTAGAAGATTTATCTCGTAAAAACTTCATTCGGTAGGCAGCCACAGTTTATATGCACTTGCAAGCTAAAATCACTGTTTATTTTAATTCACACTAAAAGGGGTGATCACGTTTACGGAATCACGTTTTTCAGTCCTTATCGATGTACTTTTCAGTAAAGCTCAAGTCGCTGTCTTTGAAATGTTTCATAACACCACTGATCTGTTCGCTGAGATCAGCCTGTGCATGGGACCGAACGAATTCATTAACTACGAAGATCAGGATTCTTACGCAATCGAAAGGAGCTTATGCATCTTTCTAATTTTACTGACATATCGCAGTTGCTTACATATCCCAGCACTGGAAGTGCATCTGGCAACCTGTCCGGTTGTGCTGTCTGTACTTGTGTCGACC
Organism: Anabrus simplex; assembly: GCF_040414725.1. Classification (NCBI taxonomy): domain Eukaryota; kingdom Metazoa; phylum Arthropoda; class Insecta; order Orthoptera; family Tettigoniidae; genus Anabrus; species Anabrus simplex. The sequence continues at coordinate 1,296,234,735 of NC_090265.1, forward strand.
AGTTGACGTACTAGGTAAGTGGTCATCAACCACGGAAAACCATGTTCAGGGTTGCCGACAGTGGGGTTCGAACCCACTATCTCCCGAATGCAAGCTGATAGCCATGTAACCACAACCACGCGGCCACTTGCTCGGTTTTCTTTTCTTTACGATGGGACCAAAGAAGGATACGGCTGTGTAGTTTACAGAGCTTGGCTACTTAGCTGTCATGGCCAAGCCTTCCAGTGGTTCAGTAGCAGGATTATGCATTAATCGGTAAACAACATTGACCTAAACAGTACACATTCTCTGACTGGAACAACACGTACCTCTAACGGGGTTCGCATGCTATCTCATCCTCAAATATATGGAAGAGAAAAAGATTGGCCATACACTCTCTGGACTAAGGTAGGAGAAAGGGTTCAGAAAAAGCCGACTGTTACCGTAATTTGAACATTGCTGCGGGAAAAACAACAAAAAACAAATAGAAAAGCTATCAAGGTAAGTCTAAGAAGCGAGAAAGTCCCTTCTTGAAATAAAACGTAAAGGAATTGACCTCTTAGTACAGCACCCTCAAGGAAATCAGTGGTTCGCAGAAAACGTAGGCTTTTCAGCATCAGAGTGGACTGAAAGCATCAAGATGATGGCAGACATGGCTCCGGTAAGAAGCTTGTGCAACAGAAGCCAGGGAAAACAACTACAACAGGCATGCTTGTGGTGAGATTGAAACTTTGGGACATGTTCTCGGCTACTGTCCATTCAGCTCATTGCTTAGGAATACTCGCCATCACACAACTCGCGGCCTTATTGCAAGAGCCTTTCGCGTTAACGGGTAGCAAGTATATGATGAAATGAACTACACGTACTTAGCTGAAAATAGAAGCACGAGAAGAGTAGACATTCTTGTCATCGATAAACAGAGAGATAGTTCTGTAATACTGGACCTAACAGAACGTATAGAATGAGGCGTTCAACAGCCCTGAGAAGTAGGCAATCTACGTTCCAGTATCCAGTTACATCATGGAGAAATATCATGCGAACTCTTTTATTTATTATTATTATTTTTTTGCTATTTGATTTACGTCGCACCGACACAGATAGGTCTTATGGCGACGATGGGACAGGAAAGGGCTAGGAGTTGGAAGGAAGCGGCCGTGGCCTTATTTAAGGTGTGCCTGGTGTGAAAATGGGAAACCACGGAAAACCATCTTCAGGACTGCCGACAGTGGGATTCGAACCCACTATCTCCCGGATGCAAGCTCACAGCCGCGCGCCCCTAACCGCATGGCCAACTCGCCCGGTCATTTGAACTCCGTCACCGTTTAGGGATTGTTAGTGGGTGAGAGAGGTACCATACTGGGGACGACGGCCGAGTTGTTGAAGAGGTTTGCTCTCAAGGAAAGCTACCTGGCCACCCTTGCCGAAGCGGCTGTGCGTGGGTCCGTGCCTCTTTTAAGGAACCATTTATATTCCAAGACATAAAAATTCTACAATACTATGTCTTATGGCAAACCCATTCAGGATCAGTTTCCTAAATAAAAAAATATACCGGGTGGTCCACCAGGCTCTTGCGATCCAGTTTTATGCATCCCTTCACATTTACTACAAATCTGGAAGACATCGGTCCCTCTCCCTAAACCGGGGTAATATAGCGAGATGTTTACGGGCTCGAAGACGGCAGGAATCGTGAGCGCAACCAATAATTCATTATGGGTACCTCGAATGAACCCGTAAAACGAGTACAGATACGCAGAACACGTACTTTAAAACAGCAGGTCGACGCACAGACCGAGAACACGGCACTCTATAGGCTGGGAAGTGGGCGCTATAGGTCAAGTGTCGCAGTAGCTCACATGGCAAGCAGGCGGGTAAGTACCGATACGTGATAGTGGACAGTGTTCGAGGTAGGAGGTTCGAATCCCACATTAGAATTTTTTTTTTAATTAGATGCCTGGGATGTGGTAAGGTTGCATACTTGATAGCTTTCAAGGACTGATTTGTTTATTCGACCCTGTAAAAGACCGTATGCATCGTTGCATTCGGTATGGTGGTGGGTTGGACGACGATGTGGAGATGGTCTGTGGCCAGTATAGGCTGGGAAGTGGACGCCGTAGGTCGTCACAGTAGCTCACATGGCTAGCGCGCGGTAGGATGTGTGATAGTTGACAGTGCTCGAGGGTTAGAAGGTTCAATCCCATGCAAGTATTTTTTTAAAGCCAGTTGCCTGGGATGTGGCAACGTTGTGTACTTAATGCCGGTATTTGTCACAGACTGATTTGTTTATTTGGCCCTGAAAAGGGCCGCTGGTATAGAGCTTGCTTGATAGAGGCTATGAAACATGTGACAGGATTTCAGTTAACCACGTCGTTTAACGCAGCACCTGCTCGAACTGACGACCTCTGTGGTCGATACAGAGCTGCGCGCGATGTTTTAAGGTCCGTCTGGCCCGTTGCAACAACTCTAGCGAAACGGATCGGCACGCCTCGGTGATGAGCTGTCTAAGGTGACAAGCACTGGCCGGCTCCTGTGCATACACCAGTTGTTATACATGGCCCTAGAGAAAAAAAATCCAGGGGCACAAAATCGGGCGATCTGGCGGGCCAGGGCATAGGTCCTCCCCTTATCCATTTATCAGGATACGTCGCATGGAGATGGTTCCGGACGACCACCGTCGCGTGCGGTGGGGCTCCGTCATGCTGGAATCATATCCTGCAGCGGTCAAGGAGTGGCACATGTTCCAAAAACGATGGAAGTTCATCTTGGAGAAACCACAGATAGCGTTGGCTAGTCAGATGGCCCTCAAAGAAATGGGGACCGATGAGGTGATCACCCACGATTCCACACCATACATCCACGCCCCACTGTACCTGAAAAGCTGTCTGGGGATTATCCACACTCCAGTAATGCATATCGTGGCAATTAACGGTTCCATTGTTGTGGAATTGCGCTTCGTCCGTAAATAAGAGAGTCGCTAGAAAAGCAGGATCAGTGTCCACATGCTGTAGGATCCATTGACACAACGCCACCCGGGAATCGAAATCAAGACCATGTAGCTCCTGATGTAAGTGCAGATGGTACGGGTGAAACCGGTGGGTATGAAATATCCACATAACAGACGCTCGGCTGATGTTCGTCCCCTGTAAAATGGCCCGTGTGCTAGTATGAGGGTTACGCTGGATAGCGTCAAACATGACCTCTTCATTGTCAGCAGACGTCACGGGATGATCTCGAACAGGCCGTGTCCTTCCCAGGGATGCAGTATTCCGCAGGAGTCTTTCCACACTCCGAAATGCCATGCCCGTCGGTTATCGTCTATCCGGATAGCGTTCTTGGTACAGGCGTTGTGCTTGGTATGCATTCTGTCTCGCTTTTCCATAGATACGTAACATAACCACATACTCGTCGCTGGAATAGCATACATCTCGAGGAAGTGAATCAACTTTGTGTTGTGAATTGCTTTGAAGGAGGGGAGTTCGTGCAGCTACATACTGACCTGCCATCGCATGTTGTTACCGTTCCAATGGGGCATACTTTGCCCTACCTGTAGTCTACGAAGCTTGGAACATGTACGACGTAGCCAACTGGCCTCAGACCATCATCTCCTCATCCTTAACCAACCCAACAACATACCCAATGCAACGATACCTACGGTCTTTTACAGGGTCAAACAAACAAATCAGTCTTTGGAAGCTATCAAGTTTGAAACCTTACTACATCCCAGGCAACTGGCTGTTAAAAAAATCGCATGTGCGATTCGAACCTCCTACCTCAAGCACTGTCCACGATCACATATCTCTGCACCCGTTTGCTATGTGGGCTACTGCGACACTTGACCTACGGCGCCCACTTCCCAGCCTACAGTATACAGTACCGTGTTCCCGATCTGTGCGTCCACCTCCTGTTTTAAAACAAGTGTTCTGTACTCGTTTTACGGGTTTATTCGAGGTACCCATAATGAATTAACAGTGGCGTTGACGCTTCCTGCTGTCTTCTAGCCCGTAAACACACATCTCGTAATATTACCCCGGTTTAGGGAGAGGGACCGATGTCTTTCAGAATTGTAGTAAATGTGAAGGGATGCATAAAACTGGATCGCAACGGGCTGGTGGACCACCCAGAGTACAGTATATATATTCTGTGGTACAGCTGGCCTTATTCACTCAGTTTTATGCAACCCGCAAATTATAGCCTAACCTAAAAATACTGATCTTGTCTACTCACAACAATATCTGGTCTTATTACGCTTTCCATAATTCGTTTATTCGTGTCAACCAAATCAGCATACATGATAAAACAACGAAGGATGGCAAAGAATCGTGAAAATTCTGTTTCACAGGAACATCATGTATAGAGAATAAGATGGCTGAATGAGGAGGAAACTGGTGCCCGTTAGTCGGAGGAGTCTAATGTAGGACGAATATTTTTATTTTGTTGTTGATGTTCGTGTGAAACGCATTGTTTAAAACAAATCTAAATCATGATAAGCTATCATATTGCAGTCCGTCTCCATGGCTAAATGGTTAGCGTGCTGGCCTTTGGTCACAGGGGTCTCGGGTTCAATTCCCGGCAGGGTCGGGAATTGTAACCATCATTAGTTAATTTCGCTGGCACGGGAGCTGGGTGTATGTGTCATCTTCATCATCATTCCATCCTCAGCACGACGCGCAGGTCGCCTATGGGAGTCAAATCAAAAGACCTGCACCTGGCGAGCCGAACATGTCATCGGACACTCCCGGTACTAAAAGCCATACACCATTCCATTTCTTTTTATCATATTGCAGGTACTCTGCTATGTTTATTTCTACTGTAAGTAGCTTATAAAAGACCTATTTGCGGTCAAGTAAGCTATTACCAACAGAGATGCAATGAGCGTCCATCCGATTAATGAAGCAGATGTTCAAAATGACCACCTCCTTCGCTAATGGAATCTGTGCACGGTTGAGAAGAGACAATGTTGCTTGGTGCAGCATATGTGGTGCAACCTGCCAGCAGGTTTCAGTGATGAGCCTCCGTAAATAATTCTGGGTCTCTGGCTCCTGTCCATATGCTCTTTCTCTACATCTAGTGGAGTAAGGTCAGGTGATCTAGCCGGCCATACGATAGGACCCACTCGTCCAATCCTTCGTCCAGGATATGTCTTATGCACGTGGTTCCGTACTGCCAAAGACTAGTGTGGAGGAACTCCATCCCGCTGGAACCACATCCTTAACCGTTTCATGAGGGGCACGTTCTCTAATAACAGCGGGAGGTATTTACGAAGAAACTGTGGATAGCGTCGTCCCGTGAGGTTTCCACCGAAGAAATAGGGTCCATTTATCTTGTCACCTATTATCCCCTCACCGAGATCGATAGCTGCAGTCGCTTAAGTGCGGCCAGTATCCAGTATTCAGGAGATAGTGGGTTCGAACCCTACTGTCCACAGCCCTGAAAATGGGGTCCGTGGATTCCCATTTTCACACCAGGCAAATTACGGGGCTGTACCTTAATTAAGGCCACGGCCGCTTCCTTCCCACTCATGGGCCTTTCCTATCCCATCGTCGCCATGAGACCCCTCTGTGTCGGTGCGACATAAAACAACTTGTAAACAAAAATTATCCCCTCACCACACTTTGACGCCTCGTTGTACTTGGAATCGAGTTCTCCTAATCCAGTGAGGATTTTCAATGCTCCAGAAACGGGCGTTGTGACGAATAACAGTTCCGTTGTTGTGAAATCTGGATTCGTCATTGTTAAGAAATCCGCGTTAGATTCAACTCTTTGCAATAGCCACTGCGGAAATTCTATCCGATTTTGAAAGTAATCTCCGTGAATGTTGTTAAATACATTTCCGTGACAATTACAGTATTTATTTATCCTTTTTTTTAATGTGCCTGGTAATACTCGTATAATACAACGGTTGGGTTGTTGTGACATTGACATGGTTACACACTGCAGTATACCACAAATTTCCAATGATGTGAAGAAAAAGACCTAAACATTAATTTGATCACAATACAAGAAAGACAGGGAACCTTTCGGGACGGTAATAAAGAATCTTAGAAATTGAGGGAGAGAAGGAAATGAATAGTGTTTTGGGTGAATCAGGATAACTCACGGTATATCCCAGGGAATCACTGGACAAGTGGAAGGAATATTTTGAACATTTCCGCAACGTAAAAGAAAATCTTTCTGACGACACCGCAAACAACCGAGCTCAGGGGGGAGGAAGACAATAATCTTAGTGAATTTACGCTTGAGAGAGTAGTAAGTAAACTCCATTATCATAAAGCAGCAGGAATAGATGACATTAAATCTGTAATGGTGAAATAGAGTGGGAGGGCATGGAAGTAATGGCTTCATAGAATAATAAAATCGGCATGAAATATTAGTAAGGTGCCTTCAGATTGGACGGAAGCAGTATTACACCTAATTATAAACAAGGGAAGATGAAGGATTGCAACAAATAGCGGGGTATTTCATTGATCAATATACCAGGCGTGTTCACTGACATTGTGGAAGGAAGGGTACGATCAGTGGTTGAAGTAAGGTGGATGAAAATCAGTGTAGTTTCAGACCACAGAGTGGCTGTCAGGATCAAATTTTCAGTATGCGCCAAGTCATTGAAAAATGTTTCGTAGATCTAGGGAAGGCAAAGGACAGAATATCGAGGGAAAGGACGTCAACCTTTCTGGGGGGATAATGGAATTAAGGATATATTATTAAAAGCAATCAAAAGCATTAATATGGACAATTGGGCTGCAGTGAGAATTGGTGGTAGAATGAGTTTATCGTCCGAAGTCTTTCCTGGAGTTTGACAAGCTGTAATCTTTCACTATTGTTCATAATCGACGTGGATCGTCGACTGAAATGCATAAAGTGGCAGAGAGGGATTCAGTTAGGTGGAAATGTAGGAAACAGTTTGGCCTATACCGACGTCTTGGTCTTAATCGGAGACCAAGGTGAAAGCGTGCAATCTATTCGTATTTTCGAACCTTGAAATAGGTGCAATAAGTATGATATGAAAATAGTATTTCTAAGACTAAAGTTACGTCAGTAAGGAAAAACCTAAGAGAATGGAATGTCACGTTGGGAATACAAAATTGGAACAGGTAGGTCATTTAAACTACTTAGAATGTATGTTCTCCCAGGATGCGAGTATAGTGAGATTGTGTCGTGCAGGAAACGTAATGCAGTGAGCTCGCAGTTGCTATCAGCACTATTCTGTAAGAAAGAAGTCAGCTCCCGTACGAAACTATCATAACACCGGTCTGTTTTCAGACTAACTTTGCATTACGGGAGTGAAAGCTAGGTGTGCTCAGAATACTTTATTCATAATTATAAGTTAGAAGTAGTAGACCTGGAAGTAGCGAGGTGGGAGCAGTGGCAAGTTGGTGCTCAGAATGATGAGATAAAGGCTATTACGAATGAAGTCGATGGATGAAGCTGTACGCATAAACCGGCTTCGGTGGTGGAGTCATGTGATTCGAGTGGGGAAGGATAGGTTACGTATGAGAATAATGAACTCGTTCATGGAGGGTAGGAGAAGTAGAGAAAGACCAAGACGACGATGATTAGAGTCAGTTTCTAGTGATTTGAAGATAAACGAGGTCACAAGGCTAGTTACGATTAGAGGTTTGTGGAGGCATTTGGTAATTTCACAGGGATCTTTATACTGAACGCTGAAAGGTATACCAGACTATAATTAAGATGTGTGTTATTATTATTATTATTATTATTATTATTATTATTATTATTAGCGAATAATATCACTAGGACTGCGTAGAGTACTTACAGGTGGACTTTATTTGTGTTCAGACCACGTTGTTTCAGTTTTCTTTTTTCCTCTTGATCAATTTGCTATTTGTGATTTTTTAAATTTTTACAATTTGCTTAATGTCGCACCGACACAGATAGGTCTTATGACGACGATGGGACAGGAAAGGTCTAGGAGAGGGAAGGAAGTGGCCGTGGCCTTAATATATCTCCCGGATGCAAGCTCACAGGTGCGCGCCTCTAACCGCACGGCCAACTCGCCAGGTTTTGTGAATTTTGGACCTGAAGATTACCCGGTTTTGGCCAGGTGTAATTCCTGCATATTTCATATCGGTTTTCATTTCACCAGTTCATTTCATTGTGTCTGTTTTGGCTTTACTCCTGTTTTCATAAAATTCGACTGTTTGTTTTGTACGCCTGTCTGGGTCTATTATGTCCATAGAATATTAACCTGTGATGTCTAATGTCACTGTCAATATTTGTGTATTGTTTGATTTCCTGTTAGCCTCTCAATCGGTATTGTTCATCTGCGAGTTTTGAACCTAGAAATTTTCTTATGATTTGCGTTCCTTTTTCTCAGTGTTTCCAGTGTCTGCTTTCCTGTTCAAAATTAGCGTCTCCGATTTATGACTGTACTGTCTTAGTTTAGTGTTGGCCTACTTGGAGATCCATTTTTTGTTGTAGATGTTTGTTTAGTTGGTATGCAGTTTCCATGTTTTGGCGTCTAATTTCGTTAGCTTTTGTCTCGAGTCCATTTTCCTGACACCAAGATATTTAAATTGTACCCTTTAATTTTGCCATATTTTATCTCCATGAGTTTTGGTACTTGTTTGATGCAAGCCATGTATTCTGTCTTTTCAAAAGATATCTGGAAGCAGACTTTTTTCTGCAATTTCTTTCAGGAGTTCAATCTGATTTTCGGCTGTTGAAATGACTTGAATTTTTCTAGGTCGTCTGCAAGTGCTAAGAAATCTATCGCTAGTTTTCCTCTGCCTAAAGTGATTGGTTGGTGAATTCTGAGGACCCATTTCTGTTCGCGCCATTCTTGTATCACTCTTTTATGAACGCAGTTGAAGAGTAGAGGAGTGTATCATCTTCCCTGTCTTACTCCCGTTTTGATTTCAAAGGGATATGAGATGTCATCTATCAATTTAACCTTGGACTTTGTGTTCGTCAGTGTTCGTTTTATGATTGCAAGTGTTTTCAGGTCTAAACTTGTTCTTTCAGTATTTGGAAGAGTGATTCGCTATCAACTGAGTCATAGGCCTTTTTTTTAATCAGCAAATGTGCAGACTAAATTGTTGCTACAAATTCTCTGATTTCTTAGGATTAGCTTTAGGCTCACGATTCGCTCTGTACACAATCGACCTGGTCAGAATCATGCCTGATAGTCTCTGATTGTTTGTTCTAGTAGCTGTTGTGTTCTGCCGATAAGAAAATGGGGTATAATTTTGAATGCAACTGATACTAGTGAGATTCCTCTTTAATTGTTCGCATTTATTCTGTCTCCCTTCTTATGTAGCGGGTTAATTATTGCATTTTTCCAATCTTCTGGGATTTGTTCTCTTTGTCAAATATCTTGCATGATTTTGGTTGATTTCTTTTATCGTGTTTGGGCCTGCTGATTTTAGGACTTCCGCTGTGATTCCAACTTTACGCGATTATTATTATTATTATTATTATTATTATTATTATTATTATTATTATTATTATTATTATTATTATTATTCCTTCGTTATGCCCATTCATAGAGCGCGTTTGAACTTGTTAGTTGGTTTGATGGTTTGTGCCTTCTTATCCTCCCAAAATCTCTTCATGAATGCAATGTGTTGCATCTTGCGTTCTGTCGACCACTTCCTACCAGTTGTCTTTTTTGGTTTCTCCCTAAATTTATGATTAGCTACTTTGGTTCTAAAAGCTCCACGATTTTCCATGATGTCGTCTGTAATATTTATTTCTTGGAGGTCCACCTTAGTTTCTTCTAGCCACTTTATTTTGACCTTCTTTGAGTTGATTACTTTGAATAATCTTTTAGTTAGTCTGTCGCTGTTCATTCTGTAGATATGGCCATAGAAATTAAGGCGCCTTTTCCGTACAGCATCAGTAAACCTGTCGGTGAAGGAGTAGAGGTCCGCTGTTTTCCTCTTAATCCACATTCCATTTTCTCTCGCAGGACCATAAATTTTCCTGAGAATTTTCCGCTCCTGCTTTTCAATTTCTGTAATTATAGAGTGACCACCTAAGCATATGGTTTCTGAGGCATATAAAGCTTCGGGCAATACAACTGTCTTGTAGTGTCGTAATTTTCCACGTCAGTCTGTATGCCTTATGTAGTTTGGTGTTTCTTTCTACATTGGCACTACTGTCTAATCCTGATGGTAGTATAATTTCTCCAAGGTATTTGAAGGAGGGCACCTGTGAAATTGTGCCGTTTTCCATCTCTAGCGGAGTTCTTTTGCTATTTTGACGTAGATTTTCCATGTACCTGGTTTTCTCGTAGGATATCTGGAGGCCTGCCTTTGATGCTATATTGTGTAGTCTCTGCATGGCATACCTTGTTTCATCCTTGGTCTTAGTGATGATTGCCAGATCATCAGCAAATGCTAAACATTTCACATTGACCTTGCTTCCCAAATTTCCGATGTTCACACCCTTGATATCCTTTTCCCACTCTCTAATAACTTTGTCAATGCAAATTATCGAGATTAATTTAGTGTACTGAAACACAATTGGATATATCAGAGCTCTTTGAATATTGTTGCTGATAGAAAGAATGAGTGAGTGATATTGTGTAAGTTCCCTGCAGGTGTTCTTTTCTCAAAGTCAATTTAACCCTTGCATATGTTTGTGAGTATCCACGGGGTTTGTATCTACATGAGAGGTGAATTACATGTTGATAATAATTACAATTAATTCTCATAAAATATTGAATGCGAAGAACGTACAATAACGTGCGCTCATTCGTCTTTTGAGCCACTATATATTAAAATGAGCGGCGGGATTCCCGTGAATTAATTGGTTAGACATGTAGCTACTACTAATGATAATCGCACCATTTGTTGTGCTTGATGCCTTGTTTAGCAGTGTAATTATATTTTCAAACGTTTTACGCAGAAAACTGTATCTAGATATGATGAGGATGATGAAAATATTAATACCGAGTAAGCGACTGTGCGATTTAAGTCACGTGGCTATCAGCTTGCATTCGGGAGGTAGTGGGTTCGAACACTACTGTCGGCAGCCCTGAAGATGGTTTTTCCGTGGTTTCGTATTTTCGCACCAGGCAAATGCTGGGGCTGTACCTTAATTAAGGCCACGGTCACTTCCTTCCCACTCCTAGACCTTTCCTAACCCATTGTCACCATAAGATTTGTCTGTGTCGGTACGATATAGAAACTGAAAAAAAAGATAAAAATAAAATATTAATTATTATGTATACCATTTATCTGGCTTCTTGGTTGGATGGTCTTTGGTTCATAGTGCCCCGGGTTCGATGCCCGGCCGGTCTCGTAATTTTATCCTCTATTTCGGGGGCTGGGTGTTTATTTTCGTCTTAATATACATTTACATAAAACACATTGCACTAAAACTACTGCAAATACATTCAGTAGTGAATACATCCCTCCACGTAGGATCGACGTCAGGAAAAGTATCCGGATGTAAAACTGTGCTTAATCCAGACACAATACCGGATCCAAGTGTTTGGGAAAGGGCCAGGAAGAAGAAGAAGAAGAAGAAGAAGAAAAGCATTTTATACCGTCGTTTTCGAAAAATGTTTTTCCAGTAAGGAAATGAAATGAGGAAGAGAAATTTATTGTAAAAGAATGTTGTCATTGAAGGTCATATTCGCTTAGATTAAATTTATGGCAGAAATTCAACATTCAATACGGTAAGCTCTGAAAGTGATTTATTTAGTTTAAAATCCTACAGACCCTGCGTAAGAGAACATTTTCAACAAATAGTAACATGAGAATTTCTATTAGTGTTAATGTTTAAATGAGAACCGTCATAATAGGGTTTCAACATATGGGAATGTACAAGATTTGAATCAGAAAGTGATGGTCTTCTCGCTTCCTTCCTGTATCAAAATAATACATTTTAATGTTGTCCCTACCTCTTCGTTCCAAATTTTCCTTTTCTAATGATATGGATATGTACCTTATGTATGTCTTTCTTGTATTGTGATCAAATTAAGGTTTAGGTCATTTTCTTCACATCATTGGAAATTTGTGGTATACTGCAGTGTGTAACCGTGTCACAACAACCCAACCTTTGCATTATTCGAGTGTTACCAGGCACATTCCTGAAAAAAAAAAAACTGTAGTTGCCACGGAAGTGTATTTAACAACATTCACGGAGATTACTTTCAAAATCTGATAGAATTTCCGCAGTGGCTATTGCAAAGAGTCGAGTCTAACGCGGATTTCTTAACAATGACGAATCCAGATTTCACAACAACGGAACTGTTATTCGTCACAACGCCCGTTTCTAGAGCACTGAAAATCCTCACTGGATAAGGGGAAGTCGATTCCGGGTACAACGAGGCGTCAACGTGTGGTGAGGGGATAATTGTTTTCTTCTTGGATTCAACAATTACTTGTTTCGCCGTATTTCTTTCATCTACGTACAATTTACTGTCAGCATCAGTTTTCCTTTCATGTTTGCAAGCTGCCCTCACTGAATCATTCCACCATAATATTTGCTTTCTCCCATCTTTACACACAGTCGTAGACTTACCCTGGCTGATTCTACTATAGCATCACTGGATGCCGCCCATTCTCTTTCTATATCCTTGACCTACGTATGTATTGTTTAACATGTTTCACTAATTACTCATTTCTTCGTCCTGGAGATTTTCTACCCTTATTCGTCCGCAGAAAAATTTCACTTTCTCCGTACTAGCGCTAGAGATAGTTTACCAAATATCAGTGCCAGAATCATCAAAAAATCCCCGAAATACCCGCTCAAGGATGACAGATTTCTTAAATTCATAGTCGGTTATGATATAAGTTAGTCTATTATGGATCCGGTACCCCTACCTACCCTGCCATGTGTAGCGATGAACAGCCTTATACTTGAAGAATGTAGTCATATCTGGTAATCCCATTCTAGCACAGAAATCCAGTAAACGCTTCCTTAACTTCCACATCTTCCCCACATTTACCTTCTCATATCCTTCAGTTCTATTTCCAACTACCGCACTGAAATCGCCCATTAACACTATCATATTCTTTCTGTTGACCTCGACAACGATTTCACTCAGTGCCTCATAAAACTTGTCGATTTCATCGTCGTCTGCACCCTCACTTAATTAATAATATATCATCGTCCTAATTCCTCCAAATGGCAAATCTACCCACATCATTCGCTCACTAACATCATTTTCTTCTTCTTCTTCTTCTTCTTCTTCTTCTTCTTCTATATGCCTTGCCCAGTCTCCCGGACGTTTGCGATCAGTATGGACAGTGTTCTTCGATCTTTAGCAACACGGTAGAGAGGACGGTTCGTATTTCAGTCCAGTCTTGTATGTTCTTGAGATGACGTTCATTTTCTGCCTACTCCTCGCTGTCCTTTCGATTTTGCCCTTTAAAATACTGCTCATTAACATGCCTAACAGAAACGATGTTGCGTGCAATATTATTCCTGATGAACAGTCCTACTCCACACTCCACCTTTCCTTTTCTAACACTTGTTACGAACACTTTAAAATCTCTTCGTCGTCATCTCCCCTTATCTTAACATATCCAGACGCATCTTCTTTGCCGACTCCGCTAGTTCTATTTTCTTTCTTCCATAAGCCCCCATTAATATTGATAGCTCCTTACAGAATTCCATTTCGTTCGCCATGTTGTTTCCAAGGAGTCTCTCGCTTGTCAAACGGAAATGGGACTCCGTTACTCTCATAGGTCCGAAGGTTGCTTAAAACGTTCTGATATCGGTACATTTTGTGAAGCAGGATGTTACCCTACTTATACATATTCCCAGTGATAATCTCTCCTATGATGGGTTAGGGACCACCGATGGATTTTATAGTCCTAGTCACCTGAGGACAAGGAGGGTCATGACTCAGAATATGTCCGTGATGTCCACTCCCACTCATATTCCATAGCAACTGGTATCCCGGCACAAAGGACCACTTACTAAGCCACTCACGCGTTGCCCCTAGTTCACGGAACTAGAACGTGACTACAGTAACCCACACCACGAACCATATAATAATAATAATAATAATAATAATAATAATAATAATAATAATAATAATAATAATAATAATAATAATCTGAATTACCAAGACGTTTTCTTCAGATATAGGCATGCAGTATGGACTGCACAAATGCAGAACCCAAACTGTCATCAGAGGATCCTACTCAACACCAGGGACATCATCTTGTTTAAGCGACGAATCCATACAACAGCTGGAGGAAGAAGCAATGTACAAATATCTCGGATTTCATCAGAGTACTTGTATAAAACATGCCGACATCAAGAGAAATGTCACACAGCAATAAATAACACGCCTCAACAAAATACTATCATCAAAACTGAGCTAAACTTCTTACCAAAGCAGTCAATACGTACGCTGTACCACTGTTCACATACTCCTTTGGCGTTGTAAAATGGGTCAAAACAGAACTTTAACAGTTACAAATAAAAACAGCAGTTTCACTCAGCCGGTACCATATGCATCATCCTGAATCTACAACCCAACGTCTTACACTTCCGAGATAATCTATTGTCAATTTACACAACAATCTGATATCAAATCTAAGAGAATATTTCCACTCGAGAGCTGAAACACCGTGGCTTCATCAAGCTGTCTGCAGAGCTGATATAAACAATACATCTCTCAATCTCTCGTCCAAGGAAATGCCTGTTTCTACCCCACCTACAAAGGAGTTGAATATGGTCACCTGGAAGCAAAAACCTCTTCACAAAAAATACCCCCACGAAATGGATCAGCCTCATATCGACAAACCTGCGTCGCATGCTAGGCTGACCTAATCTGGTGTTTTCCCCAGAAACACAAGAGTTTGTTATGACCATCCAAAATCAAGTAAATGCTACACAGAACTACCGTAGATTCATCACGAATGATCCAATAGTTGTCACAGACAACTGCCGCCGCTGTTCCAGAACTACAGAGAGCATATAGCGCGTCATCTCTGGTTGCCCACACTTGGCCAACACTGATCATAAGCACAGTCATGATCAGACAGCTAAAATCGTTCACCAGAAACTTTCTGTAAAATGTGGATTTCTTCAGTTATCAACTGCATATTGGAAATACACACCTCCACCCGTTCTCGAATACCGAGAAGTCATAACCGATGTCACGCTCAGCAACAATAGGCCAGATATTATTCTAATCGATAAATCACAAAGATCCGCATCCCTTATATAAGTTGCTTGTCCAAACACCTCCAATATGCAAACAACAACAGCCACAAAGATATCAGAATACACAGAACTGGCAATAGAAATACAACGCCTATGGTAACTAGAATCAGTCATCACACTCATCACCGTTCCAATAGTAATATCATGTACTGGTGTTATTCCGAAAAGCTTGCACAGCACTCTGGCCGCATTAAACCTGCATCATCATGCCTACGTTGAACTACAGAAAGCCACCGTCTTGAGCACCTGCCACATTGTGAGAAAGTTCCTAGGAACGACCTTTCCGATGAGTTACACCACACAACATGAAGATCCAGGCCGCAGTTCCGGTAATATTTAAGGACAGATCCCCAAAACGGAGGGGCATCATCTGTGCACATTTATTGTATGTATGCTGTAATTATTTCTGCTGTAAATATTTATATATATATGTATAGTTTCACAATCAAGAGGGTGACTCCTTGCTTAGGCCGAACCAGTCCATTATGTTACCGTCACAAGCCAAGCCCTTCTAAAAAAATGGGTGTAATAATAATAATAATAATAATAATAATAATAATAATAATAATAATAATAATAATAATAATATTTTTACGTTCCACGATCTGCTTCTATGATATTCCTATACGCCGAATCTTTTACGTGCTGGTAAAACTACCGGCAAGAGGCTGGCGTATTCAGCATCCTCAAATACCAATGGACTGCGCCAGGGTAGAATCCGCCAACATGGACTCAGAAGGGCAGTATTCTTTCGTCTGAGAAACTCAGCCCAGGAAATAACTGCTGAAAGAAATGTACAATAAAAAAGACACTACGAGCTCAGACGAGCTTCAACCACTTCCAGTAATACACTCATTTTTTTCTTTTTTACAATATTTGTTTACGTCGCACTGACAGTGACACAGATAGTTCTTATGCCGACGATGGGTTAGGAAAGAACTAGAAGTGGGAAGGAAGCGGTCGTGGCCTTAATTAATGTACAGTCCCAGCATTTGCCTGGTGTGAAAATAGGAAACCAGGAAAAAACATTTTCAGGGCTGACGACAGTGGAGTTTGAACCACACACGTTCTTCATTCCCAGGTAGTTCAGAAATAAAATGAGATTATATATTACGTTGTTCATCGGTATTACTTTCCTTTACATCTTCGAAAATAATCTGATCTGTGAGCGGAAATATAGCCATTTCCACAAGAAAATATTCAACACACAGAAGTGGTGAAAAGAAAAGTACATAATTACTGTGAACGACTTTAAACTGGGTAAGGAGTTCCCATTAATGCCAACAGACAATAATTCTAATATTCATTAACGTTGAATAGTCTATATTCGAGTACCAAGATTCGACATCGGAAACAGAAGAGAATTCTGATGTGAAGTCCCACTCGAAACTCTTTAATTAGAGATGGAACGCTTCCAAGTAAAACTTAGAACCCTATGAAGAGGGGTTCGAGTGTCAGGAGAATAATTACTGTTATTGGTTTTACGTTCCAGAAACTACCTGTGCAGTTCTCAGAGATGCTGTGGTGCCAGAATTTTGCCCCACGTTAGTTATTCTATATGCCGCCAAATCCACTGACCCGTGCAAGCTGGTCGTGTGGTTAGGGTCGTGTAGCTGTGAGCTTGCATTCGGGAGGCGGCTGGATCGAATCCCACCGTCGGCAACTCTAAAGATGATTTTCCATGATCTCTCGTTTTCACCGCAGTGAAATTCTCTGGCTATTCCTTGATTTAGGCTACGGCCGTTATCTCTCCAATCCTAGCCCTTCCCCATTCTTTCGTCGCTGAAAATCTTCGATGCGTTAGTGCGATGATAAACTACTAGCAAAATAAATAAATAAATAAATAAATAAATAAATAAATAAATAAATAAATAAATAAATAAATAAATAAATAAATAAATAAATAAATAAATAAATAAATAAATAAATAAATAAATAAATAAATAAATAAATAAATAAATAAATAAATAAATAAATAAATAAATAAATAAGATATAGCGAGTATCATCAAATACCGCCAAACTAAGCAGACCACCGAGCGAGTTGACTACGCTTGCATTCGGGAGACAGTCGAGTTCGAACCTCACTGTCGGCAGACCTGAAGATGGTTTTCCGTGGTTGGGAGTGTTTCTTAATTATGCCCATAGTCACTTCCTTCCCAGTCCTCGCCCTGCCCTACCCCATCGTCACCTGTGTGTCCGTGCGACTTAAAACAAATAGTTAAACGATAAACCGGGATCAAAGACGCTCAGAAGGCCAACGTTCTACACTAAAAGCCAGTCGGTCCGGTGATGCCAAGATACCTGTGTGTAAAAGGTATCTACTGTGTTTATGCTGATGTGAGTGACGCGACGTGGCGAACTATTAATCTTCCCATCTCAAAATTCCACCGGCATCGGCCGAGAACGAACCCGCCGTCTTAGGCACGAGAAATTAACTAATTAACTACTCAGCTATCAATAAAATGGGGTGTATGATCAATAGTCTCTTCTCATTAATTGGATTTATAACAATTACATTTGTTGTAGTATACTTTCAAATTTCCTACCTGACAAATATTTAACCTTGTCGGCTCTGCTGTGGAATCAGCCGTACGTAGCGAAACGAACACATATTAGAAAGAAGTAATTTTTTTGTAAACGAACACATATTAGAAAGAAGTAATTTTTTTCTTACAAGTTGCTTTACGTCGCACCGACACAGATAGGTCGGATGGCGACGATGGCGTAGCTAAGGGCTATGACTGGAAAGGAAGCGACCGTGGCCTTGATTTTGTCTTTGTCAGACTCCCAGGCTGAATGATCAACGTCGTGGCCTTAGGTTCAGAAGGTCCCTGGTTTTCCCGGTCGGGTCGGGGATTTTAATTCTTCTGGCTCGGGGCCTGGGTATTATTATTAGTCCCAACTTTTTCCTCTTCATATTCAGACAACACACTACACTACCAACCACCACAGAAACACGCAATAGTGATTACATCCTTCCGCATTGGATTAGCGTCAGAAAGGACATCCCGCCGATAAAAGGACCAAATCCGCATGTGCGACACATCCACATCCGTGAGAAAAGTGGAAGAAGAAGAATTGAGAATTTTATCTTTTCGTAATTTCGCGGTGGAAACAATGTGATCATGTCGTAAGAAGGCCAGAAACCTTATTTTAGATCTTCCCCTGGTGAGGTGTGGGTGCAAACTGTGTCGCTCATGTGGACTTGCTGGTTGCACTTCCCGACGCCAGCCCTAAGTGGAGGTATGTGTTCATTAGTGCGTGTGCTGCGGTGTTTGGTAGTACAGTGATTTGCGTGTATATGAAGATAAAAACACAAACACCCAGTCCACAAAGCAGAGGAGTTAACCAGAGGCGACTAAAATTCCCTACACGGACGGGAATTGACCCCAGGACCCTCTGAACCAAAGGCTCCAACGCTGGCTTTTCAATTAAAAAGCCAAAGACGTGATTTCAGTATTACGGATCTCCACCGCACATTCAGCAGTCGTTCGCAACCATCTGAATGCTACACACACCGGTCAATGGATAGGAAAGAGATCTGGCCGTCTAGATCATCAGATTTAACACCTTTGGACTTCTTTTCACGGGATCATTTAAAACAAGTTGTCTATACGCATAAGAATCGGAAGGTCCTGAAAGCCTTCGAAATATAATTAAGGAGGCCTGCAGATCCATTACAGGGGCTGCCTGGCCGAGGCGGTAAAGGCGTGCTCGGTTCGCCCGGAAGGACGTGGGTTCGAATCCCCGTCAGGAAGTTATAAAATTAAAGAAACAAGATTTCCACTTTCGGAGGTGAATATGCCCTGAGGTTCACTCAGCCTACACCAAAAATGAGTACCAGGTTAATTTCTGGGGGCAAAGGCGGCCGGGCGTAGAGCCAACCACTCTACCCCATCACGTGCCGCGGTTAACAATGGTGGAAGCCTTAACCTTCCACTCCTCCAAGGGCCTTCATGGCCTGTACGGAGGTGACTTTGTCTTTGCAGATCCATTACACCTAACATGTTCCAGCAAATCTAAGGCTCAGTTCAACGACATGCCCAAATGTGCCAAATGTGCATTGATCAAGGTCACCATTTCGAGCATATACGGCATTAGCGAACTTGTGTTCACGTTTCTCAAATCCCTTCCACAGGCCATGCGTTCCCCTTCAGACCTGATCATCAAACGGCCCTTTTCAGGGCCACATAAACATCCAGTCGTTGAAAACATTTATGCGAGACATCATGCCGGCAAAGTAAGGCGAAACTGAAAATTAGAAAAACAGCACCTCCGAGAATTCGAACTAGCTCGCACTTTATCCGGCCGTTGGTGAATTCACAGCCGGTTCCAAGTGAGCTAACGAGGGATTTAGGTGGTCATCGGAAGATTACACTTCATCCAGTACGCGTGGCGTAGACCTAATGCTTTTTTCTCTCACGTATAAAGGTTTCATTCGTCGTTGCGAATGGCTAATGAGAACATTCAGGGGCGATAAATACTGCTCCCAAATCGATGACATAAGGCCGTAAGTGCTCTACGGAATGTGCTGATAACATTCGTAGTATGTATCACACCGGCATGACCTGATGTTTATAGTTGTTTATGAAATGTGTGTGTACGAAGTGTGGCCTAAAACTAAATTCAAAGGGGCAGAAGATTCATAAATAAAATGTTATAAGTAAATGCCACATAGGGTTGTAAAACAACGAATTTTACACCAGCTCTCAAATATGTTGCTAAATATATGACTATCCAAACTAGTGAATAAAAAGGAAAGCATAGAGTATGCATATACAGGGTATATTCGTAATGTTACAAACTTTCAGCGATGATGGAGGACGGTAAGTGGATCAATTTGAGATAAGGAACCATATTTCGGAAACGATCGAGTTAATAATAATAATCCAAATTGTTTAATATCCGTCCGTTCTTAACAGTTCAAACGACACCGCGGATATTCGAACGGGTACATCAGAACTTTGTGGGATGATGTCATGCCTGCATTGATACTGGTTATAGCACAGACATGAACAATTAACTGAAACTGAAAAAGAAGAAAAAAAGTAGTGTATCATTATCTCCCTGCAGTCGTGTAAGTAAATGACCGCCAGAATTCATTTACTACACTATAATGGACACAGAAACGATGACAGACAGTCATTATCTATGCATTTACTAATTGGAGGCAGCAGATCACTACATCAGGGATAACGAAATAATGCAATGCAAGAGCTTTCAAAGCCTGGTCTTAATAAATACGGCAGCGACGTGGCCCTATCCCCACAATGGTCATGCAAGGACGCTAGATTGCATGTTTCACCTGATTGCCTCATAAATATATTCCCTCCACAAACACTACGAGACTCCCTTAAAAAACATCAAAGAGTAAACGACTTGGTGCGATCCATAAATAAGATGGATGCAATTAGGGAGCAGTGAATAAACCATAACAGGAAAGACATTGAAATATCTCCTCGGCCTCGTAATTAAATTAACATCGAAAAGTTTTCGCATGACATGTGAGATTTCGATACAATAGCATTACACAGTAATGACAAGGGGTCGTCTCCAAATCACATAGGGCTATTGTTTTTCATTATTGCATTATAGGTAGACGTGGCGATTTTTCGCAAGAGTGACATTACGCGAAATGATCCCGAAGGATTGTAATTTTTTTATTTTAATTCTTCACGATCTGTAAATCATTTTTCAGTATGTTCTGAATAAGCCATAAAACGTGAAAAGCCGACCATTTTTTCAAATAAAACTTTAGTTATGTTCATAAATATTCTTCTGAAAACATCCTCTGGTTGTTAAGTTCAAATACGCAGAGTTTGCCCAAACAGCTCGGTCAAACCAACAGTGCAGATGCAGAAAAATACTTTAGTAAACGCAATTAATTGCGAGCGATAGGAAAACACGTATGAGAGGACAAAATTTTGACGTATGTTCTATATTTATTTATTTATTTAGCATATGGCTTTTGACTGTTTGGCTGAATGGTCATCGTTGATGCCTTCGGTTCAGAGGGTCCCGGGTTTGATTCCCGGACGGCTCAGGGATTATAATCTCGTCTGATTAAGTTTTCTGGCTCGGGGACTGGCTATGTGTTTGTGCTGCCAACTCCTTCCTCTTCATATTCAGACAACACGCCACACAAACAACCACCACAGGGACATGCAATTGTGATTACATCCCTCCACACAGGGTTGGCGTCAGGAAGGCCATCCGGCCGTAAAAACAGGGTCAAATCCGCATGTGTGACACATTTCGCACCCGAAACTCCACAGGTATGGGAAAAGCGGAAGAAGAAAAAACACACGTCTCCCTCACTTGTGCTTGTCACCATTCTAAGTCGTCCTTAGTTCTGCCTTCATTAATCATTCTGCTACCCAATAAACATATTCGTCTAGGCTCATCAAGACTTAATTTCCTAACCTAATACTTACGGCACCCCCTGTAGGTGGGGGACGCAGACGAATACACCCACGGTATCCCCTGCCTGTCGTAGGAGGCGACTAAAGGGGGCGACCAAGGGATGATTGTCTTAGAACCATGAAACTACTTGTGATTAGTACCACCATATGAGCGGGACCATGGGATGATAGCTACCATGGTTCTGCCTTGCCTATGATTAGTACCCACTATATAAGGAGCACCACGGGATAGGGGAAGGTCCCTGTGGTTAGTACTCTTATGTGCTGAACACCATAGGGTTGCGTTGCCTGTAAATGGCGCCGCAATGTGAGAAAAACCATAGGTCTGTAGTATATGTCGAATTTCATAACCTGTGAGTAGTACCATAATGTGTGGAATAGCGTGAGTCTTTGCTACTTTTGATTAGTACCGCAGCATGACAAATACCATGGTTCAACATTCCTAGCGATCAGTACCGTTATGAGGGGCCGATAACTTGGATTTTGGACCGCCTTTAGACTGCAAGCATCATCGATTCAGTGTTATGCTATAGCAGCAGTCCCTTGGTCAGTATTGTTTTACGTCAGAATCTGTGAATGTAAGGTATAGCGGGTTGCATTCACTGATTGTTTTAAATTCATCTCCATCCATTCATTCTTCGTCCTCGCGTTTTGAATTCTGGTCAGTGGAGAATTTTGGACTTTTAATTTATCATTCCATTTCGTCTTATTTCGTACCATTAGGGGCCGATGACCTCGATGTTAGGCCCCTTTAAACAGCAAGCATCATCATCAAAACTTACGGCAACATGTCACTTTACTCGACTGCATTCTATTACTTTTGTTTTGGATTCTTTCATGTTCTACTCCTCCAAGATTGTGTCCACACCATTCGACGATTTCTCCAGAACTTCTGCAGACTCAGATAAAAGATATATTATTATTATTATTATTATTATTATTATTATTATTATTATTATTATTATTATTATTATTATCTCATCATCAAGGGCGAAGACACCCGTTCGTTATCCAATTTTCCATTCAAATCCTCTCATTTTTCTCGTAACTCGAATCACGAAAGTCACGAAAAACTTTCATACGTCAGTCCGCGTCTGACTACCATCACATCCTCGACCAGCAATGTAATCATCTCTCCCTTTTCCGAATGACTGAACCAATATCGTGAGTGGGTGGGAGAAACAAGCCTGAAGGGTCACAAAATTCCGAGAATCTGCTGCTCCACGGAAACACGCAACGCGTGCTCACTTCACACGCACCCAGGCTGTACATCCGATATTAAAATATACGATCGTCTAGTGTTCCTCACGCACCAGACGACGATATACCAACACGCTGAACGCATGAATAACTAATACAACATAATAACGTGACCTTTTTTCACTGTATAGATTACGACCGAACGCCACTTCACGGTATCGTATAAATATGTTTATCGTACAGTGACAGTCAAATATATTGCACCATTCTTCTTTTTCTTCTCCTCCAAGAATTGTGTGTTGCCCGTTTCAAAACCAAATAAATTCACTAAAACTGCTGTATACACCTTCTCCTTTGCAGTCCCTTTTTTCTCAGCTTCCACTTGCCATGGTGCACGATCAGAAAAAAATCCTTAAAAACACGGTTTGGATCGAAGAGGCCGAACCACACTGAAGTTGTATGCATACATTGCTGTTTCTATTCCAATCAGCATCTTGGCTATTTTCATTGGTGGGCGGCGGAATTTCAGTCTGTATCTCCAAAGATCCGTGACGTAATCTTACTAAACTATTGGATAAGAGCAAGTACTGTATTACCTGTTGTTTTCAATGTGGATACCCTTCAGGTTGGTTTGCTTCATTTCCTCCAAAATGTTACTGGCGTCAAAAACAATCAGCGATAGCCCACATCCTTGCAAAGCCTTTGGTTTACTATGAGGAACTTCATCATCATCATCATCATTATCATCTGTTTACCCTCCAGGGTCGGCTTTTCCCTCGGACACAGCGAGGGATCCCACCTCTACCGCCTCAAGGGCAGTGTCCTGGAGCTTCAGACTCTTGGTCGGGCATACAACTGCGGAGAATGACCAGTACCTCGCCCAGGCGGCCTCACCTGCTATGCTGAACAGGGGGCTTGTGAAGGGATGGGAAGATTGGAAGGGGTAGGCAAGGAAGAGGGAAGGAAGCGGCCGTGGCCTTATGTTAGGGACCATCTCGGCATTCGCCTGGAGGAGAAGTGGGAAACCACGGAAAACCACTTCCAGGTTGGATGAAGTGGGAATCGAACCCACCTCTACTCAGTTGACCTCCCGAGGCTGAGTGGACCCCGTTCCAGCCCTCATACCACTTTTCAAATTTCGTGGCAGAGCCGGGAATCGAACCCGGGCCTCCGGGGGTGGCAGCTAATCACGCTAACCACTACACCACAGAGGCGGACCTATGAGGAACTTACCGTTCATAAAGATGGCAGAGCGATATAATTATTTGCCGAACTTGCAGGGATAATCCAGTAGTCTAAGCGAGTATATCCCATAACTTCTTCCATTCAACATCATTTCACGGTTTTCCATAACCTAAAAGCAGCACGTACGGTGGCAAATTAAACTATTTTCTTTCCTCTATCAATAGTTTTAAAACAAATACTGCATCTGTTCATGGTGTGACATCTTATCAACAAAACAGACAAGCAAGGTCATACACGCCAAGGAAGCTTCCACTATCCGTAACGTCGGCACTGAGTGAGATCAAGTGGTCAGCTCAAGGCTCAGTCGCCTTTGCTCACAGAAATTATCCTGGTACTTATTTTTGGCGTAGATAAAGTGATATTCAGAGCCATATTATTCTCCGGAGGCGGAAATTTAGTTCCTAAATTTTTCGACTTCCTGACGAGGAATCGAACCTACACCCTTCCAGTGAACCGAGCACGCCTTACTGCATTTGCATTTCAAATTTATTTACTTAAATTATAACTGTGCATATGTGTTCATTCGATGTTTATGCATTCTTGTCACTATTATTTAAATTAAAACGGAAAGCCAACTTACAGATTTAAGTGAATGCTGATATCGTGATTCCAACCATGGACGGCCAGTCCTCCGTGAAACCCGAAGTCCAGGAAAGCGACGTTTCAAAAATACCGCATCAATGGTTCGATATTCGAAGCCTGATTGCCTTGGTGGGAAGCTAGTGGCGATGTCGGTTGGCTGTCAGGCCCATAGCGGTTGGTTCACCTGCCCCTTATATTTTCGGAGACAGGCAACACAAATAACGTGTATAATTTAAGATCCTTATAATTTAGTTTTGTGAACACCAAATAACTTGAAATTTCTCCTTATGGCCAATAAGGCTCTCCGCTACCCCTTGTGTCATCACTGTAAATTGATCCATGGACCTAGGACAAGAAAAACTACTATGCGCAATTCCGTGCCAAATACTGAGGATCATTCTGCAAACATATGATCTACTGCGCCTTGAAATAACACAGGTACCCGTAATACGATCAAATTAATAGGTTATGCTACGTGTTCTATAACGTAAAGAAGTAAAATGAACACTGTAAACCATCACTGAAGACTCTGACACGGTTATAAACTTTCGAGTGGAACGGCCTCACGTAAATATTAACCTCTAGCAAGTACCATGAATGGTGACTTCGTGGCAGGATCGATAACGGATGGAGCACGAGGTGTGTTAATATCGGCAGCGTAGTGGTTCGAATCCAGCATAAGGCAATTTTTGAACGATAGAGGTGCTCCACTTTAGCGGGGATACAATAATAATCAATATTTTATTCTTATTGGTTTAAAGGATACGCTCTGATTTGGAGTCATCCCCTTAAGGATGAGTGGGGAAGGACTGGGAAGGAAATCGGCCTTGGTCTTTTACTAAGTTACCGTCCCGGCAATTGCCTGATGGTGAAAATGGGAAACCGAGGTAAACCATTTTCAGGACGGTCAGCATGGGATTCGAATCCGCAACCTCCCGAGTCCAACACACACAAAAATCCACATCTACGAGGTCACATCACAGAACGCATTCATTCACTCACGATGTATTCCAGTGACGAGTACGTTGATATGTTGCTCATTTATGGGGAAATAAGACAGAACGCAGTCCAGTCGCAACGTCTTTATCACGAGCGTTTTCCTGACAGAAGACTACCGACTACCAATACATTCCGAAAACTTGAACGAAGATTGCAGTCAACTGGGACGCTTGGAAGAGTAACTTCGTTTAGAGATGCTCGTATAACGTCTGGTCCAAATGAAGAGGCTGTCTTGGACGCTGTCCATAATAATTCTCATACTAGAACTCGGACACTTGCACAACAGACTAACATCAGCCGATCATCAGTCATGCGTATACTGCGTAACAATAAATTTCACCCATACCATATGCAGTTACACCAGCAGCTGTACGGGTGTGATTTCGATGCTAGAGTAATATTTTGTCAATGGGCATTACGCAGGGTGACCAATAATGTAGCCTATTTGTCAAGAGTCCTGTTTTCAGACGAATAATGATTGTACAACAATGGCGTCGTAAATATGCAACATGCACCATTGGAGTGTGGAGAATCCGCATTGGGTAAGACAGGGCCCATTTCAAGTGCAGTGTGGAGTAAATGCCTGGTGTGGGATCTTGGGGTGACTATCTCATCGAACCACATTCCTTCGACGGACATCTAACGGGAGCACGCTACCTTCATTTTCTTCAAAATAAACTCCCACAGTTTCTGGAGAACGTGCCACTGCGCGAGCGATTTACAAATGTGGTTTCAACATGACGGGCCTCCACCTTACGGATCAGTAGTCGTCCGGAACGATCTTCATGCTTCCTATCCAAACACATGGATAGGAAAGGACGAAACCGTTCACTGGCCCGCTAGATCACCCGATCTAACGCCACATGATTTCTTCCTGAGAGGTCACTTAAAGCAGGTAGTGTATGCACAGGAGCCTGAAGATCCTGGTCACCTTAGGCAACTGATCACAGAGGCGCGCCAAGCTGTTACACCTGACATGTTACAACGTGCAAGAATGTCTTCAAAACGTCGTGCTGAAATCTGCATCAACCAAGGTGGTCACTATTTCGAACACTTGTTACACTGAATATGCAGGGTACTCTACTTCCTATCTACAGAACATCATGTCGTAGTCCAACCTGGCTACGTAACATGGGATAAAAACGGCCCTTTTCAGGACCAAAAAAATTACACTCTTTGGAACAGGATGACATGTGGCCATGTCACAGTTACTGTAAACGGCGTTAATCGAAAAAGAAAACGTGTACCAGCCTGTGAATCGAACCTAGTACCAGACAGCCTGACTGATACAATAGCAGCGATGCGTGATTTATCCACCTTAGCTACCGCGAGCCGTGGTGCATAGCTCGCACGTTGTAGTCTTTATAGAGTGTCATTCGCAGCTGTGATCGTTTTACACATTCATTATAGTATAAATAATAGAAATAACACTGCCGCTAATTATTAATACCATATTCGCGAGCATTATATAAAAAGTATAGTTGTAGTAAGGCCATAAATGAGCAGGTACTAATGTTTTTCGCATGACTATCATACATGCGTTAGTTGGGTTACCTACCTCCGAAAAAATAAGGGGCTGGTGAACCGGTATATCGCTCTATGGCTACAATAGTCGCACAACTCAAAAAATACGAATTTGGAGTAAATGCACTCTCCAACATTGCAGATTAGTCATTCTTCCAGGAGCAATACCGGCGCATCTTGAAGTTCAATATTCCATCAACAAATGCCAGAAGTGCCGCTGTTGCAATCCCTGCGTTGTTGTGTACATTGACTGTAAAACACAGTACTGGTGCTTCTCAGTTTGGATCTGGAGCTTGGCAGTCGCTTAGCTCATTCTGTTCATCAACAGTGACACATTGTAAGTTGTGTCAGTGATGCAGAAGAATTCAAACCCATTTATTTCAGAAATTGTTTTATTTTTGAGTTGTGCCACTATTGTGGCCCACGATATTTTAATAATAATAATAATAATAATAATAATAATAATAATAATAATAATAATAATAATAATAACTGCACATGTTTTCCTTCAGTTCCTAGGATGTTCTAGTATAAAAGAGTTGTATCAGTGGTTAGCTGACTGGCTAGAGAAAGAAAAACCCTTTCTACAACAAAATTCCGGTATACGGTCGCAAGCAGAGTCTACTACAGCTGGATTTAATCAAAACACATTATTGATATTTCTCTCCAAACACCCAGATAATCCGATAACGTAAACATAATAATTCATTAGCTATACCTTTCGTTAACATCAGCAGTGCCGTAGCATAATATTGCAAAATTATGTAGACTTATGTGTAGTCCCAGTCTGAGAATGATAAATAACTGGAGAATACGTCCATCAAACGGGATTCAATGGAGCATGCAGCTGAATTACTGGTTCTGATAGCTGAGTAAATAACAGGTAAACACAGTGACATGGCGGGTCGACACGAAAAATATGTAAAGAGAAGAATTTAAGTAACAACTGCCGACAAAAAATAAACAGAGGAAGTGGTCTGTCACAACTGAACACGGAGAAAGGACGGACGTTCTGCAACATTGCAACTGGTTTGTGATGAATGTAGTACCTGTCTCAGAGGTAAACACATTCCACTCAGCATTATTCATTACCATTCTTCCAAACAACAAATGATATGACTAACTGAACGATATTCGCGGAGAAGGGCACATGACCAGTTGAAACAGGTTGTCAGTCATTTCTAAAAAGTGGAATGTTACGGAGCAAGTTCACACAAACATAGTTGAAACAAAAATACATCATATTCCATTCATTACAGGAGTACGACTCGTACGATTGTGTTACCTAATTCACATTTTTTTTAACCCCACTTTCTTCTCCATTTTCAATGTGAATATTTTACCGAGCGTTTTAATGCGCAAAAGAAATCGTTTAATTGTACAAATAGTAGCAAAAGAAAAGTAATGAAAGCTATTCATACTAAATGCATTTACATACCGTACTGAAAATGTCAAACATTTCTAAAAACCAAATGTAACGGAAGAAGTTAATACAAATAGTCCTGAAATTGATTTATGTAAATGAACTTATGCCTTTGCTGGCAGGACCTAGTGTTTACAGTGCACTATGTCTTCTGATACTGGCTAGAGCAATTTTGTTACTTTCATTGATCTCTGTCCTTGGCTTTGACAATATGAAAGTGACTGAGGTATGAGTGATGCTAGTAATGCCAATCCTTATGCAGCCAGTCCCTGCTATGAATGATGTGAAAATGTTGCTCATAGGGTCGGTTGATGCATTTCAGTGGGCTTGGCAGACTGATATGTAATAGCAACTCTGGCTCGGTGAGGAAAGCAATGGGAAACTACCTCACTCCTCATTTCCCTAGTACGCCTCTTCAGTGATGCCTAAGCCATCTATGACAGCTGATGGCAGAGCTGTTGAGGATCTCACCAGCGGAAGCGCTAACGGACTGAACATACATACATAAATGAATTTCATATTCCATTACATGATAATATATTTTCAATAGAGAAGTTCAATTATTTATGCCCTCTATAGATGTAATAATGTTATTGATCATTTTCAGTAAATAGACAAAACTCCTGCATAGGTGCAAAACAAAAAATTCTGGAAGGTATTCACAATGAACGTATTTACATACTGAAAGTACGTTACTTTGTAGTATAGTAAAACACAACGAATTAACGCAGAGCTAATCTGTCCCATAGTCTCATCGTCGCCATGAGACCTATCTGTTTCGGTGCGACGTAAAGCAACTAGAAAAAAAAAATCTGTGCACCGTACTCTACGATTAATGGTTTGTTTAGAAGC
Organism: Anabrus simplex; assembly: GCF_040414725.1. NCBI lineage: Eukaryota > Metazoa > Arthropoda > Insecta > Orthoptera > Tettigoniidae > Anabrus > Anabrus simplex. The sequence goes on from NC_090265.1 coordinate 1,296,264,113, forward strand.
CATAACTTATAGTGTTGCCAAGTTTGACTTAATATTTCTTGAGCTTTACTGTTGGTCAACACATTTTCAAATTACAGTACTTGAGCAGGTATTAAATGTAAACGAATAAATTTAAAACACATGTTAGGTACACCCCCCCTCCCTATGGCGCTAGAGTTTCATGGGCCTTGGCCTACCAAATTACCACTGTTCAGACCCAAGGCCTGCAAGATACATGGTCAGCGCGACGAATCCTCTCGGCTGTTATTGTTGGCTTTCTAGGCTGCTTGCCTTGGAGATGAGCAGGATGGACGTTGGATAACACAGTCAGTTCTGGGGCGAGGATTTGATGGTGCCAGTTACTGTCCTCGTATCGTTCAGCTGGGAGTCAACTTGTCTTGTGTGCGCGCTACTGAGCCCTACAGACAAGCCTCCCCATGGTGCACCCTGGCCAACGTGACATACCCGCGGGTTAATTGTCTATACATAACGCTGCTTGGACCAACAGATCTGCTTGAGGATATCCGAGCAATTTAGAGGACACACATTAATTCGAACTTAAATAAAATGTAATAAAGAGGGATAAATATTCTCTAGCGACCAGGACCGCGGACGCTTGCAATAAAAGTGAAGAAATACATAGATCTAACCACTCACCCTCTACATTGTCATATACAGTGGCATAGTTTTTGTCTAATTATCTATATATAGAGGTCCCGACCGTATGAAGATCACAATTGCGTTTTAAAGATAGTACAAGATATATTATCGCGGCATTCTTTAGGAAAAACGTACTCCACACATTAAATAGATTTATTAACATTTGGAAACTATTGTAAACAGCTGAAACAGGCAGCGTTTACAGTTCTTATTCTTCTTCTTCCTCCTCCTCCTCCTCCAATTTAGTGGGCGGAGACACTTCGACCAAAACAGGCATGTTACGCGAGCCAGTTCGTTTTCGACTTTTCAGCAAGGAGGCAGCCGCTAATGTGTGCGAGATGTCTGCAGTGGAAAATCACATCTCTGTGGTTCGGATTTCAAGTTAAATTGGAGGTATCGTGGCTGTGATCGCTATGTTGACAATCACGAAAAATTACAAACTTACTTCCTTCACATTGAGTTTTTCTTCCAACTCTGTGATATTAGGGCATCCAATATAACATATAAAATATAAATAAAATATAAATATTAATGTTTATTAGTGGTCTACCGATAAATGCCAAATAGCCTAAACTATAGTGCCTTATTCCAAGACTTTACATATTGATTTTCATTAAGTTCTCTTCAGCCATTTTTTTTTTTTTTTTGCTATTTGCTTTACGTCGCACCGACTCAGATATGTCTTATGGCGACGATGGGATAAGAAAGGCCTAGGAATTGGAAGGTAGTAGCCGTGGATTTAATTAAGGTACAGGCGCGGCATTTGCCTGGTGTGAAAATGGGAAACTACGGAAAACCATCTTCAGGGCTGCCGACAGTGGGGTTCGAACCCACTATCTCCCGAATACCGGATACTGGCCGCACTTAAGCGACTGCAGCTATCGAGCTCGGTCAGCCATTTTCTCATGATACGCATACCTACATACAAAACTCAGACTATACTGTGCCCTGGGTCCATGAACACTCAGCACAGTTCTAAAGGGCCTTGATCAGTAATTATATATAATAACACTGATTTCTAAACATCTAAATACTTGTCATCATCCCAAGATGGTGCAGCTCATTTCAGGCACATCCGCAATGGACGTGAACTGCATGTATCTTTCTAACCACAAACCAGCCCTCCTGCCAATCTTAAAAGTCCGGTAGTAACGGAATCGAACCCTAAAGACTGCAAATAATAGCGCTAACCGTTACACTGCGGACGTGAACAATCAAAACTGCTATACATGACGACACAAAATATCAAGGTCACGGAAAGTGAAGGCAAAACTTTAATTTGAGAGTAAAGAACTAAGTATAGGCTAGCTTCAACACGCCCGATTAGAGGTTCCTTGGCTTAGTTGGAAAAATCACAAACATCCGGGTACTGTATATAGCACGAAACCTTTTACTTACTGTTAGCTGAGTAACTTAATGAGCAGATGTTGTTGTTGGGTATTCAGCCCGAAGGCTGGTTTGATCCTCTGCAGCTCCGCCAACAGCTGTCATACATAGCCTAGGCGTCACTGAAGAGGCGTACTAGGGAAATGAGGAGTGAGGTAGTTTCCCATTGCATTTCCTCACCGAGCCAGCAGTTGCTATTGCACATCAGTCTGCCAAGCCCACTGAAATGCATGCACCAACTGACCCTATGAGCGATATTTTCACACCATTCATAACAGGGACTGGCTGCATAAGGAATGGTATTACTAACATCGCTCATACCTCAGTCACTTTCATATTGTCAAAGCCAAGGATGAGACTGAGACAGGGCAATGAAAGTAACAAAATTGATATAGCCCATACCAGAAGACATAGTGCACTGTAAACACTACATCTCAGCAGAAAAGGCATAATGAGCAGATATAGATTGAATTCCAGAATGTTGGAGGTCTGATTATACAGTGCTATGCGTGCAATAATTTATTATTCGGCTCTTGAATTGCGCTAATCGTTACAGCATTATTTCCCCGTATGTCCCATTAAAACATCACACACTGCACAGCACTTTGGTTCCCTGATCATCCCTGATTATTATTTTAAGAGTACGGGCACAGTTATTAATTTCGGCAGTAAGCACAACATTATTTACTTTCAAGTGATATCCCTTTCACTACACGGCTAATGTGGTCTTGGTGTGCTGGCCCATTCTCATGGACAAAAATATTAATTGTACGTTCAGCGCAACGAATCACATGACCATACATGGTAGTTTACCGGAACGGTTTGTTACCAATCCAAATCAGTGAGCTCAAGCTGAGTAAGCCTAATTCATTTTTTTCTAGTTGTTTTTACGTCGCACCGACACAGATAGGTCTTACGGCGACGATAGGACAGGAAAGGGCTAGGATTGGGAAGGAAGCGGCCGTGGCCTTAATTAAGGTACAGCCCCAGCATTTTCCTGGTGTGAAAATGGGAAAGTACGGAAAACCATTTTCAGGGCTGCCGACAGTGGGGTTCGAACCCACTATCTCCCGAATACTGGATACTGGCCGCACTTAAGCGACTGCAGCTATCGAACTCGGTGAACCTAATTCAAACAGCAGCTTGTTAAGATAGCCACTACACCGGCGATGTGATTGTTTTATACGTCCGTGAGACTGCCTTTAACTTCATTCACTATTTCTCATTCTATGATAAAATTAATAAATTATTTAGCCCACAATGTAACACTCCTGGTAAGAGAGAGACGAGGGAAGTAGAGTAAAATATCTTAAGATAAAACTCACCTCAACCTGTCATGCAGTATTTTGCTTATTGATTGTGAAGTTTCTTGCAACATACCTGGAACAAAAGAGAAAATTTTAAAATCAGAGTTCACTATGCAGCATTACAATGATTCAAAGCAATTTATTCCAGCTACCGCAAATTTTAGCAAGGTTTGTATAGTGGAAATAGGGAGATAAATTATGTTGGATTTATATAGTTTTGTTGCTTTATGATGCGGAGCTGCAATACTTATAGGCTACATACAACTCTGTAAAATGTGCTTAGTACATCAATGGACTCTAGCTGAGCCTAGCTGCTTCCAGTTTCTCTCTTTCATCAGCATAAAGGTTAGCGAGATCCAGGGAGTCCTCAATTCTACTGTCTTCCATGACCAGTACCTTTCCTTTTACGACATCCTCATCTTCCGAGCGGTTGGCAGATCTTCTCCTTCGAGCATGTTAATATACTATTGTTATTCTTCTCAAGAGACAACCCTGAAAGTGTCACTTAATGGAAGTCTTCTCCCTCACAATACCAACCCCAAATACCTTGGTGTTACTCTCGACCGAACGCTATCGTTCAGGAAGTATCTCACCAACCTAGCAGCCAAATTAAGGACACGCAACAATATCATACACAAACTTGCTGGCTCCAAATGGGGAGCTTCTGCATCTATTTTGCGTACTTCAGCAATGGCGCTGGTGCTTTCCACAGCTGAGTACTGTTCTTCAGCTTAGGTAAACAGCTCTCGTGTTGAAAAGGTGGAAACGGTCCTGAATGAAACAATGCGTAAAATGAGTAAAATCTACTCCTCTTTTCCAGTTGCCTGTGATCAGCCACATAGAACCACCTACAGTAGAATTAGAGGACTGAAAACCTTGGTTACAGAATACAAGATATTGGCCAATCCTGATCTCCCCATCCATGAAGATGTTAAAAGCAGATTCAGACGCCTCAAATCAAGATCTCCTCCTATTCAAATAGCACAGGGGCTTGTTAAGAGAAATTACAATCCAAAAACTGATTGGGAACAAGAGTGGAACAGTGTACTCCGACTTAATGGCAGACATTATTCAACTTTAAGAATCTTCCAGCTGGCTTTGATTTTTCCCGCAAGACATGGGTAACCCTCAACAGAGTCCGTACTAACCATGGGAGATGCGGATCAATGACTTAAGTGGGGTGCGAGATCTTCCCCAGCCTGTGACTGTGGTACAGTTAAGCAGACTATCAACCATACTGTCACCGAATGTGTTGGCAGGCCATTCCTAGGATCAATACAGGACTTCGTGATGGCTTCTACTGAGGCCATACGATGGCTAGAAAATTTACATCTAAATCTCTGAATACCCTTTTGCGTGCATGACTGTTTCAGCTGTTATAATGTGTATATGTACATTAGTGCTTACTGTTTATGTATGTTGTTTTGCGCACTGTACCATTCGACAATAATAATAATAATAATAATAATAATAATAATAATAATAATAATAATAATAGTAATAATAATAATAATAATAATAATAATCGGGTATCGACCTCCAGATTCCAGGATCAAGGTTTCAAACTTGGCATAAATAGTCGGATTTTTTAAGGGTGAAAAAATAATCATTCAGGACTCTATGTAATATAATATCGTCACGTCAAATATATCTGGTGGCATGTTATATATTTATCCTAAAAATAATTTATAAGTGTAGGGTCACTCAGCAGAGTTTTGTCTGCCGTCTTGTAGAAGGAAGAACACTGAAATTGACACTAAGGCAGCCTAAATGGTCAAGTCAAAATTCCTGAACAGGACAGCTAAAAGGAAGGAGAAATATAATAATAATAATAAGAAGTGAAGGCCGATGATCTAGATGTTAGACAACAACAACATCAAGTAGTCACCTACTTCACTGATGTTTGTTCAGTACCGCAAGATAGCTTGAAAATGGTGGTACTTGTTGAGGCATATCATATGCTGTAGGTGTATGGAGATTAGCTTGTGCTACAGACATACAAGTACGATCAAAGCTTATAGAATCATTTTTTCAAGACGATCAGTGAATATATTTTAACAAAAAAATGAACCAAAAAGGAAAGTTAAACAGCTCATATGAACAATATAATTACAGAAAATTACTGGAAGTCAAGTTGCATGAATGGAACAAGATGAACAGTTCCAATTATCAACTCAGATACATTTTTTGAACAAATTGTACTTAAGTTCGAAGTATCATTTTTTAAACATGAGAAACTGTGGTTTACAGAAAACTAGCCGAAGTATCCGTCGTCGACTGGATAATTACTTAGCATGTGCGCGGTTATATTTTTTTGTCCACCCCTCATGTTGTTCCCCAGATTCTGAGGCGCATAAGGGGACATGCCTCTCCCTGTCAGCGGCTTGTCGTGACGTACTCGCTTTCTTACTCTCTGTGGTCCGTTGCATTTTAATATTGTTTTGTATTATTGCTGATCTTAATTTGATCTGTTATAAACTGTAGCTAAGTATCGAGTTCCGACATTGTAGGCCTTCATATCCAGTTGTTTTTCGACTGTGATAGTACGGCATCCAATGTAAAGGGAGTCCTCCTTCCTCCTTTCATTACGTTCCTTCATGAGTTTTCCTCATTTAGATAGTCATCTTTACAATTTTCCTTGCTGTAGCTGGCTGTGGTACCCGTCGTTGACGGGGGGAGGCAGTCATTTTGCATGTACAAAGTTCTCTAACTACCCAGCTACTTTCCGCCAATATTCAGGCATGCTACTTTACTCGGAATACATCAGTAATCCCATCTATCGGAGATAAGTGGCAATAGAAGAGACAAAACACATCACAACAATGGTCAACATACTGTTATTGTTGATCAGCTGCGCGAACTTTCGATATTGTAGGTCTTCAATTTCTTTCCGACTCTGTGATATTAGGACATCTACTGTAAAGGGAGTCGTTCCTTCTTTCATGACTCCCTCTCGATTATTCAAGCGGTCGTCCCTTTACGAATTTTTTCCCATGTTCATAATCATCTTCACAATTTTCCTTGTCGATATGGACAAACCTTTGTACCTTTTTTTTTTCTTTTTGCTAGTGGCTTTATGTCGCATCGACACAGACAGACCTTACGGCGACGATGGGATAGGAAAGGGCTAAGAGTGGGAAGTAAGCAGCCGTGACCTTAATTAAGGTACTTGTTGTGAAAATCAGAAACCACAGAAAATCATGGACCAATCTCAACGCGGTTTTACACATTAAGACAATCATGACAAAAACCATCGCCAGTTAACACTATTGAATAATATTTTTTGTTAGCAATGCTCGGCGTTGATATGGACTAAGCAATGAAAGTCTAAATTCATTAATTCTGTTATGATAGTCGGTGGGGTAAAACAGTATAAGACATGGTAGGAAATTGTATTCTCCATAACTTCTCGCTATGTTGTACTTTTCGAAAGGAACAATATCGTAGGTATTTTAAATTTTACACGCATCTCCCTAAGCTACCATTTCATCCAGCGTGAATAAAATGATTTATAGCCTAGACTGCAGTGCCATATTCCCCGACTTCACATGCCGGTGTTTATTAAATTCTGTTCACACATTTTCTCGTGGTTGGGCGTTGATATGGACTTTAAAAAAAAGATATTCTTGAATAGGCTTATCTCTGTTATCATAGCCGGTACGGTGAAATCGCATAAGATATTTATGACAGAACATTGAATACTGTATAGCTTCAGTTCTGTAGACTCATGATCATAAAAACTAGAACACCTTGAAAGACTAGAAATAGGAATTTCATATTCACAGGACATGTTCATTAGTATGTTCTGAAGATACTAGCATTTGAACCATGTCGCCCCTGAGGTTCAAAGTCCACATCGATATCTCGGCGCACCACCACCGACTGGTAAAATGTGCCTGTGGCTCTCGTTGTCGCTATAAACCGAAGGTGATGGATCAATGTGACTTGAGCAGACGTGCAAGATACATCGCAAACGTATGCGAGAACTGTACCGCCAAATGAGTGAGTTTGAAAGAGGGCGCATTATTGGCATGAGAAAACGTGATGCATCCATCCGGGAAATTGCTGCTCGTGTGGGACGAAGTGTGTCGGCAGTGCGACGCGTGTGTAACAGAATGGTTCACAGAAGGCCGTAGAACACGACGAGATGGCTCTGCTCGCAGCACCCAGACCACTACCGGAGAAGATCAACACCTCATCCGAATGGCATTGCAGGACAGATCTACATCCTGCTCGACTCTGGCGCAACAGTGGAACAGTGTAACACATCGTACGCCATCAGGAGTGACAGTTCGTCACCGTTCATTACGGTCTGGGTTACCGGCACGCCGTCCACTTCTCCGCCTACTTTTGACTAATGTGCACAAACATGATAGACTGCAATGGTGTATGGAACGATGTCACTGGGGCAGAAATGGCAGCAGATAGTGTTTCAGACGAATCCAGGTTCTGTTTGTTTGAAAATGATGGCCGCATGTTGGTTCGTCGCAGACAGGGGGAGAGACATCACATAGACTACAATTGCACAAGACATACAGCGTACAACCACAAATCACAGTTGGTGCGTGTCCAGGGCACTGTGAATAGTTTGACCTACGTGAATGACATTCTGTGACCTGTAGCCATACCCTTTCTGCACGACACCCCAGACGCATTTTTCAGGAGGACAATGCCCGACCACATGTTGCTGCATGAGCACGTGCCTTCTTGTTGTCTCAGAATGTCAAACTGTTGCCCTGGCCCGCCCGATCACCGGACTTGTCGCCAATCGAAAATGCGTGGGATATGGTGAAACAACGAGTGCGGCGCTGTGACCCAATGCCAATCACCAAAGATGAACTGTGGAACCAAGTGAATGCAGCATGGATGGCTATGCCCCAGGACGTCATTCGCGTCTTATACGCGTCGATGCCATCACGCATGCACCAAGTTATCAGTACCCATGGAGGTCCCAGTGCCTACTAGGCAACAGGACACATGCTAAACCTAGCTGACAAATGCTAAACGTTTCTGCAGAACATACTAATGAACATGTTCTGTGAATATGAACTTCCTATCTCTAGTCTTTCAAGGTGTTCTGTTTTTTACGAACATGAGTGTAGTATTTATGGATAGAGCCACTAATAACATAGGCTAGATATTTGAGAATGAAATTTTAGGTCTTCCGCTAAACTACGATTTCACTCAGCTTGAACACAATTATTTATAGTCTAGATTGCAGAGCTCCATTCCCCGACTTTATATACTGATTTTCATTAAATTCTCTTCATTCATATTTTCCTGTGTTCATATGATTATATATATACAGAAAGACAGAGATAACGGAAAATTAAAAAAGTGCGTTTCCTTGTTACTGTGGACACGACCAATACAGAAATACTATTCTTTTTAAATTCTGAGCAATGTACACAAAAATTAATTTTTATATACAGATTCTACTAAATTTAAATATCTGAAGGGGGAAAAACCTGTGGATGTGGTTCATAGAAAATTATGTTACAACATAAATATCTGCCTATAAATGAACATATTACAATGAAAGATTATCCAGAACGAAATATTTTGATTTATTTATTTACTTGCAGGATATAAAAACTCACAACACAAAAAAAAAATATCCATCAGAATTCTACCGTAATAGTTAAAGGTTGTAAACAGATAGGTAGTAGTAATAGTAGTAGTTTTATTTCTTGCCTTTCGGCATTGAAAATATTCCAAGCTGCTGACAGGGAGAGTCATGCCTAATAAAGTGCCTCAAAATATAGGGAACAATGTGAGGGGTGGACAAAAATGTTGTAATTCATATGCTAAGTGGTTGTCTCATACTGTAGCTATATCAAATATACAACAATCACCTTCCAATCTTAGTCTTGATTAGTTTTAGGTACACTTATCAGTACAAAACATCACTGTCATGGAGGTTATTGTACATAATTCTAACACTCACAGCACGTGGTACTGACTTCAATGACTTATTTACAGTACAATACATTTGCAAAATATCTACAGAATATTTGCAGTTATTTACACCCACAAAGCATACATGTGTTTATTTACACCTACAAAGCATATAGTGTTTATCTGCTCGTGAAGTTATGCATTTGATTTATAATTAGGCATTCCTACAATCCTATCCATCTATTGTTGCCAATAATATATTAGGTATCATTCCAGCATTCTCGAGGAACGGAAACGGAGAGTCGTGGAACTCCACTTCAAGGTTTTTCAAGAGTGCTATTCAAACTTGACTGAATACTGTTCCAACCATCACACCAGTCTATAGTGACTAGTTTAGAATCTTACGTAAATGTATGAAAGCGAATCTAACTTCAGGAGTGTGAGTGATTATTACCTAATGTACTGAAGAGTACTTTCATGCCTACCATTCTGGGAAGGGTACATTACAGCCCTTTCCGAGGCATGGTTACGAGAACTCTTCTTTTTGTTTGTTTGTTTGTTCAAATCCTGGCTGATAATGGAGTTCACAATATTGTAATTTTCTCAATTTCGATGAAATGGCATCCAGTGTTGCTGGGTTCGGACCAGAGACAGGGTCTTAACTTTCCAAATTATCTTCGAGGAATGATTAATGACTAGTCCCTTTTTCTCGCTTTCAGGAATAAGTCCTGTTCTGACCTTACATTTCTTGTTAAGTACACATGAGATGCTTTTCTTGGATATGGTGAAACGAAGCTTGATCATCTTGAACTAAGAGTATTTTACATCGGGGAAAGGCAGTAATGCACTCTTCCTTCAATGGTTCTGTCTTCAGCACCATTTTTCATGACAGGCATGAGAGTATACAACAGTATATTACTGTATCTGTGAACCGCGTTCACTCCGGAAGTTAGATCGCTCCTGAAGTTACATTCACATCCATATATTTATGTGTGGTGCTACTGAGAACTTCTAATTCGTTACCATAGATCGGATAGAACTCTCTGTAGTAACAGACGGAATCGAACTAGGGCCAACAGGGCGGAAATAAATACGTTGATCCCTGAATCACGACGGTAGTTAATTCACAATAATGCGCGGGGTACTCAATCTAGGAATCAGAAACACAAATTGCAAGAACTAATATGCAGTATGAATACAGAAATGAGTAACTAAAATGAAAATGAGTAACTGAATAAGAGGTATTTAAGACAGAAACATGTACGAGACGATGAACGTGTTCTCCAAGGCCAAGACCAAGACCAAGACCGCGCGCACCACGACAATAACACCGGGTTTTGAAGCTGTGGCCAATACAACCTTTAGTTCGCTCCAATCTACTGTATGTGGCATAAATGGCAAACCCTGCTATTTTAAACTGCGCAACCAAATTGTGAATGGCTTGTTGCGATGCTGAGTTATTTACGTCTGAAATTCGTCAGGTATTTCTGCCGCACCCTGTATATCTACCGACACAGGTAGCGGTATCTCAAAACTGAACACACTTTACAACCAGCCAGCTTTGTAGTGTAGGTTTAGTGTGCTTGCCTCTTACTTCGAGCACGCGGGGTTGATTCCCGGACGAATTCAGGAATTCTACAGCTGAACGAGGAGCTGCGTGATAAGAGAGGTAGCGAATTAGGTAACAAGAACCAAGCAATAGACTAAGGATATTGTCACTCTACCCATGTGAGTCCGATATTTCCAGGCCCTAAATGGACTTTACTTGCCACAGTTCTTTTAAATAATCGGTTAATTATGGTGTTACCGGGTACATGGCTGAATAGTCAGCGTCTTAGCCTTCGTTCCTTAGACTCCCAGGTTAGGGGATTGGGTATTTGCGCTGTCCTCAACATTCCTGCAATTCATACACCACACTAAACACTATACTGTACCGCACTACCACACGCAGTGTCCCAAAAACGACAGCCGCCGCGCGCCTTTGTCGAAGGATTTGCCTTCCGCTGCACCAAGCTAGCAATAAACAAATTAAATTATTATTAACTCTGGCGTGATACAATGCCACAAACGGGCACAAATGAGAAGAGCACTGAGTCAAATAGAATGGGACAGGTGACCACGGGTGTGAACCAAGGAACACAGTCGGTTGGAAATATATTTTGTAAAGAGAACTCATTAACTCCTGAAAGCCTAGTCTAGATGGTGCAGAGTTGTCGCACACAACACAGTACAGCACAGCCCGGCACGCAGTACAGGTGGTGCAAATACGCAGAGAGCAAATCGATACAGTACGTTGTTTGTACAGCTTGGCGTTACTCGACAAAGTGCATTTTTGTTCACACTCGGTCCATATTACATTCGCATGTTTTTCCGAGATATATTATACAGTAGTGGAAATTTAGCCTGTCAGTGTAATGCACTGCACAATTAAATCAACTGACCGTGTTGCTGACCGTAGCAGACTTCTGCAACGCATAGTAGCATTGAGGTTTTGGAGCAGGCTGTATGTAGCAGAATTTCATATCTATACACACAACTGTCGAAATACGTTTGTTCAATATATCTTCTTTTCCTTACATTCTCAGGATAAAACTTTCCTTTTAGTTTGAATAAACTTTCTTTACCGGACGAGTTGGCCGTGTAGTTAGGGGCGCGCGGCTATGAGCTTGCATCCGGGAGATAAGTGGGTCCGAACATCATTGTCGGCAGCCCTGAAGATGGTTTTCCGTGGTTTCCCATTTTCACACCAGGCAAATGCTGGAGCTGTACCTTAATTAAGGCCACGGCCGCTTCCTTCCAACTCCTAGGCCTTTCCTATCCCATCGTCGTCCTAGTACCTATCTGTGTCGGTGCGACGTAAAGCCAATTGTAAACAAAAGACCTAATTTTCCATTATCATACCTTTATTTAGTGGTATTAGCTGCTATAACTAAGAGAGCTCAAATTCCTTTTTCTTGATTACCAGCAGCTATAGCAGCCCCAACACCTGTATCAGCTTTAGTACATTCATCTTTTCTGAAAAGAAAAAGCCCTGTCCGCCTCTACGGTGTAGCGGTTAGTGTGATTAGCTGCCTCCCCTGAAGGCCCGGGTTTGATTCCCGGCTATGTCACGGAATTTGAAAAGTGACACGAAGACTAGAACGGAATCCGCTTAGCCTCAGAAGGTCAACTGAGTAGATGGGGTTCGATTCCCACCTCAGCCATCCTCGAACTGGTCTTCCGCCGGGATTGTACCTAATTTAAGACCATGGTCGCTTCCTTCCTACTCCTAGCTCTTTCCTATCCCATCGCCGCGCACGGGATTACAGCTGTCAAGGAAAGCGGCGATCAATGTAGAATATTTCAAGTACTCATTGAAACACAACAGGTCGACGACTGTTGTGGGTTTCAGCGTTTAGTCTGCATGCCTTTATGAATCAACTAACTGCCTCGACAATTCTTTACTGCATGTAACTTTGTGGCCTCGTGTAGTTCACCTCTTACATTTAAACTGAGCCCAACTAATGTCGCCTAGCATATCCCGTGCTTCTTATGGCCAATTTCACTATGCTCTTCCTCTATTATTATTATTATTATTATTATTATTATTATTATTATTATTATGTCCGACTCGTTGGCTGAACGGTCAGCGAGAGGGTCCCGGGTTCGATTCCCGGCCGGGTCGGGGATTTTAACCTTAATTGGTTAATCCGATGGCACGGGGGCTGGGTGTATGTGTTGTCTTCATCATCATTTCATCCTCATCACGACGCGCCTACGGGCGTCAAATAGAAATACCTGCATCTGGCGAGCCGAACCCGTCCTGGGATATCCCGGCACTAAAAACCATACGACATTTCATTTCATTATTATTATTATTATTATTATTATTATCACAGTATTATCCTCTTGCAGAGGCCAGAAACGTCTGTGTAGAGCGCTTTTGCTTTGAAATTTAAGAACTGGTAGGTATCAGTAAGAAATTCGGATGCTAGCCGAGAGTTGGGTCAGACTAATCGAAACCGATGGTCTTAATTTTGAAATAATAATTTCGATTTCTGCGGTTTCCCTATAACCGTATAAAGTTTGGTGGCGCTGTTAGAATTTCCAACCGGCCTCAGTGCTGGAGACGTAACAGAAAATTTGGGCATACTAACCTGCAACAGATGTTTCATAGATATTTTATCAAAAATTACCGATGCTATTCAACTTACGGAAATTTGCGTTGCAGGTCTGTATTATTTTTCAATTATTCTACTACAGCTTTAAGAAAATTTCATGTTTTCATTGAAATAAATTCCTACTAGAATATTCTACGACCTATTACAGACCGTTTATAGAGTCCATTATAATTGGCATTTGTTATTCATTTCTAATATCAGATTCCTTTGATCTCGTTTCCGTATCTATTTGCATACTTGACATAAGATGCTCCGTTACACTGCATTATTTGGCATAAAACACGTAGCCGGTGTATCTTGAAATTTACTGAACAGTCTATACTAGAAAGCCGCCTCACTATTCAGCTCTTTATGATATGTTGACACCGGACGAGTTGGCCGTGCGTGTAGAGGCGCGCGGCTGTGAGCTTGCATCCGGGAGATAGTAGGTTCGAATCCCACTATCGGCAGCCCTGAAAATGGTTTTCCGTGGTTTCCCATTTTCACACCAGGCAAATGCTGGGGCTGTACCTTAAGGCCACGGCCGCTTCCTTCCAACTCCTAGGCCTTTCCTATCCCATCGTCGCCATAAGACCTATCTGTGTCGATGCGACGTAAAGCCCCTAGCAAAAAAAAAAAAAATGATATGTTGACACAATTCCTTCTGATACACTAGCGCAAGGACACAAAGCTCCGTGCGTTATTATCAGCGGAACGAGCTTCAGAGAGATTCCTACGCAAACGTTTGATCCGCGCGGATAATAAAGACTCATTGACTGCACGTGGCGCAATTCTTCCTACCCACCATTTCACCCACGCCACTCCCTAGTTCGTGACTCCCACCACCTAGGAAATCCTACTAGAGCACGGGCATGGCTATGGAAACCACGATACACTTGTCAGAATGGAAATGTCACCAGATTAGTTCATGATCCCGCATGCAATGCGTGCGAGCAGCGCATTTTGCGATACATTTCATTTGAATACTTATGCGGGTTTGCATTTTTAGGAATAGTGGTGCTTAGATCAGGTACTTAACATATTTATTTGTATATTGTAGTTTATCTAACTAAATCTTATACCTCCAATCTCTTAATAAATAAGTAAATGTGCATATACTCATCATGCAATTGCATTAAAATGATAATCAGTCGGTTGGATGAAATGTCGTTCCTTATAACAAATATTTAACCACGCACAATTATACATATATACAATACAGACTTATTTCCTTCCATATTCATTCTGCAAGCCACTTAGCACCTCCGCAGTTCTCTATTTACAACTAACTCTGTGCCATTGCTTAGTTCCATACCTATCACCTTTAAATAATTTTTTTTAAAAATTAACCAGTCTCCTTGGTCTCCCTCTGCTCTATGTTAATTAATGATTTATTATTATCTCTCATCTCCCCGATCCCGTATCAAGAAACGGGCTAGAGGGTACACATACATACAGTGAATTAACGTCCCACTACCTACCTTACCGATTTTCGGAATTGACGAGTTGTCTGTACTATTATTATTATTATTATTATTATTATTATTATTATTATTATTATTATTATTATACCGGGCGGTACACCTCCACGCCGCGAATTCAAATATTGCGCCAGTTGAAACCTCTCTACAGGAGAAAGCCTGAACTTTAACAAACTGTATTAACTCAACGGTTTCTCGGAAGATGTCACTACTGTAAATTTGGTAATTTTGAAGTGTTCTGAACTGTGTCTATTTTGATTTGTGTTTGTTTGCTCCGTATCAAGAAGTTTGAACATTCTCTAACAGATGTCGCTACCCAAAACTATGGTAACACACTCTGGTGCAATGAAATGAACTTTCTTGAAGAAATATTGTATTCCTAAGTTTTATTTTTACTAAATTTTGTTCTGTGGTTTGTGGGTTGGCAATATAAATCCTTTCTTTCCGCCCGTTTTGAATGTAATCAATCATGAATTTACGTAATTAATTTTCCACCAATACGGTGTTTCTTCCTTGTCTTGTGTATTAGTTTTTGCTGTTGGCCAATAAAAGTTTGTAGGCGGGTTGTTATCATTCATGAAAGGTCTCGAATGTTCCACGAGGGTATATACAGTGCTGATTTTCTTGTTTCGGGGCCACTTCAGTAACATCTCTCTTAGTGTGTGAATATGTAGCAGAGGGCGGGAAGCGCCTCTTTCTTCAAGCAGCAGTTCATCTACAAGGTAATGGCCTGTTAACATCTGTATTTCTTGCTAGCTCAGCAGTTTAACTCTCGGGTAGGGTTCGAAACCTTTAGTATTTAACCTACCTTTTTTAAAATGTAAATTATTTTTTGTCTATCTATAAATTACAAATCTGTAAAGAGGGGATAGAGAGTGCTTCACCCTCTCGAACTCCCCTTCATTTTTGAAAAAGGGGGTGACTACGTTTTCATAACCGTTCTTCTCTTCTTTAATATAGTTAGTTTTCTCACACGTGTCACCTCCCTAGATTGGAATTAGCCCCTGTATTATCGGCCTAGCGCCACATAGGTTTTTGACACAAACGTTGTGTAGGAGTGCAAGTTATCGCCTCCATTCTATTTTGCATTATGGGCCAGTAACTTAACTTGATGTTTGTTTTCCTCATGTAAAGGCCCTGTAGGTTGGGTATCTAATACCCCTGTTTCTTGGTTTGTTGTAGCCTTTGATAGGCTTGTAAAATTGAGAGCGGGTCTGCTCTTTTTCTTAACATTGTAATTAGGAGCAAGTGCTCCTTGTACTTAGGGGTTTTCTGCCCTTTTAGCAATTGTGATTGCGAGCTGAGAGCTCAGAAAGTAAACTTGGGGCTCGGAGCCCAAATTTTGTAATGAGCTGTAATTTGTTAATTGTTGATCTGCTACTTGGTACCTGTTATAATCTGTTGATTTTGAAAAGGAAATATAACCTTTGTTAAAGTTTTAAATTAACTTTAATTTTGTAGTTGAGACCTATTCCAGCCCGCACCTTCTTTCACCTCTAACTACCATGGAAATCTCCGTAACAATTATTATTATTATTATTATTGATAGATACGTCACTGATAATTCGAAGCAACAGGAAGACACTCGGACTGAAGAGTTAAAGGTAAAGTTAGCAATGAACTCCATTGATGAAACTGTGTATATAAACAAGCTGTGGTAGGAGTCGTGTGAAAAGAATGGAGATACTGTATGTTATCTAAGAGAATAATGAACTCGGAAGCAGAGGGAGACCAAGGAACTGTGCTCTAGTGCTCTAGTTGGATTTCCTAGGTGGTGGGAGTCACGAACTAGGGAGTGGCGTGGGTGAAAGGATGGGTAGGAAGAACTACGCCACGTGCAGTCAATGAATCTTTATTATCCGCGCGGATCAAACGTTTGCGTAGGAATCTCTCTGAAGCTCGTTCCGCTGATAATAACGCACGGAGCTTTGTGTCCTTGCGCTAGTGTATCAGAAGGAATTGTGTCAACATATCATAAAGAGCTGAATAGTGAGGCGGCTTTCTAGTATAGACTGTTCAGTAAATTTCAAGATACACCAGCTACGTGTTTTATGCCAAATAATGCAGTGTAACGGAGCATCTTATGTCGATTATGCAAATAGATAAGGAAACGAGATCAAAGGAATTTGATATTAGAAATGAATAACAAATGCCAGTTAAAATGGACTCTATAAACGGTCTGTAATAGGTCGTAGAATATTCTAGTAGGAATTTATTTCAATGAAAGCAAGAAATTTTCTGAAAGCTGTAGTAGAATAATTGAAAAAAATACAGTCCTGCAACGGAAATTTCCGTAAGTTGAATATCATCGGTAATTTTTGGTATAATATCCATGAAACATTTGTTGCAGGTTAGTATGCCTACATTGTCTGTTACGTATCCAGCACTGAGGCCGGTTGGAAATTCTAACAGCACCATCAAACTTTATACGGTTATAGGGAAACCGCAAAAATCGACAGCGGCATCATATCGAGGCGTACTAGGCAGGAAGGTTATGAGGTACTTTCCCACTGTTTTCCTCACTGAGCCAGAATGTGCTATTACATTACAACTGGCCTTATGAGCACCTCCGCCTCCGTTGAGTGTGTATCTAAAAGGAGCTACATCACCTCGAGACGAGGACACCCATGCTTTTTCAGCTTCCACAGCGTCACAGCCAATGAGACAGACTTCGGTGGAAGCTATACTTTACTTTGTCCCGTGCCGAGACACAGATGTAAAAATACAGCAATCATCGAGAAACAGAAACAGGCTGTTAAGAGTGTTTTAAAGCCAAACAATTGTCTGAAAATATTCACGTTCCTTCAAGACTTATCACCCTGAGAATAAAAATCATGAATGCAATTTCACTACCAGTACGCTCTTACTCCTTAACAAACCAGAATCATATATCTGTATATGGTTATGACTGTGTTGTCTACAGTGAATAAGATTAATTCCGAGTTCCATCAAAGAGACTACGCGTTTGAAAAATATTCTCCCTCATACGTTCATGTTTACCGGTATATACTACGAATAGTTTACGTAAGCACACGTTGATTGGTTGGTTCTATAATTATTTCATTTTTTCCGAATTTGATGAACTATGGACAACATAAAACATAAGGCTTGGCTTCTCTTCTCTTCTCTTCTCTTCTCTTCTCTTCTCTTCTCTTCTCTTCTCTTCTCTTCTCTTCTCTTCTCTTCTCTTCGGAAATGATCCGCTTGGGTCTCCTTATTTAGTGATTTCTGTTCAAATAATTTTAGGCTGTCGACTCTTCTTTTGAACTCTCTTCTATTGTGGATCATCTCTAGTGTAACTACAACTTCTTCTGCAGCTCTCTTGACCTCTTGTACCAACTTGGGAGGTGGCCTTTAATCCCATGATGTATCTGAAGAACATTTTGGTTAGTCGTTTGTCAACCATTCTTACCAGGTGTCCGTAGAATTTCAGTCTTCGTTTTTGCGTTGTGCCTGTGATCTTTTCAATGTGCTTGTAGAGCACCTTATTTCTTTCTCCTTTTCTTCCAAGTCCCATCAGTAGTCTTCCGCGGTCCAAGAATTTTCCTCAGAATCTTCCTTTCCGCCTTCTCGAGATCTTGCAGCTCTCCTTATTTAATCCAAAATAAACTAAAAATAACAGAGAGCACAAGAATTATGTCCTTTGACATCAACAACATGTACACTAATCAACAGAAGAATCAAAATTATACAAGATCTAAAATATAACAATTCACTACAACAAACAAAATAACTAATTACTTAGAACTTTTTTTGCTAGCGGCTTTACGTCGCACCGACACATATAGGCCTTATAGCGACGATAGGATAGGAAAGGCCTAGGAGTTGGAAGGAAGCGGCCGTGGCCTTAATTAAGGTACAACGTAATGTGATAATGGAAAACCACGGAAAACCATCTTCAGGGCTGCCGACAGTGGGATTCGAACCCACTATCTCCCGGATGCAAGCTCACAGCCGCGCGCTCCTAACCGCACGGCTTACTTAGAACAATCTTAAACCGAAACAGTTTTACAATTCACTACAACAAACAAAAAACTAAGTACTTAGAACAATCTTAAACCAAAACAGTTTTACATTCGAAGACAAAACTTATTGTCAAAGAGAAGGGTTAACCATGGGCTCGTCATTATCAGGTATACTAGAGAACATTTTCCTAAATAACTTCGAAAACAATTTCTTAACCAATCAGCATGCCACAGGAATCATACACTGGACCAGATACGTAGACGACGAAATATGCTTACACGATAATATCACAAACGCACAACAGTTATGGAACAAACTGAATTCCTTACATATGTCAATGCAATTCACAATGGAACCGGAAAGTATAAAGAAAATTAACTGTTTAGACATCACAATCGGTAGGAATAATGACAATTTGTCATACAAAATATATAGAAAACACACACACACAAAGCAAATCGAGAAAGAAACCAACCTCCCTCCAGTCACAGTAGGTAAACTATTAAATAAACGAAGGAAAAACACCAGACAAACACACATGAAAGAGAAAAATACGTTGTCCTTCACTACGTGAACGAGATCACATACAAAATAGCTACAATTTTCTAAAAACAAGGTCTAAAAGTAGCCTTCAGAACGAACATACTGCAAAGGCACTTCTGCAAATGCAACTTAAGCAAAAAGTAGGCTACCTTCTGTCCAAGCCAGGAGTTCATGAACTCAAGTGTCAAGAACTTGCCTGCAATGCCACATATATATGCCCAACAATACGTAATTTCCACATAAGATACCAAGACCACAAACATGTGACAGGTACAATCATCGCTCGGCCTTCGGAGAGCACATATATGACAATTCACACCATTTCACAGACATCAACACAGATCAAAAAATTTTAAACATCGAAAATAAAATCAAATGTTCGAATATTAAAGAAACAATCGAAATTTACATCGCAAGAAAAGCTAACCAAACTAATCTCAATGAACATATACATTTAAAATACCCCCCCCCCCCACTTCGTCCTTATCTAACTTGTGAACAACATTTTGTCTCTTTTTTTTTATATAAGCGTTTAATGAATCCCACAGTAGGTTACTCTGACTTAAATGTCTGGAAATGTGGGTTAGGCCGTTAGGATATTCACATTTGTAGTCAATTCTCTGAATTTACGCAGTGTCTTCCGCTACTCGAGACGATTTCTTGGGTTATTATTTATCAATAAAAATAATGTCTTACAAGATACTCTTTAATGCAATTCCATACATTCATTTCATCATCAGCATCATCATCATCATCATCATCATCATCATCATCATTAACTTGCATTTACTCCCTAATACACAAAAGGGTAAATTATCCCCTCTCCAATGGACAGAATCATGGCTCACAACACTCTCACCTCCACGGAACAGAATTCATCGCCCACCCCTCCGATCAACTACCAGAATGGACAAGATCACTAACCATAGTCCAGACGTAGTTGCTGGAGTTAACGGACGATTGATTAGCAGCTTAGATGAGTACAAAAACATTCCTACAAGTTAATAAGGTGACAGTTGAAGATTACTAGAATACTTTTTTGTTATTACTTGGCCATAATATCGTCAACTCTTGATCACTGACAAGTTCACGTAACGTAAAGAATATTGTACATATACAGGATAAACCGAAATTCGCGCACTCGGATGTCGCAGCGCTATTCCTCACATTCAGCAATAAAAAAATGTCTCATAAATGTTTGTCCTGCGAGTATATTCGGCAGTAAAAGGACGTTGAAGAGTGGCAATCTGGCAACACTGCAACCACATGCAGGTTAACTACCTCTGTCAGCACATGTTAGTCGTGCTGTACAGTTGGAGTAGTGGATAGAGTTTTGGGTTAGCATGCAGGAGGTCGAGGGTTCGATCCGGGGTTGAGACGAACGTTTTTTATTTCGTAAATGTAGTCTAGGTGGTATGGTATCTGGCATCTTAACCGTCAACAGCGAATAAATTCACGCCCACGGCGTGAAAAGGGCGTCTTTCAAAGCTAACCAATGAAAACGATTGTTCGTCCATTTCTAGGATCGTAGTATGTAAGTGAAAAAGGTTTCTAGAGGAC
Organism: Anabrus simplex; assembly: GCF_040414725.1. NCBI lineage: Eukaryota > Metazoa > Arthropoda > Insecta > Orthoptera > Tettigoniidae > Anabrus > Anabrus simplex. The sequence goes on from NC_090265.1 coordinate 1,296,285,032, forward strand.
CCGCTGCAATCGGTGTTGACGATTAAGATGCCAGATAACATACCACCTGGACTACATTTACGAAATAAAAAACATACGCCTCAACCGAGGACCGAACCCTCAAACTCAATTCACTGCACCAACTATACAGCACGACCAATATGTGCTGACGGAGGTAGTTACCCTGCATATGGTTGCAGTGTTGCCAGATTGCCACTCTTCAACGTCCTTTTTCTTCCGGATATACTCACCGGACGAACTTTTGCGAGAGACATTTTTTTATTGCTGGCATGTGAGGAGTCGCGCTGCGACGTCCGAGTGCGCGAATTTCGGTTCACCTGTATATGCATGATTTAAAGTTATTTGATAAAATCTGAGATGTTCTTGTAGAACGAAACAAGTCATCCTTTGTTTAATAGTATGTACTTTTAAACAGGTATGTTATGTGTGTTTTAATAAGTATTTTCAACTGACTGAAGAGCTTTAACCTTACATACAGTAGTGATTACGTCCCTTCACATAGGTTTGGAGTCAGGAAGGGCATCCGGCCGTGAAACAGGGCAACACACACACACACACACACACACACACACACACACACACACGCGCGCGCGCGCGCGCGCACGTACGGACACGAAGAGATTGGTAAAAATAACAGGAAGAAGAAGAAATTACGAAGAAGGTTCCATGAATAACATTCGGGGCTTCTTAGATTCAGAAGTCGATTTTGTTAATGCTGCAACCTCTGTGTGTAAGCATTCTCTTTCTTATTTTGAAGACATTTTCCCTGAATAGCATTTTTTCAACATTTCACAACTTCTCTTAAATGTAATAACCGTCGTGTATTCAAGTTATTTCGCTATTTTATCCGTTAAAACGATCTAACGCTTTAAAATGAACCCAATTGCAAATTTACGCACGATTTTACGCCAAGCTGCAGGAATTTTACGTTGGCGGCGACAAGTGAGTGTTTACCCATATTTGGCAGCCATCTTCTTTTGTATGATGATGCTATCAATTCCAGGATCGCGGTTTATTTTACTGTTTCAATTTCCCTGTTTGGAATGGCACATGGTCCATTCGGCTGTCTTTACTCCGAGTAATAAAGAAATGTTCGATAAACACAATTTCTTTGCATCGCCGTCAGCCATAAGTAACCCCCCATCCGTACCGATTTATAAGAAGTTTCACATCGAAACCGGAGAAGGAGACGATTATCATTCAGTTACACCTGGAGCCGTCAATTGCCTCACAATAGACTTCAAATATCACGACGCACTCTGAGCGTTACGTACTGCAGTTGCAATAATCAGCTATATAGTCTCAGGGTTCTGTAACAGAGCTCATTAAATTAATTTCTCTCTCTCACGAATTTATAAAAAACAATGACTAATGCATCAGTTACCAGAAGTAATCAACAAAGCATATCATTAACTAAAGCATTTCGTTTAGTCTCCGTTCTCTACCGCACTGCGTACACTTGATGGCCCTCGAGATAAAAAAGGGGAGTACGTCACTGCTTTTAACTTTTATGCCATGTCTGAGAATCACGAGCATCAATAACTATAAAAGTGTGCTCGCGTCTTCCCCGTTGACGAACTTGTATTGCGGTCTCTTTCTTTTACAACTCGATTCCTAAAATATTGCTCCATTATGGAAGTTTCCATTAAACCAGACTCATGGACGCACATCAATTACCCGATGTTGCTATATGTAAACGCCACGACTTAGAAGCAACCAAATTTCATACGATAATAATAAAAGCATTTATTTTCAACTCTGTAGAGGCCTCTTAGAAAATGCTATTACATAAACATTAACAACTCCTTTATGACAAGTGTATTAGCAGAAAGTGTAACACTTAAGTCATACTCTCGATTATTTGGAAAGAGAGAGAGTAATCCTGAAAGCTACTTGCTTCACATCACAAGACCTTTTCTATATGGTTGTGTTGCAGTTGAGAAAATTGGTATTTTCATTTCTTCCTACACCAAATGAAAACTGCCATACAAAGAGACAGAGTTCCGTTACAAGAGATGATTACTCGTCACCTGAAGTGAAGAGTCACAGATTAAAATAGGAACATTCAATATATAAAACGGATGACATTCTGCATTTGATGGATCAGACAATATTATTCAAGAATAAAGACACGAAAGTACGACGAGTTGGATAAAAGGATCCAAAAAGTAGCAAGATCTGCCAAGGTGGATGAAAACAAGAAATGCAAGGAAATTGGGGAGTTTCAGGACAAACACGACAATTTTAATTGAAATCAGTGAAGTAAAGGGCAAGTGCAAACAGGAGCCTACTTCATTCTTCCTCGACAATGACGGAAACCTGGCGGTAAAAACTGGTCCTCGAAGATATGATACACTGAAGAAATATTTTGCGATGAACGAGGAGACAAACCAGACATGAACGGAACATTAGGACCTCCTGCATTCGTGAGCAAAGTTAAAAAGGTACCTAAAAGATGTAAAAGCGGAAGGGCAACGGGTCCTCTTGTGATCCCCGTAAAAATGTTGAAGGCGATGGATGAAATGAGCATCAGACAACCGACAGAGCTCTTCAACGTTCATCTGCGATTTACGGACCACTCCAGGGAACTGGCCAATATGGAATTGCGTGACGCTGCCGAAGAAACCACACGCGAAGAAATGTGAGGATTTCCGAACAATCAGCCTGACAAGCCATGTGTTGAAACTCTTTCTGGAGATCATACATGTCAAAATCTATGAGAAGTTTGAAGAATACGCAAGTGACACGCAATTTGGATTCCGCAATTCTCCGGACACCCGCGAGGCACTTTTCGCGTTGCAAGTACTCATTCGGAGATGCAGGGACGTGAGCTGTGGCATATTCTTGTCTTTCATCGATTACACCAAGGCATGTGATCGCTGTCAGCACAAGAAAATGATCAGGTTCTTTGTACAGTAGGCGTGAATGAAAAAGACATCCGACGTACTATCAATCCATACAGGTACCAGCGCGCGCAAGTCCGAGTCGAAGACCACGTGATAGAGTTAGCAGAAGTACACAGGGGCGTCTAGCACGGTTGCGTACTTCCCCCCCCCCCTCTCTTTTTTTTCTTTCAATATTTATTTCGAGGAGATATTCGCAGAAGATCTGACTGGTTCATATGTGGGCATCCGAATTAACGGGGAGTACCTGAACAACCTGCGGTACGCAGACGACACGGTCCTGCTAGCCAACAGCCTGAAGGATAAGCAATTATTGGTGGACCGAGTGAGAACTGCAAGCGAAACTTCCAGACTAGAACTAATACTAAGAAGACCAGGTTCATGGTGGTAAGCCGCACAGAAAAAGCAGGCGGACTGATACTAGGAAGCAGTCTCAACGTGCAGCGGGGCCAAGATGCAGTAATCAAAGCCCGAATCAAAATTACCAGATCGTCTTTCATTAAAATGAGGCCCTTGCCGTACTTCAAAGATCTGAGCCTCTCGACCAAACTGCGCGTTATCAATTCGAGTCATGACTACGCTGTTCTGTTGTACGGAGTAGAGGCGTGGTCACTAACACAAGCAACTGAGAGGAGAATAGATGCGTTCAAAATGTGGATCTGTGGAAGGCTGCTCAGAATATACTTGATGGACCAAGCCTGCATTCGGGAAACGAGTGGGTTCGAACCTCAGCTTGGCTGTCCTGCGACTGGTTGTCTATGGTTTCCCATTCTCACGTCCAGGCAAAAGCCGGGCAGTTCTTAGTTGTAGATCACAGCCGATTCCTTCCACGTCCTTACCCAGTTTCATTCGCTATCATTCATTTTATCTTCATTAGCTGAGGTTGCCGTCAGGAAGGGCAATAGGCCGTAAAACGTGCAATATAATTTCATTTCAACATCCCCGACCCCGTATCAGGAAACGGGATTAAGGGGTAGACATATGTCAATGAGTGTTATTACAGCACTAAAGAGTGGTGTCCAAATACGCCGTTTTAGTTCCTTATAGAATAGTTGTTGCAATGTTGCGAGGCGCTCGTACGAAACTTTCTTTGCCGAGTTTGAGTGGTACAGTACACACTCTTGCCAACGCTTGCGAGACGCTCAGTCGCTACATGACGCTACTGTAACTCCTAACACGAAGAATGGTCGAAATTGCCGATACATTAGCTCTGCGTACTCTTGGTCATTTATTTATCACTATCTGAAAAAATACGACGGTGGATGCCAGCCGTAAACAGAAGTCGGACAAGGTGAGTTGAACGATATTACATTATTTTTCTGACTGTTTCCAACCATAAAACTTATTATGATATTCTTTTCTATAATTATTTGATAATAAACTGAGAAAAAGGCACTGTGGATCCAAGTGTGAGCGATGGAAACCTATGCATAATTTACTTTCTTCTTGCCTTCATATAATAAGCTCGGTTTAATTATTCTTAAAAAAGCAACAGCAGTATTGTTCGACCACTCCCTCAAAACCAGGTTAAGAGGAAATAATAATAATAATAATAATAATAATAATAATAATAATAATAATAATAATAATAATAATAATAAATAGTTTTACGTCCCACTAACTAGATTTTTACGGTTTTCGGAGACGCCAAGGTGCCGGAATTTAGTCCTACAAGAGCTCTTTTACGTGCGAGTAAATATACAGACACGAAGATGACGTATTTGAGCACCTTCAACCGATTCTTTTTCGAATTTTGTTCAGTTCCTTCAGTGCACGAGCTATTTTTGATAGCGTTTTACTACTGACGCTTTTAACCCAGCTCCATCTGTGTATCAGTGGTAAAGTGTCGGCCTCCAGATCTCCTGAACGCAGGTTCGATCCCGGCAAAGGTAATAGGATTTTTGAAGGCCGGGAAAAAGTTCATTCAGCAATATGCTGTATGATGTGGGTATGTACAGAATCTCCTGTGACATATTTGTTCATCCGACAAAATTAATTAAAACTCTGTCAAAGATCGCCCAAGAGACATCCGGTTTAGTGTGACATCAGGTAGACTAAAATGGAACGTTGAATTTGGCATGCAGGCTGCTTAGATGGCATCAAATCAAAATACCTGCTCAGGCCATATTATTATTATTATTATTATTATTATTATTATTATTATTATTATTATTATTAGCGCATTAGAGCCCAGGAAGTCAAAATGCAACTATATTTTCATTGTTGTTAATGGACTATTTCGATATATTAGAATAATCTGTACTCTTTACCTTCCTGAACAACCAGGAGAATTTCACATTCAGTTAGCCCACCCGAAATAACTATAGATTTATTTATTTCTTACTCATTCTTACGTGTGCTACATATTTCAGCCGTTAATGAAATCATACCTCCTTCCTTCCTTCCTTCCTTAATCTGTTTACCCTCCAGGGTTGATTTTTCCCTCGGACTCAGCGAGGGATCCCACCTCTACCGCCTCAAGGGCAGTGTCCTGGAGCTTCAGACTCTGGGTTGGGGATACAACTGAGGAGTATGACCACTACCTCACCCAAGCGGCCTCAGCTGCTCTGCTGAACAGGGTCCTTGTGGGGACGGGAAGATTGGAAGGGATATACAAGGAAGAGGGAATGAAGCGGCCGTGATCTTAAGTTAGGTACTATCCCAGCATTTGCCTGGAAGAGAAGTGGGGGAAACCACGGAAAACCACTTCCAGGACGGCTGAGGTGGGAATCGAACCCACCTCTACTCAGTTGACCTCCTGAGGTTGAGTGGACTCCGTTTCAGCCCTCATACCACTTTTCAAATTTCATGGCAGAGTCGGGAATCGAACCCAGGCCTCCGGGGGTGGGAGCTAATCACCTAACCACTACACCACGATGAACTGATACTACACTAGAACATTTTTTATAATAAGGTTTTGAAAATATTATATAATATTTTACTTCAGTTATTCTTTTATATTGACCATTTTTGTATAAACTGCAATTATTATTATTATTATTATTATTATTATTATTATTATTATTATTATTCTCTTCCAGACAGTCCTCAAAAATGCAGAAAGTTTTATAAAATATGTTATATTGTTCAAGAAATATTCTCTTTCATAAACAAATTCTAATTTAGCATTTGTAGTTGAAAAAATTAAAACTGGTACAAGCCCCCGGGTTCGATTCCTAGTCAATGCAGGAATTATACTTCTGAACTGAGTGCTGGGATGGGTTTTACTCAGCCGCATGAGGCCAACTGAGAAACTGTCTATTAGAGAGGCAGTGAACCCTAGAAGAAAAGCCAAGCCATACGGCTGAGGAAGTCGTCATGCTGACCACGTGGCATTCCAATATCTGCAGGCCATCTGCCTGGGCAACAGTCATCTTGGCAGAACAAGGTCCTTATGGGCTGTTGGGCCAAGAGTTTGGTTGTAGATGGAATTAAATCGATTAAGAACGAACATTTGTTATGCAAAGAAATGTATACGCTGGCACTAATGAAATATATTTGTCTACCATTGGATGCTTATAATTTTTACCTTTAATTGGGCCCGTTTTTTCTCAACCCTCTCCCCTGCGGTATGTGTACGCTCCTGTTCGTGCTGACTACTTGTTCAAACTTCTACGAGTCCATGTTTTAAATTAGAACATTCGTCGCCATAAGACCTATCTGTGTCGGTGCGACGTAAAGCAAGTAGCAAAAAAAAAAAAAAAAAAAATTTAGAACACCTCATTGATTTCTATCCACCTAGTCGGCACAACAGGTACCTGCTAGCTGCTCTGAATTTCAAAGTAGTTTATAAAGCAGAAGCCTGAAACATTTCTAAATAAATCATAGTGTTTTTCGAATAGCATAGGTTACAGTCACTTCAGGGTGAGGAACAGCACCGAAAGCTCCAATCGTACAGTCTCGTCCAAAAATGTTAGTAAACGTACAGGGTACAGTAACGTTAGGGTCACAAACAGCACGGAAATCTACCATGGTACAGTCTTGTTGTTAAATACAGGAAGCCCCGTTAATTAGTCGGAAGATGCAACTAATTACAACTGTCTGTTATCCGTGACAGTGCCTCTGCACATTACATGCCGTCAACCATGTATCTGATCTATGTCCTAGGGATCACGCTCTGTTGGTGGGGACAGAATTGAGTTTCAAGTGGCATGCACAGGGGGTGAATTATAGTTTGATTTACCTGCTAAACTGTCGCACCTCAGGACAAGATGCCTTCGATGTCTAAGAAAAGATCGACAAGACAGTAGGAGGAATGAAAAGCTTCAAATTAACGACACACACTAGACGCAGATACTGACAGAAGTGAGGGGATCTCTCAGGATACTGAGGCACCATCAACATTTAACCGCACGTTAAAGCACTTAATGAGCCGCAAATCACATGTTCCTTTTTAACAGGGAGGCTGGGTGTATGTGTCGTCTTCATCATTTCATCCTCATAACGACGCGTAGGTCGTCTACGGGCGTCAATTCAAAAGACCTGCACCTAGCAAGCCGAACTTGTCCTCGGACACTCCCGGCACTAAATCCATACGCCATTTCGTTTTACCTATCCTGTGCTGTACCGTATTATTTTTTTTACATTCTAAACTGATGTGCTTTAAAATCTGTGACACATGCAGGGTCATAAGCACATAGGGGCGAGTCCAACACTGAGGTAGCAGCCGTGTCCTATTCTCACATGGATGATAGTTGCCAGATACCGTAGGCTGAGCTTGATTTTAATGAACCAGGGTTTCTTGAGTTGTAGGTTGCAGAGCGGCCTTTACGGAGGTCCTCAGTAGGCTCGCGTTAAGTGGAGAGTTCGTTCACTGCACTTTGTTTGGCAATAAGATCAATTTTTCGTTGTACTACATTCGTGCGTGAGACCTAGTGGTATTAAGCTCCGATCAGGAACGTGTACCAACAGTAATTATGTACGGAACTGAGACTTGAAATGTTGGACTATACAATAAGCCCGAGGGGAAATTGTGACCAGGATAGCAGTCGAAAGTCACTGCGACTCAACGTCGAACCTCGGACTTCCAGCTCGCGGTGAAGCGCGGCCATGATGTTAGTAAGAAACAAGACCATAACACGCAGACATTGTCTCTTGGCGATTGTTGGTCCCAGTGCTTGTGAGGTTCCTCCTCCTACCGCATGAGCTCTGTGAAGTAGAAAGGAGAATCCCCGGGGAAATCAAGACGCACAGATGTGCAAGATGCATGACAATTTTAAGTCACGGTTTTATTTGCAGACGAAAATGAGTGAACGTACGCTTCCGGAGATCTTCAGTCTGCAAACTACCATAACGTGATTCAATTAGCAGCCAACCTTTCGAGTGAATGGCATGTACTCCAAAAGTCTCGGTGAGATACGCGTCCGACCAATGAAGGTACCGTACTTCATTTCATTAGGGAAGAACACATCCGGAATTAAACTTTACCAAACACGTCGGGATGACGGCTCCTTGGCTGAATGGCCGGCGTACTGGTCTTCGGTTCAGAAACCCTTCGGCTCGATTCCTAGCCGGGACGAGGATTTGAACTGCGAATGGTTAATTCCGCTGGCTCGGGATATTGGGGGGGGGGGGTGTTTGTTTGTCATAATACACGTCTTCATCTGCACTACCAACCCCTACGGAAATGCACGATAGTGAATGCATCCCTCCATATAGGGGTGAAGGAAGGAAGGGCACCCTGTCGTAAAAATAGTAAATACACACCAGATGCTGACCCCAATATAAAAGGCAAGGAAGAAAAAGAATCAAATCGGGATGATGGCTACATCATAATAGTGTCGTTGGTTCCTGATATGGAAATTATTATTATTATTATTATTATTATTATTATTATTATTATTATTATTATTATTATTATTATTATTATTGGATCGATTCCTTGGGTGAATGATCAACGTAGTAGCCTTCGGTTCATACGGTCCCGGCTGAGTCGAGGATTTTAGCCGCGTTTGGTTCTTCCTATAGCTCGGGGACGAGGTCTTTGTGATCGTCTTAATACGCATCATCATTTACATCCAACGTATCACATTGCCAACACCACAGAAACATGCGATAGTGATTACATCTCTCCAGGTAGGGTCGGCGTCAGGAAGGGCATCTAGCTCTAAACGTGAACTTATTCCGCATTATTGTGTTTGGAATTGAGGCAGTTTTCTCAGGAGGAGAGTAAGGACACGGTCGAGGTATGAAAATAGCTAGAGGAAATCATATGCAAAGCGGCCACTGACAAGTGTAGGAAATCAACCATCGATCTAAGACTGGCGCAGCCTTCCACAGTAATTATAATACCATTTTTCCCACTGTACAACTATAATGGCAGAATGTGGAGCCATTGTACTTGAAACAAAACAAACGCTAGAGAAGAATAAAATTAAAATAAACAATAGAAAATAACAAAATATTACAATAATATTAACATTAACAAGATGATCATGATGCTTGTTGTTTAAAGGGACCTAACATCTAGGTCAACATTAAGAAGAATAAACAATAACAAAAATAAAAAATGCTAGAGAAGAAGAAAACATAATAAAACAAAAACACTAGAACAGAACCACGAGGCGTTAAAACAAAACGAACCAAAACCAAACACAAGAGAAGAGTTAAACAAGACAAAACATGACCGTAACAAACACTAGTGAGGAACGAAACAAAGAAAGGTTGCTAGGATGTATACGAACGAGAGCAAACCGTCCAGGAAATATCAATAACATGCAACAAACTCTGAACTTGTAAACAAACCAATAAAACGAATAGTCTGTAATCCTGGCAAATGTGTTTCCTGCAAGAACATAACCACTTTATTTCAAGTTCACTAAGAAACACGGAACGTGCCCTCAGTCTTAGACAACGGCAGCTCGTAATGTTTGTAGAAGCCAAGCATACAGCTGGAGGACGTAGTGGGCAAGGGGGATTACTACCTGATAAAGAGAGAGGACTTCAACAAAGTGTAATATCACTGTTTGTGGAAGAGGCGAGTATCCAAGTAACTGCGCCCAGTAATCCAATGTTACTCTCAGTCGAAGCCGTGCACAAAATCTTGGTAATCGGAATATTATATCTCTTCTAAGGAAGTCCACTGAAGTCAATAGAGACGTCAAATAAAAAAAAAAAAAAAAAAAAAAAAAGTAACATGAAGTGGTGAGATATGAGTAGGCACTACGATATTCCAAAGCGAGGGTAACGTTACCTTCTAATAACTTTGCACTGGTCTCATCGGTAATGCCTGACTCCCTTGGTAAACTCCCGTTCTTTTATAACCCCATTACTTCAAACGTTAAGGTGACTTTCGTTTCCCATCCCTCGTGGCCCTTATTTTCTTCATTTGATTCTCATGATTTTCTAACAAACGGAATCTACTTCAATCAATCAATCAATCAATCAATCAATCAATCAATCAATCAATCAATCAATCAATCAATCAATCAATCAATCAATCAATCAATCAATCACTACTAATCTGCATTTAGGGCAGTCGGCCAGGTGGCAGATCCCTTTCTGTTGTTTTCCTAGCCTTTTCTTAAATGATTGCAAAGAAATTGGAAATTTATTGAACATCTCCCTTGGTAAGTTATTCCAATGCCTAACTCCACTTCCTATAAACGAATATTTGGCCCAATTTGTCCTCTTGAATTCCAACGTTATCTTCAAACTGTGATCTTTCCTACTTTTAAAGACGCCATTCAAACTTATTCGTCTACTAATGCCGTTGCATGTCATCTCTCCACTGACACCTCGGAACATACCACTTAGTCGAGCAGCTCGTCTCCTTTCTCCCAAGTCTTCCCAGCCCAAACTTTGCAACATTTTTGTAACGCTACTCTCTTGTCGGAAATCGCCCAGAACAAATCGAGCTGCTTTTCTTACCCTCTCAGTAATGTGGCAGATGATTACAATATTTAACTGTCCAATGTGAATGTGACACACCGATCAGTCATCTGATAGCAGGAAGTTTCGTTAATTTAGAATCCAGTTCGAGAAAAGCATCCTTAGGTGTAATTCTCTGCGAGTGTCTTATGAACAATACAAACAATTACTTAATGCGATTAAAAGAGCGAAGGACATTCTTTAAGCTGCACTAATACGAGTACATACACTTTTGAATAATAAACCAACTTCTCGAAATACTAACGATTGCATATTAAACAAAAATGGAATGAATTTGCCCATCAAAGCCTAATTACTCTGTTGATAGGAGTGAAAGCACCATTGTAAGTACTTCGGTGTTACGATAAGGAAGGATCTTCTTTGAAATAATTACCTTAACAAGGTTGTAAACAAAGGTTACAGATCTCTTGTTACAGTTAAGAGAATATTTACAAGTTGTAGTAAGGATGTAAAAGAGAGGCCGTATTAGTCATCGGTAAGATCCAGTGTACGGAATCCTCACCATGATTACTTAATTCGAGAACTGGAAAAGATCGAGATGGACGCAGAATAGTGATATGAAAATTTTGCAAACTTTTGGGCTGGGAATACTTGAGAGTAAGGAGACGAAATGCTCGACTAAGCGGTATGTTCCGAGCTGTCAGTGGAGTGATGGCGTGGAATGACATTAGTAGACGAATAAGCTTGAATGGAGTTTTGAAAAGTAGGAAAGATCATAATATGAAGATAAAGTTAGAATTCAAATTCGTTTATAGGAAGAGGAATTAGGGATTGGAATAATTTACCGAGTGAGGTGTTTGATAAATTTCCAACTTTTTGAAATCATTTAAGAAATGACTAGGTGAACAATTGATAGGGAATCTGCCACTTGGGTGACAGGCCTAAATGCAGATCAGTGGTGATTTAATTACATTGATCAATCGATCGATCGATTGATTAATGTTCGGTTCCATGAAACGATTTATATGCATTGAACGTGAGAGTACACTTGAAAGTTAAGTATAATCTATAAAACAAGGACATGAAGACGAAGAAGAAGGAAAAAAAGAGAAATTTAAGCAAAATGAAAGAATTTTTCTGCTAGTGGCTTTACGTCGCACCGACACAGATAGGTCTAATGCCGACGATGGGATAGAAAAGGCCTAGGAGTTGGAAGGAAGCGGCCGTGGCCAGGTACAGCCGAAGCACTTGCTTGGTCTGAAAATGGGAAACCACAGAATACCAACTTCAGGGCTGCCGACAGTGGGTTTCGAACCAACTATCTCCCGGATGCAAGCTCACAGTCGCGTGCCTCTAACCGCACGGCCAACTCGCCCAGTAGGATGTAAGAAAAACAGCCTAGTCTCGCGATACAGGCAAATGTTATACGAATAGTCTATATTCCAGAGGATACAAAAGATCCAGATAGGTTCATTTCTTCTTTTTAAACTTCCATTGAAGACACTCAAGCGAAATCTTTCTTTTTTCCTGCATATCGTCGTTGCGCCTCGGAATGCTGTTATGTGACAGTGTTGAGGGGAGTAATACTGACCCGCAGCGCATGTATTCTTTAGAAATAAATTTCTTTTATATACAGTAGTCCATGCAATACTGAACTTTAGATGACAGAATTTTTCTGGTCAGAGTTATAAGCTGAAATATCACATAGCGGTTTTTCTAGGCGCAACGACGTTATACAGTATCACGGCTCAAAGACGACCTGAATTCTCTGCTACAAAGTGGAATCCTCCAATGGCAGGGAGCAGGAGAGACCCAGAGAGAGAGAGAGAGAGAGAGAGAGAGAGAGAGAGAGAGTGCAGTGGTCATATGCCAAAATCACCCCCCCGAGGTTTTAGTGAAGTCAGCCGAAAAACCAGTAGCTGGTCGGCCAAGAGAGTTACAGATCGTCTGCAATAATAATGTTATGGGTTTTACGTCCCACTAACTACTTTTATGGTTTTTGGAGACGGCGAGGTGCCGGAATTTTGTCCCGCAGGAGTTATTTTACGTGCCTATAAATATACCGAAACGGAGCTCACATATTTCACCCCCTTCAAATACCATCGGACTGAGCCAGGATCGAGGTGCCGCCCTGTTATTGCGAAGGAACCGACCGTGGCCTTGATAAGGTAAACTACAGCCCCAGAAAAAAAAAAAAACAGTATTCAGGCTGCCGACGGTGGGTTTCAAATCCTTTGTCTCCCAAATTGTTGATACCTTAATGTGACTAACAATGAGACCTCCAGTTTTACATGGAATCCGAAACAAAGCGACGTGACGTTTTCTTACAAAGATATAATTTGACTTGGCCGCCTTGGTGAGAAGCCAGTGATGAAGCCACAGTTCATAGACTGATTCTCGTTCCGCGAATATCTGGAAATAAGAAACCCATTATAATGCCGTGAAAATAATGGAAAAGGAACAAGTATGCGTAGGCGTAAAGATTATTGGATACAGAGCTAAACATCTTCGATTGAGGTATGGTTAATAGACAAGGGGAAGCCACAACTGTGGAGTCAACGATTTCATTCAGACGTACGGAGGTTGATCTACCGTAGCACCAAGACACCAAGCTAGGGCACAATGCACAGTGACACAACTTGCAGGGAGGTTCAGTGTTCACTACAGCACAGCAGGGACAATTTGTCTAGGTAAGTGAACGCGAAATGGGACAATAACATGGAAACGGCGGAACAAAAGCCTGTTGACATAATCAGTGTTATTCTCTGGCAACTGCCTACCGTAGAACATGAAGGAGGTAACGTTATGTTATGGGTATGCTTCTCCGCTGAAGGTGCATTCGTGCATATAGAGGTCCTGGTTTTTTTTTTTTCAATTTTGCTTTACATCACACTGACGCAGATAGGCCTTATGACGACGATGGGATAGGAAAGGGCTACGAGTACGAAGGAAGCGACATTGGCCTTACTTTAGGTACAGCTCCGGAATTTTCCAGGTGTGAAAATTGAAAACTACAGTGGGGTTCAAACTCACTATCTCCCGAATGCAAGCTGATAGCTACGTGACCCAAACCACGCAGCCACTTCCTCGGTGGTCCTAGCTATGGTGACATTTTGGACATCCAGTGGGTTCTTGGTCTTCCCACCATCAGTTCCCGTTTGTTGGCAATGTGATTTACATTCTGTGCTGTATATAAGTCCAAACAATATTCGGATTAAAACAATGACCAAAAATCGCTGCGTCAAAACAGTTTAGAACACTACGTCAAGAATAAACAGATACGTGTCCGAGGATCTCTCCAAATTTGAACTAAATCGGTGACCCCACAGCTATGGCTTGCCTTTATCAGAGATGCGCAGGTAAGGAAGTGGAATCTTATGTTTTTTCTAGAAATGCGGCGAGCACAATGTGTACATTCACTGATGGTACATGTTCTCACTGAACACACTAGGTGGATACATGAAGGGAAAAATATAGTGGAAAGGAAAGAAGTATGCACAGATGGTTTGTTAAATTGATGTACAGCTAAGGTTAATATTCAGAGGTGCAGACGCAAGGTACTGAAAACTCGAATGAAGTTTTCCAGGTTGTAGGAAGCCCAATGTTCATATTTACTGACGACAATGCATGTCCTCATAGAACACGACTCGTGAAAGCGCTTGGAGCGGACTATAACCGGGGTACCTTAGAAAGTGTCTACCAAAGAAACTCCCACACGCTGTTATTAAATTGGAGAATGGGAATTTGTTTTTAAAGTAACTCATGGATGACCTCACAGTCAGCAAGCCACCCCAATGCTAGACTTGGGAAAGACCACACTCCACGTTGGTCAATCCGCGCAATCTCTATTTTATGTTTCAGACAAAAACTTACAGTTTGTTTATTTCTGCGATTGCAGCTTTACAATAATAACTGTTTTGTGCATTGTAGTGTACAGTCATCACATCTTGTTGCATTTGGACATGTAAATTAAGAATATTAAAAAGGTTATCTGATAGAGCATAAATTTTGGACACCACAGTACAGTCAGGCAAGCCTGCATTTTAACCGGAGGCTCTGGGTTCGATTTCCGACCAGATCAGGGTAAGTATTTGGATCTGATGGCTGGTTCGAGGTTCACTCAGCCTACGCGAGAACAACTGAGGAGCTATCTGACGTTGAGAAAGCGGCCCCGATCAAGGAAGCCGAGAATAACGACCTAGAGAATTCGTCGCACTGACCATGCGTCACCTCGTTATCTACAGGCCTTCGGTTGAGCAGCAGTCACTCGGTTTGTCAAGATTCATCAATGCTGGAGCAGCATTCGGAGGGAGGGGGGTGGCAATACATATAAAATAAATGTGTTAATAATAAGTAAACATAAATAATTTAAAAAATACATAAATAAAAAATAATGCGAAACTAAACACAAACTTCCTATTTTGGTATTCATATTTCCTTTCCTTTGTTCATTACTGCTATAGGTTATTTGTTTATTTTTTCATATGTTGGATCCTTCTGGTCACCTGTAATTTCGGGAAATAAATAAACTTATGAGTACTTGTAAGAATGTGATTTACATCCATTAGAATGAAGACTATAATTTGCAACTTAAGGATTACATATTTCGTGAAGCAAGTGAAGAAATTCTAATGCGCACAAACTGTAATCTTCTTAGTCATTACTAATAGTGCTTTAATTTCGTCATTATTTGTAGCAGTTTATTTTGTTGCGGTACTTCCATGCCTCATTTTAATACTACAGGTTTATACTTCTATTACTCGTCCAAGGTTACTGGGTTTTCTAATTCATTTTCTGACCGGTACTTATAACTGATATAGGTGTAGTTACATAATACTAGACAATATGACGTATAAGCAGTAATGGCAGAACTGTTGGCCTGTATTTTCTTGCAGGCATTGAACAAAACTTGAGGGCAGCATTCTTCAGGAAGTAGTGGCTACCTGCTTGATGTGTCGTGTGTCCGTTCCAAAATGAAAAATATTTTACAGCAACGACTCTAAACGTTAGTTAGGTTCGCCAATAACCCATTGAACCAATACAGACCGATATGGTCAAGTTTGTCGAATAACCCATTTGGCTATTGGCTTTACGTCGCACCGACACAGACATGTCTTATGGCGACGATGGGACAGGAAAGGGCTAGGGCTGGGAAGGAAGCGGCCGTGGCCTTAATTAAGGTACAGCTCCAGCATTTGCGTGGTGTGAAAATGGGAAACCACGGAAAACCATCTTCAGGGCCGCCGACAGTGGGGTTCGAACCTATTATCTCTCGAATACTGGATACTGACCGCACTTAAGCGATTGCAACTATCGAGCTCGGTAAACCCATTTGGAAAGCCTGATAGAAATATGGTAAATTAAACTTGTGGTAGTGAGAAGGCCGCAAGAAAGAAATTATTTCCTTTTACCACGAAGCTTGTCAATAGTCTAGGAAGTGCTATTAGTAATATGCTGAACTGTCGAGTTACATACACACTAATTCTATGTTATTCAAGAGATCGCAAATAAAGCATTACATATTTTCGGACGTTTGACTCACTCTGTCCAAGTTCATTACGCCATTTCCACGGGGATTAGATAACTCCATGACGTGAATAAAAATAAGCTGGCAAATCAATCTGCAAACATACGAGTAATATTTGCATAAACCGATGTTTTAAAATCTAATAGCCATGGTTGGTGATGTATATCGAAGCAGAAGGTAATATCGATTTCTAAAACGAGAGATGGCTGTTCGGCTAATCGATTATATGCATGAGGAAGCTAACGGAGCATCCATCACACAGGTGCGCTCAAGTAATTGTATCATGAGATAGCACAACAGCTGCTGCTCTGAATGTTTTGCTCCATGATTGGCTCATGAAATGAAATGAAACTGAAACAAAACATCGTGTATGCCGTTCATATTCAATAATAATAATAATAATAATAATAATAATAATAATAATAATA
The DNA here is from genome assembly GCF_040414725.1 of Anabrus simplex. NCBI lineage: Eukaryota > Metazoa > Arthropoda > Insecta > Orthoptera > Tettigoniidae > Anabrus > Anabrus simplex. The sequence goes on from NC_090265.1 coordinate 1,296,301,720, forward strand.
ATAATAATAATAATAATAATAATAATAATAATAACTGTGAATATTACCATGGTGAATCAGAGACAATCGACTGGAACTTGCGTCCTTCCAGACACTACAATGTACGGACACGCAAAATAACATTGTTGTGATATTACGCCAACATCTAGCAAGATGCACGGAACTTTTCAGCGAGATCGTGTCATACTACAAGGATTACCATTTACTGGTACTCACAGAGAACAAATATATATTGCTTTGAGTTTGAGACAATCTTACAAACATAGAAATTCCAAACCACCAGCGTCCTAACAAGTAAGCACGAACTACATGTTTCTAATATCATAATACTTGACGTATATACAACAATAAATTATATTATTAAAGTCTTAAAAAAAAGGAAAACAAATATTTATGACATGGTTTACTGCAATGTCAGCAAAAGTAAACGATGATTTGCATGCAATTTAAAAAGAAAAAGAAAAAACCCCTCTTTTTTCCAGTTTGTTTTACGTCGCAGCGACACAGATAGGTCTTATGGCGACGATGGGATAGGAAAGGACTAGGAGTGGGAAGGAAGCGGCCGTGGCCTTAACAAAGGTACAGCCCCAGCATCTCCTTGGTGTGAAAATTGGAAACCACGAAAAACCATCTTCAAGGCATTACGGGCTGGATCCCTTTCCTGATTCCAACCCTACTCCTCGGGTGACGTACAGTAAAAAAAACTCATGGTATCGTATTAGTTTCCCGCAGGTACACTTTTCTCAGAGAAACAATTTAAACTATGCGTGTAATGTTAGTTGTAGGAATGCAGAGTTTGTATCAACGATGAAGGTGGATTCTATTTTAATAATAATAATAATAATAATAATAATAATAATAATAATAATAATAATAATAATAATAATAATAGTTTTACGTCCGCCTAACTACTTTTATAGTTTTCGAAAACGTCGAGTTGCCAGAATTTTGTCCCGCAGGAGTTATTTTACGTGACAGCAAAATCTACCGCCATGAGGCTGATGTAGGCCTTATTTGAACACATTCAAATACCACCGGACTGAGCCAGGATCACACCCGCCAAGTTGGGCCCAGAAGGCCTGCGCTTCTATCGTCGGAGCCACTCAGCCTGACTTGATAATAGTTAAAATTAAGTCTGATAAAATACTAAATGCGAGATATGTAAAATAACAAGGGCTCATTCTTTTTTGTGCGACTATCAACACTAGTGCGTGTTTCTGTGGCGGTTGGTAGAGTGATGTGCTATATGTGGATGAAGATGGATTTATAAAGACGACCATAAGTACCCAGCCCCGAACCGGAGGAATTAATCAGACGCGGCTAAAATCTACGACTTCATTGGGAATCGAACCCGGAGCCCTCTGAACCGAAGACCACTACGCCGACCATTCAGTCAAAAATCCTAACCAGAAAGAAATGCGTATTTAAGAGTAATAATATTCGGTTGAATGAAAATTGATGAAAGTAGCTTGAAGACATAATGAAGAAAGACAGCCCCGAATTGTACGGGAAGCATGCTGCCTTTTACCCGGAGACCCGGATTCGATTCCCGGCCAATCCGGGGATTTTAGTTCTGGACTGAGGGTTGGACGAGGTTCGCTCAGCCTCGAGAGACACACTGAGGAGGTGTCTGATTGGAAAGGCAGTTTACCTGGTCTAAAAGACAAAGAATACGGCCGAGGATGTCATTAAGACGACCACGCGTCACACTAGGCCATCCAGTTTGGCAACGATCGGCTTGGCAGGGCGTTGTGCCACAGTTTGTTTTAACAATTTGCTTTACGTCGCACCGACACTTACAGATCTTATGGATACGATGGGACGTGAAAGGGCTAGGGGAGGGAAGGAAGCGACCGTGGCCTTAATTGAGCTACAGCCACAGTATTTGCCAGGTGTGAAAATAGAAAACCACGGAAAACCATCTTCAGGGTTGCCGACAGTAGGGTTCGACTCCTGAGGTTTTTTTATTTTGTTCTGACTATGAAATAAACATTATATATTTAAGAAAAACAAATCTTCATTCATCAAATGTCGTAAATCGTTCCATGAACTAGCTTCTCACCGTGGTCTGAATGAAAATTCCAGGCCTTGTGGCTCAAATCTAAACGTAAGTCTCATGGCTATGATCACGATATCAATAGTTATGTAAAACTGCAAGATTGCGTTTGCTTTGCTTTTATTCTACGACTCAAGGTCATCATTCCGGAAATGTTAATATTTCGTCAACGTAGAATCGAGCTAACATTGGAGCAAATAAATTATCCAGGTACACTTCTGACAACGTGAAATTACGAAGTAATTCTCCGTCTAAAGTATACTGTAGCGACCAAAAGAAGGGCAGCAAGATGGTGCAACGTCCTGTCAATATGTTGGGTGCGGTCAGACATCCCAATCAGACTAGTGCTACTTTCTATTCGTGGTCTTAAGACACGCGATTCTTCACCTTGTCTTGGTGGGACACAATATCTTTCTAGTTTTAGATTATTCTATTAATGATTTTGTTGTAATTGCTCTCACTGGCTGTGGTACAGTTACATCGGAAATGATCGGCTAACTTTGCGATTTAGCTTAATACGTTCTATGACTTTTCAACTTCAAACTGATAACAATCATATTCAAATTCAGACCAATCCCATTCAGACTGAGACCGGTCGGTAGATGCAGAGTGGGTTTCGTCCCGTAAGAGGCCACGGCTTGTCCGTGGTCCAACAGCTCTGTACTCTGACCGGCCAACCGAGCAGAGGAAAGTTGGCCACGGCTCTACCGTGGCTCTACGCCTCTGCATTCGGGAGACGGACCTGGGGCACAGTGCTGGACTTCTCGCCTGGCCCCACCTGTCTGCTGTCCTGAGAATGGTTTTCTGTGGTTTCCATTCTCCCGCACTAAGGCGAATGCCGGGACAGTTCGTAGTGTAGGCCACGGCCGCCGACCCCCTCACCTTCTCCGCACATTTCCTTCACCGTAACAAATCTCCCGGCCTGTGGGACGGCGTCACCGTCTAAGAGGCCCGCCTCCCCCTTCAGGGGAGGAATGAAAACGTTTTGTAGTAGTAGTAGTAGTAGTAGTAGTAGTAGTAAACTGAGACCTAACACATTCCGACTGAGACCAAACACATGCAAACTGCGAATATTAAGTTAAAATAGGAATTATTAGTTAGGAAATATTAAGCATTTAGCTTTATTGACACGGTCAACATTTTGCAAAACGAAAGTTAGGCCTAGTGATATACGTAATCGTGATGGATCCGGAATAAATCTTTAATGTAAATCCTAGGATTTCCTCCAATTTCAAAGACGCTGAGGTGCCGGAATCTTGTCCCGCGTAAGTTCGATTACCTGGCAGTACGTCTACCGACACATGGCTGTCGTATCTGAGCACCTTCAGATACCAACGGACTCAGTCGGGATCGAACCTACCAACTTAAGCTCAGAAAGCGAACGCTCTACCGTCCCAGCCACTCAGCCAGGACATGAACATACAAACAATACATTTACATTAGCAGGTTATAATTTTCAAGACTAACAAAGAAATAACCCGGGACCGAGAGAGATGGCTGCACGTAGCTGTGAGTTTGGATTCGGGAGATGATAGGTTCGAACATCACGGTCGGCAGCCCTGAATATGGTTTTCCGTGGCTTCCCAATTTCACACTAGGCAAAATGCTGGGGCTGTATCTTAATTAAGGTCACGGTGACTTCCTTCCCACTCCTAACACTTTCCTATTCCATCGTCGCCATAAGACCTATCTGTGTCGGTGCGACATAAAGCCAATTGAAAAAAAAATCCTAGTTTTTCTAGTCACTTCTACTGCATAAACGCTGTGGATCCTCCATAGTGTGCATGTGATGCAATTACTATAGGGGACATTAACTACTTGTTCTTCGCCTGCAGAAGATACCAAAAGCAACATAACTTTCATAAAATCAACCGGCAATGAACAGCAGTTCCCAACATGTATATGTTCATTCTTTGCTTCACAAGACGGAAATATGGAGGTCGTTAAACATGTTTCGATAACTAACACCGACATCTCTGCCTGAGAGGACACGGGATGTCTGCTCTGGGACAACTGAACAGTTGCAACGCGTGTTAAACCATTCGATAAAGCAGCAGCAATGTAAATCCACTATATGCATGTGAAGGCAATGCTAGCACCAAAACCGGGCCAAGATACAGTTGCTAAGGACAAGAGTCAATCGAAAGGTAAGTAAACATAAGTAATTTTCTTATTACGGTCAAAATGAACACAAATCTTGCACATCTGCACTTTCTGTTGTAATATTCGGAACGCTATCAATACAGAAATACCTACAGTATAGGCGTGAATAATTCCTGCACAGTCCAACACCTGTCTTCTGTTTTTTTTTTCGATAACGGCTACTGACACTTCTAAGTGAGCGGATACGAGACGTGCACTCTACGACAGTCCCGCCGTGTTTGAAAGCCTCTACAGTTAGGTATGGCAAAGCTCTATCACCCAACGCTTCTCTTATCTCCCCACGATACTCGCATGGATTTCTGTCACGGAGAACTATAATTTGTATGACCGCTGTTCAACTTTACTTACATCCAGCTTAGAGCACGCACTAACATTTCCGTGCATTGTTGACTAGTCACCGATGTACATAGGCGTCATGCGCAGGTCACCCACGGGTGTCAAATCAAAAGACCTGCACTTGGCGAGCTGAACTTGTCCTCGGACACTCCCGGCACTAAAAGCCATACGCCATTTCATTTCATAGGCGTCATGTGGCACAGATTTATAAACTACATGGTTTATAAATGATTCCTTTCCTTTCTTTTTCTTAAGAATGTTATTATTACATTTTTATGTGATGTAGATAATGTCCTTATTTGTGGCGAAGTTAAGGACTCAAGACGCTTACACTTAACCACCCTACAATTCTTCTTCTTCTTCTTCTTCTTTTCCTGCCGCTTTTCCCACACCTGTGGGGTCGCGGGTGCGAACTGCGTCGCACATGCGGATTTGGACCTGTTTTTACGGCCGGATGCCCTTCCTGACGCCAACCCTCTATGGAGGGATGTAAGCACTATTGCGTGTTTCTGTGGTGGTTGTTAGTGTAGTATGTTGTGTGAATATGATGAGGAGAGTGTTGGGACGGACATATACACCCAGTCCCCGAGCCAGAAGAATTAATCAGAAGCGATTAAAATCCCCGACCCGGCCGGGAATCGAACCCGGGACCCTCTGAACCGAAGGCCAGTACGCTGACCATTCAGCCAACGAGTCGGACACTTAACCACCCTACAATATAAATCTAATTTCAAAAACATTGACACATAATAATAATAATAATAATAATAATAATAATAATAATAATAACAGAGAAAATCGTCAATTTTAACATGGTAACTAAACTACACTTAAATGAAGTAACGACACTCAAACTACACATTCATCTAATTCATTCGTTCATTCATTCCTTCAACAATTATCCGGCAAGGCAGTGGGATTCACTCAACAAATGCTCACATTAAGCCACCTTAACCTTGCGATGAGATGGAACATCCCTAATGTTTGCAGTTAGTGAATTCCACGACCTAGGTCCTAGACGCAGAGATTATGAAGGAGCGATTGTGAACAGCAGTGTGGTTTTTGACATCGTAAGAGAAGAGCCGGACTATGCATTGTGTTCACAATAGGACGAGAAGTAAGAAAAAAGCGAAGAAAGATATTTTGAAAAAAAGCTACTGTGTAGAAGTGATAACATATGAAGTTCACGGCGCTGTTGCACTCGAAGTCATGACAGTTATTTATAATAAGGTGATATATGAGCATAGCATCACAGATTAAAGACATATCTTACGCAGCTGTTCAAGCTCCGGTCTAGTTTCTTGTTACTGTTGCATGTAATCTTAATAGATACAAGCTAATTTATTTTTAAACATTATTTTTCAGATTATACAAGAAAAAAGAACAATTTGAGTCAACAGAAAATTCGAAAATCTCAACTAAATATATGGTGTACACGCCAGTTGCCAATAAATTTAAAATGTAAAACGTTAACTTACCTGAGCAATCTGGTTGTCGGCCATAACTATAGGAGACTTCTAGCTTGACATGCCGCGAGTATTTCCAGACACTTGTTGAACTGCTCCTCAATATTGGTCACATCCCCACAGGAAACATCTGGTCATGACGTTCCCCTTGAAAGTACCACCATAGCAATGACCTATCACTGCTCTATTACACACACGGTTCTTTACACATCGAGTTTTTACAATTAAATGAGCGAGTGAGGGAAGTCACTTACTTTGGAAGTTCAACACTAGCACATCACTATCAGTGTCAGGAAAACTTATCAAAGTTTTTGGAAGTTTGGGTCGCACGTATATAAAGATTCACGTTAGTTTACCATTGCACATATCACTACTAATGCGGAATAACTGGAAGAGAAGAAGATACCGCTGAACCACATCAACTATGGATAAGATAAAAATGAAATAAGATTATTCGAACTATTGCACATTTGGATGTCAAACAGATTCAACGTTTCTCCATTGAAACCTGTCACTAAAGGAAAGGGATATATATCTCTCTCTCTCTCTCTCTCTCTCTCTCTCTCTCTCTCTCTCTCTCTCTCTATCCTAGCATACTTCCGGTAAGAGACATACTGAAATATTGTAAGCAAGACTGGCCACATTACCGAAATATGTAACGCTATAGGAACCCCGCTTTAACATTTCGCATTATAGCAACTATTTATGTCGATAACACTTCAAACAGGAAAATAAAGGACGCTACACACAGATACTTTAAATTTGGCAAGAGTGGGGGGGAGGGGGTCCAGAATAATTTCTCGGCAAGAAGATATTTTACCTAAATTACACGAATTCGGAATCCTACATTTACCAGCACATGCCAGAACTTATAAATCACCAATGGATGATAATTGCTGTATTATTAGACTATTAATATTATCTTTTTTTCGCTAGGGGCTTTACGTCGCACCGACACAGATAGGTCTTATGGCGACGATGGGATAGGAAAGGCCTAGGAGTTGGAAGGAAGCGGCCGTGGCCTTAATTAAGGTACAGCCCCAGCATTTGCCTGGTGTGAAAATGGGAAACCACGGAAAATCATCTTCAGGGCTGCCGATAGTGGGATTCGCGCGGCTGTGAGCTTGCATCCGGGAGATAGTAGGTTCGATTATTATTATTATTATTATTATTATTATTATTATTATTATTATTATTATTATTATTATTATTATTATTATTATTATTATTATTATATGCTGTAGTTCTCGCAAAGGATTTACAACTTCCCAATTGTATACAAATACTACCACTAAACTTATCAGTATAGTATGTTATCCCTCCGTTACCAACTCCTCTTTACCGACAAGCATTTATACTCATCCAATTGCAAAAGAAAATATATCCAGCACGAGTCTAGGTCACTGTAGGCTGACGGTAGAAGTTGAAGCTAACTGTTTATATAAATTAAATAGTGTTTATTATACATCGTTTTAAAATAATTGTACATACAATGTCAATTCTACTGGATGTTGATCAGTTGATGACTTACAACTTCAACGTGGAATATTCCAAAGTAAATTGTATATTCAATGTGACAGAGAAATAATATCAGCAGACTGGACACCCAGGACTCACTCTCCTCCACCCCCAACCCCCTCACAGTATTTGGCTACGCGTACATATAGGGTGTAGGAAATATGTCGTCAAATAAAAACAGGCCTTGAAAATTGAGATCATATCAATTAAACTAAGGATAGGATCGAACACTCTAAATTGCAATTTTCATCCACTTTCAGGTGAAGTAAATAACACAGTGTCATGTTAGACAAGGTCTGCGGCCGAAATGTCTCAAAAGGAGACCGCAGGACGTCTTAAATCACACTTATGTTGGGAATCCATTTTTCGGAGTCTAGTGGCCATAAAACGACAAGGTCCGTCAAATGCAGCATGTTGTATTTTTGTAGGAATGCAATATTCCCTTTACTAGCCCACCTGCTGGCTATGACCGTTATGGTCTGACACCGTGGTTAGTCGGTTCGAGCCCCGTTGGTGGAAAAAACTGTCACCATCAGAATGTTGGTCGGCAGGGCAGGAGAGGTGGTGGTATACAATTTATAATTACTAGGTAACGTGTCAAAAGTCTGGATTCAATTCCAAACCTCTCCGCAGTGTTCATATGGAGTGAGGGCATCATAAAAGCTGTTGATGGTGATTGGTCCATCGGATGGAGACGTTAAGCCTTGAGCTATTCGACATGAGTAGGCTATGTGCCGGCACCGGGTTTTATCCTTTCCCTTCCTACTATCATATATCACGTCATTCATTTGATCTTGATCTTGATGAGGTTGATGTCAGGAAGGGCATCCGGCCGTAAATACTCGCTACGAAGATGGTCGACCCCGCAGAGAAACGGGACATGTGGAGAAAGATTGGACAACAGCAATATTCCCTTCACTCATACGGCCTTTAGGAAGTAAAAATAAAATAAAAATAAACTGAGACCAAGCAGAAAAACGGCGGAGACACCCACTGATAAATTATGGTTGCAAAACTGCATTACGTTACTTTCCTCAGTTGACTCTGAATGAAAATTACGAGTTAACCATCAGTGAGGAATTGACGAGAATTTTCCTGCCCTGAATATGGGAAGTAATCGGGGCGAGAATAGCTCATCCCAAAACAATATAAAACGTCTAAGAACGTACATCCTATGATCGACCGTTAATGTTACCAGTTGTAATGGGGGGAATATTTCGCGTTAATTTTGGAGTCAGAAATCCGATCTTAATGTCTCGTATCATTTACCTGAGGACTGAATGTGGAGGACGATGAAAGTGTCACAAATCTCAACTCCATTTTCATTTATTTATGCATCGGACGACAGTATGTGGTATGCTTTAAAACCTGGTGAACGTGACAAGGGCCACAATCGTCTGGTAGAGTAGCGATGGTCGTCGTAAGGTTTCGTTACTGATGTTCATCCCATGTGAGTGACTATGGTGAACGCTGAAAGTACCCCTGCTAGAAAAAATCTTATGGAAAGTAATTGAGCATGGCCTATACAATTTATTCCTAACGCTCATCTATAACAACATTCTTGTAGCGTAATCCTAAAAATAAGATAACATGTCTTGTCTTAGTAAAACATGACGAAATGGTGCCAGAATTATGGGAGAATATCGATAGGTTGGATTCCCACACTTATCGTTTGCAGCAAAGTTATCGTCATCCTTCACCATGTTCAGTACCCAATTTACCATCTTATGATTACGAGCTCGGTCGTGTATGTTCTTCCCCATGGACAAAATAACGTTAAAATTCTCTCATCGATAACGTCATGGACGATTCCTACCAACACTCGGTTTAGGTGCCATCAGACTTGTGGCAGACACTGAGAACTTCTTGTAAACAAACACGGTAGGGCTACTGCCAATAATTCCAGAGTAACTGTAGATCATATGTCCACAGGGACGTCTTGTGGTGTTTTGGAGCGTACAATCCACAACCCAATTAATTTCCTCGTTTTTGGAACCAGTCAGTATAATGAGCTAATCATCCCCTGTTCTATTGCCACGTGGGTTGATTTGTGTGTACTTGTGTTACATAGTTATTGGCGCTGATGCTGTGAAATGTTATACAAAAGATGTTATTTGAATAATGATGACTTCTATCGCGTCGTAGCATGAAGTCCCGGCAATCCCAACATGCCTAGGGGCATAACGAGCACCGTTAATACTCGAATTCCATTGGACAATTCTGTCAAATCCCTAGAGACTCTTTGATCGATAAGAACATGTTCTAATTCACTTTCAAGACTTTTAAAGGCTTCTCAAGACTTGCCAAGTACTGCAAGCGATTTGACAAGTAAACTTGTAAAGTACTGAAAATTCTTAAATTTGATAAAAAAAATTGGTCGTATACAAGAGGCTCAAGGAACTTAAACGCTACAAGATAACATTTTTGTGAATATTGCAGTTTTTATTAGTTTCTATATACTGCATGTTGTAAACTTGTTATGATCATTTGATAATTTAATTGACAGTGCGCAGCAAGTTGCGTAAACGAATAAAAACAAGAAATACTACAAATTAAATTTAGGAAATGGAATTAAAAACGTCTCGCAAACTTGTCAGTTATTGTTAAGTGGTTACCGAGGTAATATTGAACCACTAACGCATATCTGTTAAATAAAACATTACACCAGCGCATCTATAACATACAGTGGGGTGCCTAACAACCGAGGCGGTGAAGGCATGTTCGCGTCACTCTGTTTACACCAAAAATACTCATGAAATACCCGGTTTAATTGTTGGCCGGACATAGAACTTCGTGCTGAGGTGTGACGGATGGTGGGACTTCTACCTTCCCACTCTTCCAAGAGCTTGCATAGCCCGCACGGAGATGGCTTTGCTTTTCATTATTATTGTACCGGTTGGTACAACTATACGCCGCATATTTGAATGTTCCGCCTTAACTTACCTCTCTACTGGAGATACCCTGAACTTTAACAACAGTACTAACTCTACTGTTTATCAGAAGATGTCATTGTGTGTTTTTGATTTGCTTTTGTTTTTCATTGATCAAGAAGTGTGGACATTCTCTAACAGATGTCTCGACCAAAAACTATGATAATGCGCTCTGGTGTGAAGGAATGAACTTTCTTGGAGAAATTCTGTATTCATAAGTTTTCTCTTTACTAAATTTTGTTCTGTCATTTGTGGGTTGGCAATATTAATCCTTTCTTTCCGCCTGTTTTGAATGTAGCCAATCAGGAATTTCTGTAATTAATTTTCGGCCAACCGGGGCTTTCTTCTCCAATTTTGTATGTAACTGTCTACTGTAGCCAATAAAAGTTTGAGGGCGGGTTGTTATCATTCATGAAAGGTCTCTAACTTTCCACGAGGGTATAAAAACTGCTGATTTTCTTGTCTCCGGGCCACTTCAGTAACATCTAGCTTTGTGTGTGGATATGTAGCAGGGGGTGGGAAGCACCTCTTACTTCGGGCAACAGATCTCCAACAAGGTAATGGCCTTTTAACATCTTTATTTCGTGCTAGCTCAGCAGTTTAACTCTCGGGGAGGGTTCGAAACCTTTCATATGTAAACTATTACACATGTAAACCATTTTCCTGGTAAACTTCAGTTTTCTTGAACTTTAATTCTGGGATAGAGAGTGCTTTACCCTCTCGAGCTCCCCTTCATTTGAAATTGAGGTGACTACGTTTTCGTAACTGTTTCTTCTCTTCCTTAATGTATTAAAGTCTTCTCATACGAGTCACCTCCCTAGCTTGGGATTAGCCCCTGTGTATCGGCCTAGAGCCACTTGGGTTTTAAAAGATAGATTTAGGAGTGCAATTCACGCCTTCATCCTTTTTGTTTTGGGCCATTTAAATTAACCTAGTTTTTGCACACTACGGCCCAGTTGATTGGGTACGAGATACCCCTGTTTCTTTATTATGCCTTTTATTATGCCTTGATGGCAATTTGTGTAAAAGTCTGTTATTGCCTTTATAGGCTCGAAAGATCGAGAGCGGGTCAGCTCGTTATGGTGTTGTGGTAAAAGTGCCTTAGAGAGGCTTGAAATGTAAAGTTGGGAGCTAATGCTCCATGTAATTAAGGGTTTTCTGCCCTTTGGTAATTTGTGGTTATGAGCTGAGAGCTCAGACTTTGGGGCTTGTAGCCCAGAATTTGTAAGCCTACATTGTACCTGATATTCTTGTTATTTCCCCTAGTGGAAACTGGTTTAAGTTTTTATCTAATCTTGGACTTCTTGATTGTGTACCTGATTTAACTTCTTGTTATTTGTTGTACGCTCAAAATTCTATGTCACCATTGTTAAGTTTTGAAAATATAACCTTTATTGAAATTTTAATTCATCTTTCGGACTTGTAGTTAGACCCATTCCAGCCCGCACCTTCTTTCACCTCTGACTTCCACGGATAACTCCGTAACAATAATAATAATAATAATAATAATAATAATAATAATAATAATAATAATAATAATAATAATAATAATAATAATAATAATAATAATAATAATAATAATAATATTTGCTTTACGTCCCACTAACTACTTTTTACGGTCTTCGGAGACGCCGAGGTGCCGGAATTTAGTCCCGCGGGAGTTCTTTTACGTGCCATTAAATCTACCGACACGAGGCTGTCGTATTAGAGCACCTTCAAATACAACCGGACTGAGCCAGGATCGAACCTGCCAAGTTGGGGTTAGAAGGCCAGCGCCTTAACCGTCTAAGCCACTCAGCCCGGCTCGATGAACTTTGGAGGAGGGAAAAGATATTAAAACACACGGCGAAGACGATACGTAGACAATGAGGTTACATTTTACAGAAAGTTAATTTACGAGATAAACGTACCCTGCAGGTGGTCCGGGGTTCAAAGTCGCCATTAAAGAGTATATTTAGCTCTCATTAGCGTTTGCATGATGAAGATCCCAGGGAGAACAGAGAGTATCAATTACAAAGCCAGGTAATTACCACACATTTCCAACGGGCCAGACATATTCTCTTTCATAATGAGATGAGTGTGACATTTCCCTTCCTCGTATTCAGACGTCGTTTCATACGGGCTTGAAGCACAAATAACAGATGACAATCAGTCTCGGGTAAAGATCGTTAGATGATCTGTGCTATTGTAAGATCCACTAATAGGATTTTTCCAACTCGTCGGATGCTTGCGGCCTTGCCTTGCAAAAAAATCATCGTAGTAGATCCTATAACAACACATCATCAGACAGCTTTCTTCTGACATGACGTTTCGGAATCTCGTGCTTCCAAACTAGTCTATATGGAGATATTATTGTTCGAAACGGAAGTACGACTAGGCAACAATCTCTTCTAAATTATAATCCGATGGGAAAAAGGAAGAGGTCCAATCCTTCGAAGAATGAGAACAGCGGCAAAAGACAGAAAGGGCCACGAAAAGCGAGGTCTCGTTAACCTAGTGCCGTTGGGGTCGGCAAAGGGAGACCATACACTGACTGAGCAAATGCCATGGGATATCGGAGCACTGATGCGCAGGTGTGTTGTCTGCGCACCACACGCCCCCTGTGCCAGTGGCAGTTGTATAGGAGACCTTGTGAGCAGTGGCTGTGCATGTGTCAGGTGTAACATGGAACGTCGTTGTGAGCTGACACCGTTCGAACGGGGTATGGTGGTCGGTGCCCGACGGATGGGAAGTGCGATTTCGGAAGTGGTGCGGGAATTCGGCTTCACACGATCAACCGTGTCCAGGGTGTATCGTGAATGGTTGAATGCGGGTGTCACCGTCCAGAACAGACGAACGACCGGCCGTCCAGCCACCCTCGATGACAGTGACCGGCGACATCTGAGACGGATTGTCAATAGTGACAGACGGGCAACCGTGCAACAAAGCACGGCTCAATTCAACACAGGCCGTGCTAGACACGTCTCCCAGTGGACAATCCGTAGGAACATGGGTTCTATGGGGTATGGAAGCCGGCGCCGCACACGGGTGCTACTGTTAACCCAACGTCATCGGGCACAACGGCGCGCATTTGTCGCCAGTCACCAGGGATGGACACTGGAACAATGGCTTAACGTGATATGGTCGGACGAATCACGATTTCAACTGCACCACGCCGATGGGAGGCACCGTGTATGCCGCAGACCACATGAAGCGATGGATCCCGCCTGCCACGAAGGTGTGGTCCAGGGCGCTGGTGTCTCTGTTATGGTCTGGAGTGCATATTCCTGGTATGGAATGGTCCCCCTAGTTGCTCTGGGAGAGACTGCTCGGACACCATCTCCACCCATTTTTGGCCTCCCAGCGCCCAGACGGTTCTGCGGTGTTCCAAGAGGAGAACGCGCCACCACATCACTCCCACGTCGCCCGGGAATTGTTCCAAGAACATGCAGCGAAGATCCAACGACTGCCATGGCCACCCAGGAGCCCCGATATGAACCCTATCGAGCATATCTGGGATGTCCTGGAACGCAGGCTCCGTCCATGGATCCTGCACGCACGAACAGACCAGCATTGGCGACCGCTCTGCAAACGATTTGTTGTCAGCTGCGTCCAGAGGACTACCAGGGACTTGTCGACTCACTTCCACGGCGTCTCACTGCAATTCGCAAGGCCAGAGGAGGCCCCACACGCTATTAGGTGACTATCCCATGAAATTTGCTAAGTCAGTGTATAGCAAGGAGCCTGGGCATATGGAAGTAATGTCAGATTCAGTCAAAAATGTCTAGGCTGGCCGAGAATCGAACGTGGAATCTCTGGTTGGGACAAACTGTTAATAATAATAATAATAATAATAATAATAATAATAATAATAATAATAATAATAATAATTTGTTTAACGTTCCATTAACTACTACTTTTATTTTTACTTTTCATGCACATCAAGGTACTGAAACTATCGACATTAGGCTGGCTCATTTGAATACCTTCAAATACCGCAGGACCAAGCCAGAAACGAACCTGTCAACGAACTGTATTCTCAGAAAAACAACACACTACTATCTGAGCCACTCAACCCGGTGAAGATGCTGGAACTATAACCATTCGGACAGCAGCGAAATTAATATACATTAGGTGTAAATGCCAGCCCCGTGGTGTAGGATTAACATGCCCGCCTCGTACCCGTAAGCCCGGAGATCGATTCCCGGCCTGTCCAAGGATTTTAATTCTAGACAGAGGGCTGGAAGGGGGTTCACTCAGCCTCGAGAGACCAAGAGGAGCCGTCTGATACAAAAGGCAACGGACCCGGTCGCGAAAATCCAGCAAGAAGAGTGAGGATGTCGTTACGCTAACCGCGTAACACAAGAAATATTTGCAGGTCATGTGGATGGGGCGTAGTCATCTTGGCAGGACAGGATCCTAATGGGCTGTTGCAACACGGCCTTGTTTTTTATGGTGTACAAAAGGAAATAAATACATCACATGAGATGATCTTTATCAAATACTGATATTACTGGTTGACATCACTTCAGGGGCCCAAGACGAATATTTCAACTTCCTGTATGACACTGATAGTATATTCCCCCGTTCGCTGCCAAATGGTCACCCACGCAAAACAGTACTGTGCGTGGATGTTAAGATGTTTCCTGTATTAAATTTTATCCATAAACCGCGAGACATTCATCGCGCCGGATGTAGGAAACATAAAAGTACTTCTCAGTCTTCTGTGAAGACCTCTAATGCGTGAGTTGGCCCTCTTCCTTGAACTGCACTGTGGCAAGATCATCAGAGCAGAAAGTCTGATCATACTCTCACAAAATAGACTTACATTTTCATATTGTTGAACTCAATTTACAATTTCACAACAAAACAAGAGTTGTATTAAGTTTTGTATGTTTGTCGTTGAAAAACCAGTAAACAAGCAAAGTTAACATTTTCTTCGGAAATGAATCTACAGTATTTAGCTGATATTAAACTGCTCCTATTTCATAATCGACCAAGTGCAAATACGCTCTACAATAAAGAGAAAAGACAAAAATAAGGTTAATCCCGCAACACTAAGTCAGCATTTGCCTGATGTGAAAATGAGAAACCATGGAAAACCATATTCAGGACTGCCGACGGTGGGATTCGAACCTACCAACTCCCGAATGCAAGCTCATACCTACGCGACCCTAACCGCACGGCCAACTCGCTCAGTTTCGGATTTTCGTGCCCTTCCTCTAGGTGATGTTATTTGTTCCACACACCCCGTAGTAGCTGAGTTCGTTAAAGCGACGAAGTTCTTCAAAATGCAAGGCTAAGGGGTCAACACCAACTCAAGTCGATTACAATTAAAGGTATTTCAAAATAATATTTCCAAACTGAGTTATGACACCGCCTATTCTGATCAAGGTCACGGAAACGAACCTAGACGCAGTCGGTTGCTGTTGATAGTAGATCAAACGTAGTAACGCAGAAGACTTCCGGCAAAATTTCGGAACCTCGCAATTTCTCAACACCAATGGTAAATGACGGAGTGTTAAACTACAAGACAGGCATGTTTCCATTAGAGACTGCTATGGCCCTCAGTGTTCCGTCCGCAAGCCTCTCCAGATGAACTAAATATCCGAAGAACCTTGTATCTGATAATGGCACTGTGACCTTTACTACTTCCATGCCTTTTAACTCCCCCCCCCCCTCCCCTATAGGTCTTGAGTCACACTGACTTGGACAGGTCTTATGGAGACGATGGGATAGAACAGGGCTAGGAATGGGAAATAAGTGCCCATAGTCTCAATTAAGGTACAGCCCCAGGATTTGTCTGGTGTGAAAAAATGAAACAACGGAAAACCATCTTCAGGACTACCGACAGTGAGGCTCGAACCCACTATCTTCCGAATGAAAGTTCAAAGCTACGTGAACCGAACCGCGTAGCCTACTCACTCGGTCCAATATTTAACAACTATAATCGTTAAAAGCACAGTATCATCACTGCCTAGTTGGCCCTCTACTTCTCTTACCCTCGAAGCTCGAGTCTACCCTTCTAGCCAACCTCCTCCATTTGTTCCGTATTTCCGTTGGTTTGTATGCACAGCATTATCCACCGAGATGATGATGATGATAATTATAATCTACCATAATTTTGTTAGTGCTTTCAAAGTAACACCGACTCAATTAGGTCTTCTGGCGACGATGGGATAGGAAAGGGCTAGGACTGAGAAGGAAGCGTTCGTGGCCTCAATTAAAGTACAGCGAATCGTGAAAATTGGAAACCATGGAAAACCGTTTCCAGTGCTGCCGATAATGGGGTTCTAACACACTATCTCCCGAATGTAAGCACACAGCTACATGATCCGAACCGCGTAGCCAACTCGTTCGGTAAACTTATCACAATCTTAAGCGTAAAACAACTGTTACACGCACTACAATGGATATGACAACCTAATATACGAGGTTATTGCAAACATGACCCTTGTGAATAAATAATAATAATAATAATAATAATAATAATAATAATAATAATAATAATAATAATAATACAGCATACTTTAAACGAAGTCGAATAAATTACTGCTTCTGGGTCTGCTTTTCTTTTTTTCTTTTCTTTTTCGATTAATAACGTATGTCTGAATGTGCAATTGCTGACTGTTAAAATAACATTGGTGAGAAGGAATCAAATAAGAAAATTCGTGAAGGAAAATCAATAGTACTGCCATGTTTCGAATAGCTTCATTTGGATTATAATTGCTCGTTACAAACAATAACGTAGAAGAACTTTTGCAACACGAAAGGAAACCGTGACTTGCTCGAGAAATTGATTTTATACCGTCATTAAGGATTCAAATTCAACTGCAATGGAAACATTGAATATTGTATGGTCTGAAAAACGAATCGTCTTCGGAACCAACTTTGAAGCAATTAACTTGTTTGATTCATGTATACTTTCGTCGCAAAAATTATTATCGATTGGTAATTGCAATTACCAGTTACACTGAGGAAATACATATTTAAACGGAACATCTCAGTGTTGTTATAACAGACTGCTACCCAAGTAATCCAGGGCTCTATCCTGGTTTTCAATGAGGATTATCCCTAGTAAAGAAGTGTGTTCTACGTCAACGTGGATTCATAATCAGCAATAGTGAATCTGTAAAATGGTTACATCATTCACCCGGATTATAATTTTTAGAGCCCGATGGAGTGGGCGAGTATTTAGTGGAACATTTCATGGTTTCAAAACTAAATCGTTTCGGAATTAATGAGTTATGTGTTTATTTAGTAGATAATTACATCGCCTAATAAAGCGCTCTCTCGCCCATTGCATCGACACAACCATATACGGATTAGTGTGGATATAAACTACTGCGAATCTTTTCACGCAGACTTCCGTGCTAGCTATTACCCACACCATTCTCTTCTCTTCCACTAATCTCCTTTGTTCTACAAGAATGCCACGATTATGTGTGCATAAAGACGAGAAGCATCTCTTCAAATAACAACAGGAAGCAATCAAAAACCGAAAGAAGAATGAAGTTTATATCTGCGAAATGGCAGCGGCACAAAATCGACAGGCCAATCGAGTGTGAGAGCCTCCGTGGTTCAGACGGCAGCGCGTCGGCCTCTCATCGTTGGATACCGTGGTTCAAATCCCGGTCACTCCATGTGAGATTTGTGCTGGACAAAGCGGAGGCGGGACAGGTTTTTCTCCGGGTACTCCGGTTTTCCCTGTCGTCATTCATTCCAGTAACACTCTCCATTATCATTTCATAGCATCTATCAGTCATTAACAAATCACTTTGGGAGTGGTGACTCCATCGTACTAACAGCCTATCTATCATTCATTCATTCATTCATTCATTCATTACATCCCTGGCCCGGCCAATGACAGGTTGTAGGTTTTCAATCGCGTGTAAATTTGTAGCCAGGTCGAGTGGCTCAGAAGTAATCCAGAAATAAACCTAAACAGTTTCGAACCCATACAAATCCAGTGGTATTTGAAAGTTATTATATAAGCTAGCCTCGTGTCGGTAGATTTACCGGCACGTAAAACAGTCTTGTGGAACAAAATTCCGAAGGCCACGTAAAATAATAATAATAATAATAATAATAATAATAATAATAATAATAATAATAATAATAATAATAATAATAATAATTCGAGAATAAGAATTACATTTGCAAAGCTGGCTTCATAAAATATGTACCAAATACGGATAAATTGTTGAAACGTTTTTTTTTGCTATTTTTATTTTCTTTACGTTGTACCGACACAGATAGCTCTTATGGCGACGATGGGATAGGAAAGGCCTAGGAATGGAAAGGAAGCGGCCGTGGCCTTAACGTACAGCCCGAGCATTTGCCTGGTGTGAAAATGGGAAACCACTGAAAACCATCTTCAGGGCTGCTGACAGTGGGGTTCGAACCCACTATCTCCCGAATACTGGATACATTTACGCAGTTTACAAAATAATTAAATAGTACTCCGCAATGCAAGACTGGTGAAAGGAATGCTTGATGCTTGACTGGACCAATATGTTTTTCCTACTTTATAAAGCATTTTCTGGAATTTGTAAGATATTTTAAAATCACTTCCTTCTATTTCTCTGTGCACTGAAATCCAGCTTATGTGCCACACAATAAATTTTAGATACACAGTTCAAGAATGAGTCATCAGTTAGCTACAAACGGGAGATAGATTCGGCCATGGAGAAAACTTACCATATAATACTACACTTGAATCTGGAAGTTCGCCAGAAGTGAGTCCATTGTTTCCAACCCTTTGGTGGGTAACTCATTCTAAACGAGGAACTGTGATTTAATTTCTAACAGTAGAAAGAAAGCGACAGCTCCGCCAGCTCTGCAGAGGAACTTGAAAAATTAGTGCAGAGAGATACAACCTGCACTTGAATCAAGAAAGCCTTGGCATTCACGATCGCAGAAGAGAAAGCGAACCTCCAGAGTTACAAGATGATTTATCTACCGACAAGAAACGTAGAACAAATGTCCTTTCTTTTGCAAGGTAATAACTACGGCTTAGATTCTTATGTCATGTCATTTTATCCCGATCTCCTCTTACTTTGACTTACAGTATACACATTACGAGAACTGGAAAAAATCCAAAGAAAAGCAGCACGATTTTTTCTGAGTGATTTCCGACAAAATAACAGCGTTATGAAAATGTTGAAAAGTTTCTGGCTGGAAAGACTCGGGAGAAAGGAGACGAGCTGCTCGACTAAGAGGTATGTTCTGAGCTGTCAGTGGAGAGAAGGCGTGGAATGACATTAGTAGACGAATCTCAGTGTTGTTTTTAAAAGTAGGAAATATTACAATGAAGATAAAGTTTGAATTCAAGAGGACACATTTGGGAAAATATTCGTTTATAGGAAGAGGAGTTAGGGATTGGAATAATTTACCGAGGAAGATGTTCGGTAAATTTCTCTGAAATTATTTAAGCAAAGACTAGATGAACAACAGATAGGGAATCTGGCACCTGGGAGACTGCAGGTAAGTGGTGACTGATTGAAGAACTGATTTCATTTATATTTAGTTGTGAACACGATGAGATATTTTTACCGCTCATAAAAATACATATTTTATTATATGTTATCTTCTTCCTGTCCTTTCATTGGGGTCAGCATTTGATACGGATCTGGCCTAATTTTACGGACCGATGCCCTTCCTGATGTCAACCCCACGTGGAGGGATGTATTCACTAATTCGTATTCCTGTTGTGTGTAAATGAGAAGTGTATGCGTAAAGACAAACAAGACGCCCAGTCTCCGAATTAACCGTACACAGTTAACATTATCGGCCCGGCTGGGAAACGAACCCGCGACCCTCCGAACCGAAGGCCAGTACGCTGACCATTCAGCCAAAGACTTTTTAATGTCCTATTTTACCAGAAGTGGTATAGAATCATATATTTAGCCATATTATTTTAGTCATTCTTCACGAAATGTATACACGTTCTGTGCCCATAATATCAAATAATTTTATTTCTTTAGTTACTTCGGATTTTATTTCCTTTTTGTGGTTAAATGAAGTTTGTAGGTAATGGATTTCGTGAACAGTATGTTAATTACTTTGTTCTTTCTATTTTGAAAATTGAAAGAACACAGGAATGTTACGAGTGTGACCAAATTGCTGCTGGCCCGTTGTCTGAATAAAAAAAGCCTTCTAAATCAATTTCTGGACAATATTTAATTTGTTTTGCGTATTATTTCCAAGTACGGTATGATAATTTGCTTTACGTCCCACCGACACAAGACAGGTCTTATGGTGAGGATGGAATAGGAAAGGCTAAGGAGTGGGAAGGAAGTGGTCCCTTAATTAAGATACAGCCTCAGCATGTGCCTGGTGTGAACATGGGAAACCACGAAAAACCATCTTCAGGGTTGCCGACAGTCGGGTTCTAACCTACTGTCTCCCGAATGCAAGCTCGCAATTTCCAAGTTTCAAAGTCATATTTTGTCTTTTCAGGTTATAGATGGATGCTTATTAGTCTGGCTCGCTAACCGAGTGATTAGCGTTGTAAGCTTCCGTTCAAAGTTCTCGGAATTCGATTCCCGGAAGGCTCGGCGATTTTAACCATACCTAGTTAATTCCTCTAGTTCGGGGACTGGGTGTTTGTGAACGTCTTAATATACATCTGCATTTGCACACAACATACAATATTACAAGCCACTACGGAAACATCTCTCCACATAGTGTGGGTGTCAAGAAGGGTATGCGTCTGTAAAACTATACTTGATCCAAATGAGTGACGCCCCCTATATTACTGGGAAGAGGCCAAGAAAGAAGAAGAAGCGTATACATATTTCCAGAGTCTTTAGCTCATAGAAATCCGAGCCCTAACAAACCTGTGGTACAGCAGCCTATCAGGGCGTTGGCTTGTCACCACAGAAGATGGTTAAATCCCGACTCAATTCGTTGAAATTTAAGGGCATTAAAAATAATATTCCCAAAATTATTGCATTACCGACAGGAGACAAACTGCCCTCTGTACTCAATGTTGCAGTTTGCAGTACAGTATCTCTGATATCTCTTCAGTAAGAATTTTAAAAATTGAGTTCTTTTGTATATTTGTAAGTTAACTGTACCAAAATTACACAATTCTTCAGTATAGAATGCGATTTGTTATTTTACTTAATGCTATACCTGAAGGGAACAAATATTATATAATTAGCGCTAACTCAGTAAATGAGGGATATTTTATTACAATTTCGGCTCTTCGTGACTGCTTTAAGTAACTGATGAAAATTTTAATATTATCAGTTCAGTTCCTTGTCGGACAGGGGTACAGTCGTTCAAAAATTGAAAGCGTGCGTGTTTTCTTTTTACGTCGCACCGGTACAGATAGGTGTTATGGCGACGATGGAATAGGAAAGGCCTAGGAGTGGGAAGGAAGCGGCCGTGGCCTTAATTAAGGTACAACCCCAGCACTTGCCTTGTGTGAAAATGGGGAACAACGGAAAACCATCTACAGGGCAGCCGACAGTGGGGATCGAACTGACTGTCTCCTGAATCCAAGGTGCCAACTACATGAACCAAACAGCGCGACCACTTGCTCGGTACGTGCACATTATTGTATAAGTTCCTTGCATGTACATATTTCACACAAACAAGTGAACATGTAGACACGTTTGTTGTGGGAATCAACAGGATTTTTATGTACATGGGAGGCGAATTACATTTTGATAATAATTACAATTAGGATAAAATATTAAATGCCACGAGCCAACACTTCAATTTTTTGAGCTACTATGCATATTATATTAAAAATGTGAAATGCTGGAAATAGCAATCAAAACAGTTGATTATTAATTCTCTGGAGCACTTCATTGTTAACCAAATACTGAACTTTAGGCAATCCTACTTGTTATGACAATACTAGTAACGTGCATAACACAGTTTTCTTTACGGTATAGGACTCAAACTCGTATGGAATGGCTGCCTTCCTTGTTTAGGAAGTCTTTCTGAACACTCCCTATTCATTCATCGTGGAAATCAAAGCCTTTTTTGTCGGTCAATTTACGAAATTGAGAGGTTTCAGTAGCATCAGCTGAAAAATTAACAAATTTATCATGACATTTTACATTATTTTGTACAACGTCAATCTAAAAAGAGTCTTATTTTTCAACGTTTAGGGTTTCAACTCCTCTTACGTCAATTAGAACTGAGTGAAAGATACGGAAATCTCCTGGGAACTCCATCCACAGACTGCTTGTTATAATGAAAGTAGTACACGCAAGCGATCTGTCTCCGTGCATGCTTAGTCCAACCTGTCACGCGTGTTTGCCTGCGTTCAGGGGCAGGCATGTGAGAAAATTAATACTTGCCTGCAACAGGCCCCAGCATAATTCATTACACCTTATTTCAAATAGATTTCAATATCAACAAAGACTACTCTGAAAGTTATCACAGGCTGATATACAGAATTCAATATATGACCGTTTTTGTTCAATGCGTAATATACTTTATTTACAAACGAACGCCAATACAAAGGGCAGACCGTATATAAGGTCACGGTAAATCTAACCTGGCATTTCTTTCTTCCTTAATATGGAGGGAGGGAAGAAAGACGAATGGAGAGAAAATACTTATTTTGATAGCAATAATAATAATAATAATAATAATAATAATAATAATAATAATAATAATAATTACTCCTTTACGTATAGGCCATGGCAATTTCTTTACATTCATACTTTTCACCCATGATAAGATGTAACATTTTCAATTAAAATGACTATCCTTGTCAGAACAGCTGACAGTATAAAAGAATTTACACGTTACATACCGGAAAAAGCATTCAGTTAGTTGCTCTCTTAGGAGAAGTCAAACCTCTCCTTTGTCAAACCCAAACTACTCCATCAACCGAGATATCCATATTTCGGTATAATGTAAAAAATATTTTGTCTCACCAGAGAAGAAAGTTTACTAAGCATTGATCACTTCTGGGAGCTCCTGTCTGGGTGCGTCCCTCTTAAAACACTAACTTTTAATAGGCTAGCGCAGTCAACATGTAGGGGAGCAGACAGATAATTGGGTTCTCAAGTTTGGAGATCAGGTTCCCCAATCTCAGCCATGATGTTCCCTTCCAAACTTCCCCGTTAATATACACTAAAATAACACTTCATCACTGTTACATAAGAAGGGCAGTAAGATGTCATGGGGACGTGTTTATTAAGCAGCAGGATACACCAGCCGGAAGCGGGGAGACGAGGGTTGCTTTAATCAGAGCCGGGTTATCCGCGGGGTGTCTACAGCAACGGAAGATCCCTAATTGCGACAATCAGATGAATTACTATTATATTTGATGTTACTATCTTTCATGTTTCTGTTGTGTGTAAATGAAGAGAAGTGTATACGTAAAGACATCTTTGATGTCACCGTGCATTGCTCTAACCTTCACTTAGCAATTTACTAGGAATTGGTGATAAGATTTACACTTTCGATTTCTTCTGACATGTATCCTGCTTTTAGAGAGTTTCTGTTTCCTATAAGCTCGGGCATTTATCTGCCACTGTAGTTTTATCCCTGGAGCGCTTTACCCATCGACTTACCATTCAACAAGATGCCTGTGCAATAGCGAGGGGGAACTGCCTATCCGAGGCGGCGAAGGTGTGAATATAGAAGGAATTTCCACGGCATTTTCAAGTGGTCTGCTCTTTCCGGTCAGTAGCGAACTTCGGCAAAACGCCGAGAGCCACTAAACCAATTTGATCGTGGTCTACAAGCTGCTATGTTGATACACACATGCGCAGAAATGGTGTCCCGATATAAACAATCATCACTGCCCCACTCCAATACTGCAAAGAGGGGAGGGAGTAAAGGGGTAGTATTGAAAGCCAATCCAGTACCGAAAAGGAGGGGAAAGGAGTGAACGGGTAGTGCTGAAGGCACAGTGTGTGTATTGCTGTGCATCCACCACTGTGCCTACTTCAATCACAACAGACTTGTACCGGACTGTCTATCAATAGCGAGGAGGTGGGGAGACGCCATGCTATGTTTTTATCGGGACACCATTTCTGTGCACGCGTGTTCGTTATTTCACCCACTCAATGCGCAATGCTTTTTGTACCATGCACACTTCAAAAATGTTTGGAATATTGTGAACTTGAGAACGTTATGTTGTAGGGCATGTGTAGTCCTGCTGTAAGTGGTAGAGAACACCGTAAACACAAGTTATTCAATTGCTTGTTTACAATACAGCACGGTATGCGTTGAGCCTGGTGTGAACTATACCATTTCAGGTGAAGACTGGTGGTAGTGTATACAGTACAGTGGAGTACGAGCTTCAGCTAGTGTTTACGTTTCATATGCCGTTTTCCCAATTTGACCGAGCCAGAACTGTGGTATTGATTCAGGGTTGGCACACACAAACAGCAGTATCACACATTGTAGGGGTTACTCAGAGATCAGCGTGGAAGAGGTACTGAGAAAATTAATGACATGACCGAGGGAAGGTGTCAACGCCACGTCAAAATCCGCATATCCGCGTAACAGCGCAAAGGTGATCTATTTCGACTGCTCAGCAATTACAATATGACTTCTTGAGGGGAATTTGGGTCCGTGTATCTGCATAAACTGTTTGCAATCGGCTGCACAGAGTCCAATTAAGGTTATTTTAACAGATTCGATGTGTTCCACTAAAAAATCGTCATCGCGTTGAGAAGAAGATGGGTTTTTTAATATCTTAATTGGGGTTGTATGAATGGCGTAATGTCATGTTTGCAGACGAAACACGGATGTCCCTTAGGGCAGATTTACAACGACAAAGAGTGTGGAGACGAAAAGTACCAGCATCTTCAAGAGGTGCATGCATTTGGAGGTGGTGACATAATGTTTTGGGCAGCGATTATGCATGGCCGTCGTACACCAATTCACGGACATTAATTGCCCAGCGGTGTAAAGTTTAAATTCTTCGACTATTTGTACGACGCTTTAGGGACGAATATGGTGCTGATTTATTTTCGTCGACGGCAATGCTCACCCTCACCGTGGTGCATAAGCGAGGAGCTTCATGAGAGAGGCGGGTTTCAATCATATGAATTCGCCAGCAGATACATCGGACATGAACTGCATTAAGCATGCATGGGACAGGTTGAAAACAACTGTTTTTGATCGTCCACAATCACCACAGACACTCCCAAACCCCATTGGAGTTGCTCACTTAGAATAGAGGACCTTTCTCAAGATGACGTCAACGTACTGATCACAAGTATGCCACAGCGTGGTAGAGACCTGAACAATGCCAGAGAAGGCCATACACTACTACCACGGAGTGAAGAAGACTCTACTTTCACTAACAAAAAAAAAGTTGTAACCTTTTCATAATTACTGCTTATCTGCGATAGATATTGGAAGGAAAACATTTATGTTTGTTAAAAGTTTAAATCTGTAACTTAATTATTGCATTGTACCCTTGATATTCCAAACAATTTTGCGGTGTATACATGTGAACTTTCTATTAGATGAAGTATTATCAGTTTATGGATAATCATCGGCGATAGGTTTAGCAAAATTTAGCCTTTGTTCCCACTGCTGTGAAACGGATAGAAAGAAGAGCGATAGTCTAACATAAAACATGGATAATTCATATTACAGGTATCGAACAGATTACACGCAAATGTCACATAATTACGCTCTTTCAGAGCAAGAAAATGCCTTGTAATTTGAGTTAAAGGTGTTATGAAAATTACATGAATAGTGATTCTTGCGAAAAGCAAGCAGTGAAACACAGTATTACGCGACTGTTGTTATTGTGAACATAGGCAGAGGACCTATCCAGATCATAGGGACGTGACAAATTATTTCAAAAATCCCACTTGCATCGGCCAGGACTCCAACCAAACATAAGTTAAACTGGAGGTTCCATGGCTCTGATCACTATATCAAATGTCACGTAAGACTTCAAGTTCGTTCGACTTTTTGCCTATATATTTTTGAATAATTTTTGTTCGAGAAAACAGCAAATTACCGTATGTAATTGATATTGCAGTCAACGGCAGAGATAGTCGGATTATTTTAATAGCAAAAAATGCAATGGGCACACCTTGCATGACATCGGCATATGACAAAATGGATCGAAACTCAGCAATAGGTTGCCCGACAGAATTAGAGTCTCTCTGTCATCTGGCGTAGTAAAATGGAATGTCGAAATTGACACACAGCCTAACTGGCGTCAAATCAAAATGCATGCACACGCTACCTGAGGCTGGCCAGCAGATACACCAGACATGAACTGCATTAAGCATGCATGAGACAGGTAGTAGTAGTAGTAGTAGTAGTAGTAGTAGTAGTAGTAGTAGTAGTAAGTAAGTAAACAACTATAGCCGAGGGATTAAATTACTATGAAACCGACTAAATGAATACTTTTCGTACATTTGTTCTATATTTAGAAATAAAGTTCCTTAAAGAAGGTCCTTCACAGAGGAGACCAAAACATCATTATAGTATTTGTAGAGAACACTCGGAAAAGCCGAACAAGTTTCAGATGTATTGCTATGAAGTTCTACTTCAACCAAATTTGGACGCTCCCTTCGGTATCAGTAAAAAAAAGTAGCAAAGCGCCATGCATATTTTTGTAGTTTCGTAAAACGCACTCATGAGAAATGTAGAGCGATATACCGCTACACGAAAAAATAAATAAAGGTAACAAATAAATATGACACAGGTTTCCACTCTTATTAACAGTGTCGAGCTTAAAGAAAATTAAACTGCATCTAAAAAGAATTAATTTAACTTCCTGTGCGCTCAGTCAATTTTAAGAGGAAAGACTTCGGAAGAAAAGCAAACTTCCATTAATTTCAAGCAACATTATTGTGAATCTAATGTGGACTACTGACGCCGCCATACTCCTATACTCACTTTGTAATTTATCATTGATGATGGCGCACAGAATTAGCTAGTGCATCTAATAAATCATTGCAGACATGTGATTAATGTCAAAGCTCTACCCAATATGTAATTAATTTCTTCACGCACGTTCTTTCTAAAAATAACCTGGCAATAACCAACTTCAATGTCCAAGATCACATGGAGATACTGTCACTACCCTGTCATCAGCAAGCAAAACACGGCTCAAGATAACCAATGAGGTCTTCGTATCTACAGTCCACCGCTGATGTTTATTTTCTCCATGCACTATACTGAATTCAACGTTTATTATTTTACGCCAAAAGCACATTAAAAATGATGAACCTAATCAATAACTGGGACTTAAAACTGGATATTTTGACGTGTGGCTCGACACTGGTGCATGGAATGGAGAAGATCAGCTACGTACCGCAGTTGGTTTGACATACATCTTCTATACTCAAAGTTGAGGGATCGAATCCCGGCTCGGCTGGTAGGCTTACTTAAATATTATTCATTTTGGATACTTGTAATAAGTTACGGGATATACGGTTCTTTCTTTCTTTCTTTCTTTCTTTCTTTCTTTCTTTCTTTCTTTCTTTCTTTCTTTCTTTTCTTTTCTTTTTTTTTTCGGTTTGCTTCACATCGTACTGACACAGTTTAATGGCGACGACTGGATAGGAAAAGGCTAGGAGTGAGAAAGAAGTGAGCGTACAGCCGCAACATTGGCTGGTGTGAAAATGACAAACCACAGAAAACCATCTTCAGCGATGCGGACAGTGAGGTTGGAATCCACTATCTGCCGAATGCAAACTGGTAAGTTTCAGATGTGATCCGAACCATAACAACATGAACGTTTTAGTTACAAGAATCCCAAATGTATAGGCTATTCCCATCGCCGAACGCTGAGATTTATTTATTTATTTATTTATTTATTTATTTTTTATTTATTTATTTATTTATCCTGTACTTGACGTCGCACTAACACATGCAGGTTTTCCGCGACGCTGGGATGAAAAAGGGCTGGAAGTGAAAAGTTCAGCGGCCGTAGCTTAGGTAAGGTAAGTAACAATTGCCTAATGTGAACATGAAGAAGGTCGGAAAACCGTCTTTAGGGCTACCGACGGTGGAGCTCGAATCTACCTGAATGGAACTTAAAGTTACACGACGTATATAGCGTCGCTGATTTGCCGGTGGAACCAGTTACCTACCAAACAGTAATAGTATTAGCAAAAGTACTATAGTAATAGTAAAACTACTATGCAAAACTCTGTTATATGATTATTATTTACGAGAAGGAAGCTTTGATTAATGTGATGAATTTCCACTCCTGGTACATCCTATGACCACAAAAATCGGATTACAGAACGCTGTTCTTCCTTGGTGCAAACAAAGAGGGGCGCGGCAATCTTTACGTCGCAACGGTGCAAGCTGTGCTGATCTGATAACGCTGAAACCTACCACAGACGTAGACAACGGTGCAATCTAGGGGTTGGTGAGTACACAACGCCATGGAGCCGACCTAATGACAATTAGAGCAAAATTGCAGACACTTAGTGACTTGCCTACGTAATCTGAAAATGTGTAGAAGAATAAGAGATATGGAGACGTCCGAGTAATGAGATAATGCTCACATAATGCTCATCCGAACGTCCGGCTCCTTAGCTGAATTGTCAGTGTTTGATTTCCTCTAGAGTCGAAAATTTTAACTGCATGTGGTTATTCCTCTAGCTCGGGAACGAGGTGTCTGAGTTTGTCTCAATACACTCATCTTCACCTAAATCACATCACATAAACACGCAACATACGGTTGGCGTCAGCAAGGGCATCCGGTCGTAAAACTGCTATTGGCTTTACGTCGCACCGACACAGATAGGTCTTACGGCGACGATGGGACAGGAAAGAGCTAGGACTGGGAAGGAAGCGGCCGTGGCCTTAATTAAGGTACAGCCCCAGCATTTGTCTGGTGTGAAAATGGGAAAGCACGGAAAACCAACTTCAGGGCTGCTGACAGTGGGGTTTGAACCCACTATCTCCCGAATACTGGATACGGGTCAGATTCTAAAGTTCCTGCCCCAATAGGGAAAATGCCAGGAAGAAGAAGAAACTTTCTACAAATACTATTGCTGAATTTAACCTAAATAATTAATATATGCGTCACGTGTTAACGCGCCACGGTTATGGAGCAATTCTCTGCATTCGGGAGACGCGTGGGTTCGAATCCCACCGTCCGCTGTCCTGAGAATAGTTTTCTGTGGTTTCCCGGGACAGTTCCAATCATAGGCTACAGCCGATTTCTTCCACTTCCTTACCCAAATTCATTTGCCATCATTCATTTCATATCCATTAGCTCCTCAACTGATGTTGGTGTCAGAAAGGGGATCCGGTCGTAGAAGTACGTCATATCAATTCATCTCACCTCATCGTGGAGCGCCCTCCCCTTCCAATCAGGAAGCAGGAGTAAGGGATGGACATACAATTAATATACGCATAAACTACAAGTTTTCGTGGTGAAGTTGGACTTAATTCTACAAGAGAAGCAATGAAAACAGGAGTAATGACATTAGTAGCGAACTCGTGATCATATCTGTTTTAATAGCACATGATAGCAATACTTACGGGACATTTTATTTGTGTTATTAAAATAAAGCAAGTAAGTTACCTATGAATCAAACAAGCTTGTAGTCTTACGTAACTCTTGATATCGTGATCACAATCAAGGAACCTCCTGTTTTACCGGAATGAGACCGCGGGTGTCTAGTGAGAAGCCAGTGAATATGACACTACTATCACGCCTCGACTTACCTATGAATTTCGAACCTTTTTATGATGCATACAACAAACACGCTGATAGGCCAGTGAGTAGTAAATCAACTTAAAAATAATATATAAGCAAAAGGTCATTCTTAACACGTACGGACACTTTTAACCCCATTCAGAATCAACTAAAGAGAATATGCCACAGGTAAAGTACTCTATATGGATGGTTATAAATAACATAGTGAAATCTAATTTATGAACGAAGACAAAGATAACAACAATCATTTTCTTAAATAGATTCCAACCTTCAGGGCGTTAATTAGTCCTTAAATATTCGAAACCAGAAATATAGATTCGGGTTTAAGTTCCAGACTATCGGACTCTCATTTGTACGGCATTTTATTTTAAATTTATCGTTCTTCATAATTAGCAGTTTTCGACAAATGAGAACAAAGAGCACCAGGGAGATGAGAAAGCGAGTTCTGGGCATGTCGTTTTGCATCTACTTAGCGTTGTACATTCATTAAATCTTAGAATATGAGTTGTGTGGATCTCGATTGTAATAATTAGAGTCCGTTCTGTTGCACAAGACATTAACTGAAAGGTATTTTTAAAAATGATTCGAAATTAACCAAATTTCTACTTATAGTAGAAAGATGAAAGGAAACAATGCAAGAAAAACGTGCAGCAAGACTCGAAAGTATATTAATACCGATGATATAACCTTGCGCCTGTTGCTATTACTTGATGGATACTTTTTTTTTTTTTCATCCATCTCTCAGCATAGACCAGAACAAAATGTACCTTCCTCGGATGTGTCTGTCTCATTTATGGCTGTGACAGTAAGGAAGCTGCTGAAGTGTGGGTGGTACTCAGTAATAACACTTGGAGCACGAGCGATGAGTCCGGATGTTATTAAAAGGAACTATTCATAGGCAGTGAGGAAAGCAACGACAAACTACCTCATTTATCGTTTTGTTTAGTGTGCCTTACTTTGGCACTGCTATCGGTTTCACAATAACTGCATAACCTTAATGGTCCTACTGAAGGATCGAACCAGCCTCCGAGCTGATGACCTAATGGGCAGAGGCAACTTTGCACCTCAGTTAGCTTCACTAGGCTGAGTGAACCCCGTTCCAGTCGTACGGCCAGGACTGAACTCCTTGGACGAGTTGGGGATCAATTGCGTGAAATGCAAACATGCTACCCGTCCACCAATAAGAACAAACCCCGCGGCACATACAGTCAGTCCATCATGAACTTTGACCACTGTCCAGCCAGTTAGCCTACAGTCACTGGAGTGTCACTAGATCAGTGCAAGAACATTCTGTAATATTACTTCATTTAGCCGGACAGAGTGGCTCAAACGGTAGATCAACGTGAAATAATACTACAGAATTTTCTTCGACTGGGAAAGGAGAAAGGATAGCAAAGATCACACGTCTGGATAACCGAAGTCAGAATCGGGATTCGATACCTGAATGGAGTAGTTTCTGTAAATACACTGAGCTACGAAAGTGAGTGATAGCTAGCGTTATGATGCAAGGTATAGGTGTATGTGGCTGTAATTATTTGTGTCGGAGATTGGGTTAGGTATCTCGGATCTTACAGTAAGGATCTATACCAGCATTTACCTGAACTGTTTGTGCTGTTGGTGGTAGATCTATCAAAAATTAGGATATGTCTCGAAAGTCACTGCCACCCGGAATGGAATCACTACATAAGCTTTCCAAGTAATGTTGTGCAATGGATTTTAGTGCGAGGTTATGTGATATAAGCCAGAGAATGTGGATTCGTACAACACAGAAATCAGATTACGGCTGGGCTGATTTCACTGTCAGGGCTATGAACAGAATGTAATTATCCAACATTAAGTTTCAGGGTCGTTATTTTTCAATCCTTAATCATGAACAAAAATCATAGCCACGAACCTCCAGTTTTGCGTGGACCCCGAACCAAAGAGAAGTGACATTTCAAAAATTCCACATGTACTTCAGATTTCATGTTTTCGATAAGAAACTAATTAATGGTTGCCTTCACAGTTAAATTTAAATAGTTTATTTAACAGCTGAGGTACCGGTAATGAATGCGACCATTCCCATGTACTGTGTATATAAATACTAATGTTTCGTATTTATGGAGTCTGTATCGATATAACTGTTCGAACATCACCGTTGACAACGGACATCCTGAGTGTAATTTCTACTTACAGTCGTTCGAACACTACAGAGATAAACATTGGACGTTTAATGAGGATACTCATATCTATGTAGAGATCGTAGCTTTAAGAACTACGCTTCGCAGTCGTCATGCCAGGGTACCGTTCACAAAAATACATATAACTACTTTCCTTTCTAGAACCTTGTACAAGCTAAAATGTTACAAGTACTGCCATATAACAAATTCATCCTCTTCCCTCGAAAACTCTGATCCTTCCTGAACATCACCTATACTTTAATAGTATTAACAACTGCTATTTGCTGGAAGCTTTTTGCAGCCAAAATGGCACTAAAATTGCCTACGTCACTAAATTTTCCGCGATAAAGGAAGCGTATTTACGTGAAATTGTTAAAATAACAATTGATACTACTCTAACACTCAAGCTCTATATTTCGAGTAGGCCACAAAAGGGCGTCAACATTGTAAGCCATTTGCACTGTCCGATTTCTACAGGGATTTTACTCGTTTGCGACGACTACGCTCGCCACAACGGGACATAGCGGGCAATGGTGACACAATTTATAAAACTATGTTTTTCCTAGAGTTAGCCATGAGCACTAACTACGCAAAATGTAGAACAAATTCTGGTTACCTTCGTTTTTGTGTCCGCAATAGTTATTCATTCATGTGTACACCTTACAAACAGATATTCTCATTCTGTACGCTGTATAGCTGAAAGAAGAGCTCCTACAAGGGAATAGGTAGTGGTAAGGTCTCTTAAGAAGTCTAAGAGATGCATTTTAAGAAAATTACACTTTCTTTTGGATTTTCCTCGCTGTTTATGAACCACTATATTTTGAAACTTTATACACTTGTTTTTTGTTTTTTCTTAGTTGTAATTTCTCTACAGGAGAGAATGAGGGGGGAAAAGGCATTTCTATGGAATCATGCATTGCAAACGAGGTCTCTGAAACTATTAGTATGTACCACAACAACTATTCCGTTCTATATAAAACTCCACACATCTATATGAAGGAAAACTAGGACTGGGACTACGTACATACACCTGAAAACAGGGTTAATTCCAAAGAGAATAAAATATAATAAACGGGGTTACCGCGAATTTAGTGACAGGTACGATGAAGAAACACAGAAACTAGAGTTGAGAGGATTCAAGAAGTACCTCTTTCGACATCGCTAACGTGAAAACTGCTTGCACACGTAATAGACGCTGTTCTGGCGGGTCAGAACAGCGAACTTCGAGGCAGTATTTGCCCACTTCCAAGAAACGGGTATTAAGTAACGGTAACGGGTAGGCACACACGCACGCACAGTATTATGCCAGGACACAGACTGAGGGCAGAGTGTTGGTCAGGTTGGCGCTGCGCTCGCTCGCTCGGGACAAGCCTCCTGCTTGCAATCGATCACACTCCCTCCACAGAGCGCCTCGCCCGGCCTCCCTGCTGCTTGCATCCTTATTTCATCTTCACTATTCGCAAAGTACGTGACGATCTTCTACCAATCTACAGAATTATAATTTTGCATTTACACTTAAATCATGTTTTATCATGGATAAAGTTTTATATTACACAAAGATTCCAAAAGAAAAATCGGCTAACCCTAAAAACGTTGGCACCTGAGGTTTCAGTGTCATCTGGTAGCTTTCTTCGAGTACTATACCTTTTCTTAATAAAAACGGCAAAAACAATAAATATCTTTTTTATTTACTGCGGTTTGAAATTTTGAGTCCAAGAAATAAATCAGCAAAGTTTTTTTCGAGTACTATAAATGTTCTCAATAAAAATGGCAAAAGCAATTCAATTGTTTGATTTACAGCGGTTTGAAATGTTGCGTCCAATGGATAAATCAGCAAACGTTCAGCGCTTGTAAGGAAAAACAACAATCTGAAATACGAAAAGAGCGCAAAGAAATAAAATTTAAAAGACAAGATCACAGTATGGACCTTTGTAGCAGACCCCATAATGGTGAACTGTGAAAGAATTTGCCATTATGGTACTCACTAATTTTATAGGACCACAGCATCAACAGACCTTAGATGATATTAATTTACCTTACATTAATCTTAATTTACTTTATGGATAGTAATGGTTTCCACTATTTTGAATTTTATAGTTAGATTGGATTTCTTCACAGTATCTTGTAGTTTTAACACAATCAGAATATGTTTCTAGATCTATAAATTGTTGTTGAATTGGTATCACCATTAACATCTATACATGCATATTCAACTGAAAAATTACTCCCCATTAATTGACCACAAACACTAAAGAAGCTAGAGCGTTTCAAACTTTAAAATTACACTCCTCAGAAATTACAGTATATGCTCTTGGGTTGGTCGGTTTTTTCTTTGAACTTTACACAGAGATTAGGTGTACAATGTCGAAAGCATGTTCAGTTCATTTTTTGTGTTTTGATGACGTTAAAATGCAGTTTTTACCACAAATACAAATATAACAGAAACATGCTAAGTTTTGTTAATTATCATAAGTGCAGACTCCATACATCTAGTATTACAAACAAATGTGCATTAAAATATAAAAATATTATTTAAAAAATACTGGGCATACCTTCTGTAGAGTGAAAGTTTGACGTCATAACAAGGTAATGAGAAAGGAAAATCGGAAAGCGGAAATAAGCTATGGGATGGAACTGTAAAATGTGTTAATCACAGAGAAGTTGAGAAAGGAAGCCTGTTGATTTATACACTCTTCTTGGTCATTTTTAACACATTTTAGTATTTCTAAAGATTTTAATTTGAAGCCCTTGGTTTTCAATTTGAAGAATTTTGAGATGCTGATCCGGACTGAAGAAATTATTGTTAGTGGTGTAGGGGTAGCGTGCCTGCCTTTTACCCGAAGGCTCCGGATTCGATTCCCAGTTAGGTCAAGGATTATTACCTGGATCTGAGAACTGGTTCGAGGTCCACTCAGCCTACGTTATTACAAATGAGGACCTACCTGACTGTGAGACAGCGGCCCCGGGCTAGAAAGTCAAGAATAACGGCTAAGATGATTCGTGGTGCCGACCACACGACACCTCAATCTGCAGACCTTCAGACTAAGGAAAGGTCGCTCGACAGGCCAAGGTCCTTCGGGGATATTGCGCCATAAGGTTTGGTATAGGGTGTTGGGCGAACTGCGACTCTGTGAGCTTAGGTAATTTCCATGATCCTACTTGTTCTTTCGTCCTGATTTTAGAATATCCTGTTCGACTGGCGTAAAAGGAGTTGCAGACACAGCACTGTGATTTATAAAATACATCAATTTTATTCTCTTTACTGACGGTACCCTTCCTTTTCGATATTTGAGAAATGGCAATTACATTTAAAAGCTACTGAATAACCCTGCCTTTGTAGCAGAGTTTCTAGATTTTTTTTAAATTTTTTTTTTTCAGAAACTGGACCGTAGTATGGCAGAAGTGCCCGCTGTTTCTTCTCATTATAAAGTGATGAGTACACTGAAATAATATTAAATTTCTTCCGTTTTTTAGGTATTGCTTTGTCAGTGAGGTTTGTCTTGCAACCATTATCTTAACCGTATCATAATGAGTAAATACCACATCTCTCCTAAAAACATTACATATTTCGTTCGTTTATTCGTTACATCACGGTTAAACAGCTCAACATAATTTCTTGAAGTTCAGAGATAGCCTGGTTACGCACTACGCGATATATCATTTGATTATTATACAGTGACGTAGCAATATTAAGAGGGTCAAAACAGGAAATGTCAAATCGCTCCATTAATATTAGTGGTATTTAAAACCTGTACATAATGAAAGTAGTATAAATATAATTCCCTAAGTTCCTTGGGTTTTTGCCGTGAGAGGAATAATAACGGAGATATTTGCGATTATTTCATTTTCACAAACCTATCGAAACCTATCTGAAAGTATTGTTCTATCTAAACAGAGCAAGTAACGAAAATAATGCACTTCATACAATGATACCACCTTACAGCACGATCAATAATAATGAAGACATTCACAAATTTGTAGCCTATTTGTAATGCTAAGCCCATCAACGACGAGCATCGCTGACGTGAAAATATTAGTCAGCTGTTATGGCTACGATCTGGGCAACGAACTGATGGTAATGGTGGTCTTCGTCGTTATTATTTCTATAAGCTGGCACTGGGCTTCTATATGGATGAGGAAGATAATGAAGATCATGAATAGAGTAATAAATAAATTACAGGATTGTGAACAACTCCAAAAAAGGCCTCCAAGAAATTGTGCGAAGGACTGAGAACGGTCGTTTGATCGACAGGGTCACTGGAGCCACCCAGGCTGATTTTGGTTTTGGCCGGAGATTTAAGGCCGGATGGCTTCCTGACGCCACGTAATTCCTGAGATGAAAATCTCAACCCAGAATCGACCGGGATTTGAACTTCAGCCTTCTTAGTGGAAAGCCAGCAGCTAAGCCACTGAGCTTACCATGTGTAGAAATCGGGATCGTCGCGACGCTGTGAGTGCTCCGGAGTGCTAGAGTGTTGCAGATGGTATCGTTACATTCGCTCGCTAACATATTAGTTAGCATTGGTCACCTTAACTTCCATAACTTCGTGATCAGCCGCCTAGAAGTTGAAAATCGTTCTAAATTTGCAAGATGTTTAAATATCTTTGGTCTATATGAATCGGAAACTACCATAAACCGTTAAGAAGGATAGAGAGGAATCTGAGGAATCGAGTAAGCCAAAGAAACATGGAGCAGAACTTGCCAAAGAGCACTGGCTGCGCAAGAAAGTGGAGGCATCTGCGCAGCGGTACGTATAGCCCAGTATTTCTACCGCGCCTCTGAAGCCGGACCTCTGACCACCAACAGCTCGTAGAGGATAACCAGGTCCGAGGAGAGAAGGTCAAGTTTGGCAGGATTTGGCAACCTGCCACTAGGCAATTTGATGTTCAGAAGGATAGAGAGGAATCTGAAGAATCGAGTAAGCCAAAGAAACATGGAGCAGAACTTGCCAAAGAGCACTGGCTGCGCAAGAAAGTGGAGGCATCTGCGCAGCGGGACGTATAGCCCAGTATTTCTACCGCGCCTGTGAAGGCTGACAAAGCAGAGGCTGGGGACCTCTGACCACCAGCAGCTCGTAAAGGATAAGCAGGTCCGAGGAGAGGCCAATTTTGATAGGATTTGGCAACCTGCAACTGGGCAAATTGGCGTTGAGTTTATACACACTGAGTTTGATTACGGTGACAGGCTGTGGTAAAAAAAAAAAAAGGAAGGACTTCTTAGCAGCCCGAGCGACAGAGGTGCTGCGCACCGAGTTTTTTTTTTTTTTTTTTTTTTTAAATATGCAAGTAGGTTCGTCGTAAGTAGAGTTGCTGCCGCATGCACTTCGCGAAAGTGAGGATGCCACTGTCTAGATGGGGTGGGTTGCGGTGCCCACCTGAACCCTACCACCTTTCATATCTAATTCGATCTACTTCATTTATATCAGAAAGACGTATTCTATGCCATAAACCCTCTGCCGTGTTCCCGGCAAAGCCCACCCGCTCTTTCTTTCCACACATTTTGTTCTTTTTGTTTTTACAAGTTGTTTTACGTCGCACCGACAAAGATAGGTCTAATGGCGAGGCTAAGAGTGGCACGGAAGCTGCCGTGGCCTTAATTAAGATACAGCCCCAGCATTTGCCTGGTTGAAAATGGGAAACCACGGGAACCATTTTCAGGGCTGCCGACAGTGGGGTTCGAACCCACTATCTGCCGAATGCAAGCTCACAGCCTCAAGCCCATAACCGCACGGCCTACTCGCTCGGTTCTTTCCACAAAGGGTGACGTTTTGTCAGGTTACAGTTACAAAATACGTCGGATCATTTGATAGGGTAATGTTTTGCTGTCTCTCGGCGCACAATATTCACACAACAATTCTATGTACATGATGGCAAATTATCAAATATATATTTTATCAAATGCTGGGACCGACAGCAAAATCCTCTTATAAATTACTCCACGTCACATGTCAGACTATTCCTTTCATGGAACTTCATGGATGTAAAAGGACAACAGTGACCTCTCTCCTGCTATAATATAGTCAGATATTTTATTGAAGGTGAGCCTCCGTGGCTCAGACGGCAGCGCGTCGGCCTCTTACCGCTGGATACCGTGGTTCAAATCCGGGTGACTCCATGTGAGATTTGTGCTGGACAAAGCGGAGGCGGGACAGGTTTTTCTCCGGGTACTCCGGTTTTCCCTGTCATCTTTCATTCCAGCAACACTCTCCATTATCATTTCATAGCATTTATCACTCATTAATATAAATCACCTTGGGAGTGGCGACCCCATTGTAATAACAGCCTATATATGTTTCATTCATTACATCCCTGACCCGGTCAATGACTAGAAAACAGGTTGTAGGCTTTCATTTTCATTTTATTGAAGTTTTGGATATATTCAATTACAACTTCAAAGTATGGTAAATTTGTTTTATAGGCAATTTAGAAGACCTTTAATTCCTTCTGAATGGCATAATCGAAATAAGCAAGGAGTTGGGCCTTAAAATAAACATTCGGGAAAGAAAAATTCATGATTATCAGCAAGCAGAAGATTAATCAATGGTGGTATCAATCCAGACGGATAAACACCATTGTAAGAGAGTAACATTTCAGGTACCTAGGAAAAAGAATGAGTAAACAAACGGAGCTGAGCAACGGACGTCCACACGGTTCCTTGCTAACCATTCTCTTCAATCGGCATCTCTCAGACCTAGCTTAAATATAGTCCAGACGATATAGCTGTGGATGTGAAATGAAATGGCGTATGGCTTTTAGAGCCGGGAGTGTCCGAGGACAAGTTCGGCTCGCCATATGCAGATCTTTTGATATGACGTCCGCAGGCGACCTGCGCGTCATGATGAGGATGAAGACGAGAGGAATTAACCAATTACGGTTAAAATTCTCGACCCTGTCGGGAATCGAACAGGGAACCCTGTGACCAAAGGCCAGCACGCTAACCATTTAGCCATGGAGCCGGATAGCTCTGGCTGTAAGGCATGAGGACTTCAGTGTCATGGAGAATGCACTCAATGACGACTTGGCAAGGCTTGAAATATATTTCCAAAATAGAGGCGCTGACCAACCGCAACAAAAACTGAGGTATCATGTTTCCACTTAAAAAACAGAATGGCTGATAGTACATGTGTCATTTCAAGGTTCAGTGCTGAAATATAATGAACACCTCAAATATTTAGACATCATCCCTGGACCGCATATTACCTGTCAAGAAACATCTTGCAAATACAGCTGCCAAAATTAGAAGCCGGAATAATATCCTGCAGAGGCTTTGTGGTACTACTTCAGGTGTTTTTACAATAACTCCGAGGTGTTCAGTATGGCCGAACAGCCTCCATGTAAAAGTAATTGATATCCAGCTCAATAACACGATGAGCCTAATCAGTGGAATTATTAGACCTACGTCCACTTACTGGCACCCTGTCCTCAGGACCATCATGCCACCTGACCTATGAAGGAAAGTCGCCGTGACCAGAGAGTATAAGATGATACTGAGTAACCCTGTTCTTCATATTCATTGTGACATCCCTGGTCTCAACAGGAACCGTCTGAAATTTAGACATCCACCAATCAACTATGATAGGACTTTCACAGAAAACCATTTTGAGCCGAATGTCCAATGGAGAAATAAATGGAGTACAAACTTCCACCTTGAAGTTTGGAGTGATTTAACTGAAAGCAGGCCTGTACCTGATTTTGATCTGCCAAGGAGAACATGGACTCTCCTCAATAGGATTCGGACCAACCGCGGAAACTGTGCGGGATCAAAATTCAGTAAAATTCTTTCTCCGCAGTGTGACTGCAGTGCTACCTTACAGTCATTTCACCAAATTGCATTTAAAAGTGACAGAAAATATCAGTAACCATGGGACGGATAGGCAATTCTGACTTAAAGAATATAAGCCTATATTGTCATGTGCCCCTGTAAATTTGTAAATATTTATATTTACTGTATATTGCATGTTTATGCTTGTCATACGATAAATAAATAAATAAATAAATAAATAAATAAATAAATAAATAAATAAATAAATAAATAAATAAATAAATAAATAAATAAATAAATAAATAAATAAATCCTAGTATGCTGGCTAGAACATGAATGAGATCCGGATATAGAAATCAAAATCAGACTCGGCAGTGCAAGAAGTGTGTTATTGTATCCTAATGATGTGTCGTGAAGTGGTGTGTGTTACCGATATTGCTTTACAGTGTCCGAGGCTGACCACTAAAAGGTTAATCAATGAACCGACTGCAGGCCTATGAAATGCGAATGTAACTTATCGCAGGATGTTCAAGATCCCGTGGGTAGCAGGGGGAGGTACTCCGGCGCGCTGGAAAATCACGCGAAGCCTTAAACCTCAAAAAACGCAGGAAAGCAACCTTTTTTGATCGTAACTTCCGAAATGGCAAATTCAGCCAGATACAACTGTTCATGGAAGGCAGGACAGAAAGAAAACGTGCACATGTGCGGAGATTATTGTCCTGAGCGTGTAACCTTCGACTCCTACGACACGATAACTCTATACAGGAAACATAAAATAGGAAAAAATAGTCCATGATGATCCCTTTTCTGGCGAAGTTCTTTCTTCGATTGGTGCTCTCAGATCGGCTTTAAGCCACGTGCAGATATATCACCACGGCCTCTCAAAGCTAATCTTCTGGAAGGAGGAGGAGGAGAAGAACGTATTTATTTAAGCCGTTACTAACTCCTGCCCTCGTCCTAAGGTGGTGTAGCTCTTCTAAGCCACCCCCACCTCGGCAATTGGAGGTGAGCTGCATGTACTATTTTAATCACATACCATCCCTACCACCATTCTTTAATATCGAGCAGAACCAGGAATCGAACCCGGGCCCACAAATACGGCAGCCAATAGCGCTAACACTTACATGAAAGCAGACAAGCCGTTACTTATACTATGTTGAGTTCGCACTGCCAAACCGTGAGGTTATTCAGTCTGTCGAAACTGTAGGCCTATGTATGTATGTATGTATGTATGTATGTATGTATGTATGTATGTATGTATGTATGTATAGTCCTTGTCCCGTATCTCTATGGGATCGGGTATGAAGCGAGATGATTCTTCGTAGTGAGTTTTTAAGATATTTAATTTCTGTAAAAGGTTATACCCGAAAATTAAAGGAATTAATTGGGTAAATTATATCATTTTCAGGTATAATCTGTTACGAAATGTTTTCTTTTCCAGGTGTTTTCTAATTGAAACTGCAGTCGTTTTGACAGAGTGAACATCTCACAGTTATAGATTAACGAAGTCGATAAATGGTTTCCACAATAACAAAATATGTTCACATTCTATATGCAAGCTGTGTATTCAGATCGAAAGTTGGTTAGGTCGTCAACAGCTGATTCATCAGCTGTCAATGAAAAGGAGTTAAAGGGAAATGAGGAGTGGGATAGATTTCCGTTGCTTTTCTCGCCGAGCCACAAGTTGCTATTATTGCTGCCAAGCCCACTGAAATGTACGCACCAACTGGCCCCATGAGCGACATTTTCACACTGTTCATAACAGGGACTGGCTGCATAAAGAATGGCATTACTAGCATCGCTCATACTTGTCACTTTCATTGTCAGGTCAATGGAAGTATCACATTTGTTCTAGTTGACATTGTGCACTGTGAACACTAGGTCTCGCCAGCAAAGGCAGTTGGATCCATACGGAGAGAATATTCTCGATGACCGACCTCAGTGAGAATCGTTGTCTGATATGGATGAGTGTGACAGTTCTGCATCATCTTCAGTGTTGCTGTGTATTTGGCGACCGTTTTTTTGTTATTTGCTTTACGTCGCACCGACACAGATAGGTCTTGTGGGAAAGGAAAGGCCTAGGAATGTGAAGGAAGCGGCCGTGGCCTTAATTAAGGTACAGCCCCAGCATTTGCCTGGTGTAAAAATGGGAAACCACGGAAAACCATCTTCAGGGCTGCCGACAGTGGGGTTCGAACCCACTATCTCCCGGATGCGAGCTCACAGCTGCGCGCTCCTAACCGCACGGCGAACTCGTCCGGTATTTGGCGAACTGAAACGCGTTCTGCGACGTTTCGCTTGCCATTCTTTCCAAAAGGCGCATTTGACAAATAAATCCAAGGATGACAGACTAGTGCTGCGTCAAACTGCATGACTGGAAATGTTGATTTCCTTTTCTGTTAAGACAGAAATATTATTATCACATTTTATCACGCAACAAAGTGACATGACGACTGTATTTAAATAAGATATGCCACACCAACGATATAATTTTGGTATTATTTTACTATTTCCAAGGACTATTATGTGAATGACATGCTGAGATTAAAAAGCCTTTTTTTCTTGCAAGAAGTCGTACTTCATCAAGACAGTGCCACGCCCCAGGTAGCAATAACCACTCTTTATCTTCCTAAAGGATATTATTATTCCATTTTTGTCATAGCTGGTCAAATTTGTCACCTGTTTAAAATTGTGTTAATGTTATGAACTTTTGCTCCCACTAACTACTTTTCCGGTTTTTTAGAGACGCCGATGTACCGGAATTTTTATTTCGCAGGAGTTCTTTTACATGCCAGGCAGACGTATTTCAGCACCTTCAAATATCGCCGGACAGAGCCAGGATCGAACCTGCGAAACTGGAGTCAGAAGGCCAGCGTTCAACCGTCCGAGCTACTCAGCCCAGCAATTAAACTGGTTGAATCATCTTCATATTGCTGGAGAATGTTGGTTAATTCTGAACGTCTCGTACGAATTCGCAATTCTTCTCAGTTCTGTGTAATGGGTACAGGCACGGTTACTAGACTAGACGGTAGGGGTCACGCGCAGGCTTGCTTTGGCTGGTGACGTCATCTGATCCCCACTGCCGGGCTTGGAGTGAACACGGCCCATTGTAATTGTGCGTTTCTATTAATGATTTGCTTGTTTTTATTTAACCACTTGCTAAATATTTTTCAGTTTTGTCAAATATAATTGCCCGTTGTTATGTGTAGGTAATTATGTTGTAATTTATTTCAGTATTTTTCAGAATATTACAAGTAATATAATAACACTGTGCTTAACACGAATTATTCCAGTAGCTTTCTCACTAATAAATTATCTTTCGCCTCGCAAATAAAGTATTTACGGTTCGGTTTTCGTATTTTCTATCCATCCGGTGATTTTATAACGAGTTTATACGTAGTTTTATTTCTAAAACTAGTTACAAAAATTACAGAAACATGACCAATCGCGCGGGATGCTTTTTACCGTTGTTTTGGTGGATTGTTGGTGTTAAGTAGTATTAAAAACATCTAATATTATATTTATGTATAAGTTACTATTTATAAATGTGTATTGGCCGGTGGAATGTTGGTAAAAATCCCCTGAAGAAACGTCAACCTCTTCCGCCATATTAGGGGACACAATTTTTTGGTGGGGAAAGAGGTTTCCACAGGCTTAGGCCATATAGAAATGTGGTGCGGAGAAAACCCTCAGTCAGAAAATGCGATCAAATATTCAATATTTAAAAACACCTAAGGAATACTCCTAATTATTATTATGGTAGTAAAACTGTATACATATTTACATTATATAGGTTCCACACAAAATATTTACACCAGATTTTTTCCTGGTTGTTTTACATTACTTCAAAATCAGTCTATCAAACAACTCTTAATTTTTTTCACACTTCTTCTTTTTTCATTAGGAGTTCGTTTACACCACTTGCAAGAATTCATGTGCCTATGTTTGTTTATGTTTTTCATCCTTATGAACATTCTGGTTCTAACGAAACATAAAACAACGAAATCTTCAAGGTCAGGATGTTTTTCTTTTTTTTTCCCTTTAAAAACCTAAAATCTCCTGGACATTTCCTAATGTAGTTTCCATGGAAGGCACTATTTTTTTTCATTTCCTCCTCCTTAATCTGTTTACCCTCCAGAGTTGGTTTTTCCCTCGGACTCAGCAAGGGATCCCACTTCTACCAGCTCAAGGGCAGTGTCCTGGAACGTGATAAATTGGGTCGGGGGATAAAATTGGGGAGAATGACCAGTACCTCGCCCAGGCGGCCTCACCTGCTAAGCTGAACAGGGACCTTGTGGGGGGATGGGAAGATTGGTAGGGATAGACAAGGAAGAGGTAAGGAGGCGGCCGTGGCCTAAGTTAGGTACCATCCCGGCATTTGCCTGGAGGAGAAGAGGGAAACCACGGAAAACCACTTTCAGGATGGCTGAGGTGGGAATCGGACGCACCTGTACTCAGTTGACCTCCAGAGGCTGAGTGGACCCCGTTCC
The DNA here is from genome assembly GCF_040414725.1 of Anabrus simplex. Taxonomy (NCBI): domain Eukaryota; kingdom Metazoa; phylum Arthropoda; class Insecta; order Orthoptera; family Tettigoniidae; genus Anabrus; species Anabrus simplex. Next base: position 1,296,346,218 of record NC_090265.1, read on the forward strand.
AGCCCTCATACCACTTTTCAAATTTCGTGGCAGAGCGGGGAATCGAACCCGGGCCTCCGGGGGTGGCAGGTATTCACACTAACCACTACACCACAGAGGCGGACTGATGTTTACTTTTGTTATCTAATTCCTTCCTCAAGATTGCATTATTAACATTTTCTGCTTCAATTGGCGCCTGTGATTGTAAAATTTGTCATATCTCCTTACGATGATTTCGCTTTTGTGCCCTTATTTCACGATCTTTACAGAACTGACTCGCTAAATCATTACTACTCAGTGGCAAATTTAAATGTCAGGCCGTATATCACGTCAAATTTTAAAGTTTCACTGTTCTTTGGAAAACGATGCAATTTAATGTCTAAGTCCTTCTGATGTCTATCGTGGTTAGAGCAACCAGCGGCAGCACAACACACCATGGCACAGCACAGCACAGCACAGAAAAATTAAACTCTTACACCGTTGAGAAGGTAAACACCATCACTAGACTAATCGTGTTCTGCTTCGTTTAGCGAACATGGGGAACGCGTGACGTCAGGAGGCGTGGCTTGCTATTGCGCACCCAACTGATGACCCCTACCGTCTAGTCTAGTAACCGTGGGTACAGGTGTTCGGCGGACAGGCGAAGGTGGTCCAACAAAACCACATCGGGTGAGGATATCCGCATACTTCTGTTCAAAAGAGACTGCTTGCAGTGCTACGGAGAACGCATAGACTGGAAAGAGCAATAATGTGACTATTCTTTACCGACGAGAGTGCATTCAGATCCTGCGGCGATTCTGAACAGAAATTAATCCGGAGAGAGCCTTGAACACGAAAAGGATCGAAATGCTGGTCGTGGTGTTCTTGTGAGGGAAAAGACAGGTTTGAGACAATGGAAAGTGATCTACTGCAGTGAGATTAACTGCCTGCTTCAGGGATGCCACTGACGTAGTTTATGTTTAAGGCGGCACTAACGTGAGTTTGGGTGAAAAATATCACAATTCACTGTATACCACGGATTCACACTTCGGGTGATTTTATTTTTTAATAATACAATTTTCCTGGAAATCCATTTAAGGCATCAAAGATATTGTTTAAATTTCGCCAACTTTTCTCGACGGCCATTCCTCACAATTTTCATTTTCACAGCAATAACATGAATTACCTCAAAAACCACTGTATCAATCAAGCGGGAATTGTTAGATATGTGTAGGCCTATAGGTTATTGTGGATTAACCTGATGAAGAATTATAGTTGTAATGTTCATAGAAACAGAAAAACTTAGAATATTTCTTGATTAGGACATTTTTGAAAACAAATTAAGGGAATCGTGAAGCACTGCATCAAGGATGTTTCTCTGGGTTGTATCATGTGCATTCTTCTCTACGTGCTCCTAATTTGAAATCTGATTCGAGGTCCACTCAGCCCACGTGAGCGCAATTGAGAAGCTAGCCGACAGAGAAATAGCGGCGAGAGGATCCATTCGACTAACCAAGCGTCACCTACGTAATATGGAGACCTTCGAGATGAGCAGCGGTCACTAGGTAGGCCAAGGCCCTTCGGAGCATTAGAACCACGAGGTCTTGTTTTGTTTGTTTACCACACAATTAAGCTGGATTCTATAGTTAATTAAGGCTTTAGAATAATAGGAGTCTGGATCATAATAAGGTTCAGTTCATTTTCAAAATTGTTAGTCCTGGGTATTTCATGAAGCTCTGGTTTATATATATATATATATATATAGTACAGGAGATGCTATTTGGCATGTTGTACGTAAACTAGTTACAATGTGAAAGTTTTGTTTATAAAGTGCGATATGCTATGATGCATTATCCGAGAGCGTATTGATTACACTCGCTGGAAATAACGGAGAGTTTTTAACAACGTTATTTATTAAACTCTCAATAAACACAGTATTCCGGTTATATGCGGTACATACAGGATGTATCCGCGATGATGTTACAAACTTCCAGCGATGATGGAGGACGGTAAGTGGATCAATTTCAGATAAGGAACCATATTCCGGAAACGACTGTGTCAAAAGTTAAACAAAATTCTACTCATTCAAGTCCGTTTACCTGCACAAGTTTCACAAGCTGCTCCATTTACAACAAATTTTCGAAATGACGTCCCCCTGCGTCAATGCAGGCATAGTATTGTCGCACAAAGTTCTGTCGTCCTCGTTCGAATATTCCCGGTGTCGTTTCAAGAGCGTCGCAGGCAGCGATAATTCTTGTCAAGAGATCCTCTTCAGTCTCTACAGGGGTCTCATACACAACCCTATGTCTTTGGCCTGGTGTGAAAATGGGAAACCACTGAAAACCATCTTCAGGGCTGCCGACAGTGGTGTTCGAACCCACTATCTACCGGATGCAAGCTCACAGCAGCGCGGCCCTAACCGCACAGCCAAGTCGCCCGGTGCTTAATATATTATTGACCTCGTTAAGAAACAGCGTGTAAGTAAGTTAATGGAATGTACCAGTTATAATAATAATAATAATAATAATAATAATAATAATAATAATAATAATAATAATAATAATAATAATAATAATAATAATAATAATAATGTACACCTCCATACCCGACCCTGTAGAGGAACGAGACAAGGGTTGGACACACATACGTACACCTTCGTAGTGTAGCTATTAGCGTGATTACCTGCCGTCCTCGGAGGCCAGGGTTGGTATCCTAGTACTGCCGAACATTTAACATTGGCAGGAGGGCTGGTATGTGGTTAACAAGGTACATGTAGCTCACCGCCAATGGGGGATGTGCCTAAAAAGAGCTGCGCCACCGTGGGACGAGAACACGAATTATTATTATTATTATTATTATTATTATTATTATTTGCTAGTTGCTTTACGTCGCACCGACACAGATAGGTCTTATGGCGACGATGGGACAGGAAGGGCTGGGAGTGGGAAAGAACCGGCCGTGGCCTTAATTAAGGTACAGCCCCAGCATTTGCCTGGTGTGAAAATGGGAAACCACGGAAAACCATCTTCAGGGCTGCCGGCAGTGGGGTTCGAACCTACTATCTCCCGAATACTGGATACTGGCCGCACTTAAGCGACTGCTGCTATCGAGCTCGGTATTATTATTATTATTATTATTATTATTATTATTATTATTATTATTATTATTATTATTAGCCTCCGTGGTCAGCCGGCAGCGCGCCGGCCTCTCACCGCTGGATACCGTGGTTCCAATCCCGGCCACTTCATGTGAGATTTGTGATGGACAAAGCGCAGGCAGGACAGGTTTTTCTCCGGGTATTCCGGTTTTCCCCGTCATATTTCATTTCAGCAACACTCTCCATTAACATTTCATTTCATCCAGTATTTTATCATTGCCCCGGAGGAGTGCGACCTGCTTCGGCAGCCGGCACATTTCCTATCCTCGCCGCTAGATAGGGGCTTCATTCATTCCATTCCTGACCTGGTCGAATGACTGTAAACAAGCTGTGGATTTTCATTATTATTATTATTATTATTATTGTTATTATTAAGTTTTTCAACACCCTAACGGCGCCGCGGGTGCGAACTGTGTCACAAATGTAGACTTTGTCCTGTTTTACGGCTGGATGCCCTCTTCAACGCCAACCACTAAGTTGAGGGATGTATTCACTGTTATATGTTTCTGAGGTGGTTCGCAGTACGATGTGTTGCGTGTGTATTAAGAGAACGGTGCCTGGACAAACACCCAGTCATCAAGCAAGAGGAATTAAACAGATGCAATTAATATTCCCAGCCCGGCCGAGAATCGATCCCGATATATTTTGAACCGAAGTCAACGATGCTTACCATTCAGCTAAGAAACCGGACAGTTAATAATAAAACAAGAAGTAACGGCAGAGGTACAAACAAAGTGATAAATTTTTCCAACTGGGAAATTACGACGTGAAATGAAAAAAACTCTATCCCTACGGACAGTATACCTTCCAGTTAAATTAACGAAATAAACCTAGAATCTTACCAACTAGAAGCGCGACAGTGATCTCCCTCACAGCGTTCGCCTCCACCCACACCATTCACCAGGGAGTACTTCTAAAAGGTATCGCTAAAACGCATTTCTCAACTCCGCAAGCAATTTACCCCAAAAAGGAGTGATTTCTAGCCGATAATGAAAATCCGCGAGGAGAGAAAAGGCTTCATAGTACAGCGTTTATGTTGTAGGAGACCGTAACTGGTCTTCTATTCAACAGATACATTTCGTTCTATACAAATGATGCGGCTTAAGTCTAGGTTCTATTGAAACCTGCATCTCCGTGAAAGATCACCAGGCCCCAAGGTTTGTTTAGAACTCAACCATTCTTAAAACAAAACAGCTCAGCTAACATATCCGTCGCGATCGATCACTCGTATTACTGAAATGACTATGCTGATGCTAGAGAAAAGTGAATTACAATGTTTACATATTCATTATAAGCTGTTATGCCCGTCAGCAATCAGCCTGTTAACCTCCGTGACTGCCTACTGGCATGTCTTGACGGATGCAATACTTCGGCATTGTCTCTTGGCACAGGCCAGAGCAAAGTATAGCTTCCACCAAAGTTCCGGTCTCATCCATGGCTGTGACAATATGGAAGCTACTGGGGTATGGGTAGTGCTGAATAATGACGTTCGGAGCACGACCAGCGTGTCTGAGTGTAATGAAAGGTGTTGCTCATAGGGTTAGTCGCGCTGCAACAGCACTTTCTGGTCCAGTGAGGAAAGCAATGGTAAACTACCTCACTCCACATCTTGCCTAGCACGCCTAATTTTGGCGCCACCATTGGTTTTTGCAGTTTCCCCTTAACCGCATAACCTTTGGTGGTGCTATTTGAGGATCCAACCAGTCTCTGAGCTGATGACCAGACAGCCTTTGCGAATGAATTAAGCACCTCCAAGATCCTCTATGTGCAGGCAGCTCCGTGGCTTTTTTTAAGTTCCATACCGTTCATCATTAATCATTAAAAACCGAGTCCAACAATCGTCGTCTTGGTCTCTCTCTAATGATCTTGCTCTCCAAGGCCGAGTCCGCGATTCTTCTAGGTAAACTACTCTCCTCCATTCACCTCTCATTGCCATCACCGAAGCCGATTTATGCGTACAACTTCATCCATCGAATTTATTCCGAACTTAGCCTTTATCATCTCCTTCGAGGTTTCGCTTCATCTGTCAGCCATATATTATTACCCCAGAGGAGCGCGACAGGCTTCGGCAGCCGGCACAATTCCTATCCTCTCCGCTAGATGAGTGCTTCATTAATCCATTCCTGACGCGGTTGAATGACTGGAAACAGGTTAAGGATTTTATCCTGCGTTCAACCAGCTTTCACTCTCCTGTCGGTTTAAAAACAGACCAATGTAAAGGTAGTTTCGTTCGGGCGCTGACGTGTGTACTTTTCTCCTTTTTTTCAGAATACCGCTAATTGCAACTGCAAGCTCGTTGCATTAGCTTTGCTGCACCTTAACTGAATTTCACTTAGTATACTGCCATCCTGAGAGGGTACATTCCTAAATACTTCAAATAATACACCTGTTCCAGTTTCGAATTCGAATTCCCGACCTCCCCATATTAGATACCTACCCCCACAGTTTCAAAACATGAAAACTAGCAGGATTTTTTTTTACGTTTTCTGTAAGAGAACATACCGTTTTACGTGACCTGCCAGTCACATGAGAACTGCCAAGTATGAGGGTCCATTTGTAGAAATGCAGGAAATAACATCAATACAATAATTACGTTGTTCTGCAGTTAACACCGACGGCATTGACTGAGCGACATTTTTTCCAAAAAGTATTTAAATGTCAGTAAATTTTCTTGAGTATTTTAAGTATGTGCAACAAAGTTTCATCCAAGCAGTGTTCAAATAAATTATGTACCCTTAAAGAAACAGAAAAGAATCGCGAAGGTCGGGAAACGGAAGGCCTTCCTAAACCTCGAAAACCGAATACCTAATAGCCAACCCATGCTCTCTAGAAACCCTTACGACAAATAAATAATATAAAAGTGATAATAATATTCTTCCCTATGGAATCTGTGATTTTATTTCGGGAACTTTGTGGATAACTGCCACTGAGAATATGTAATAATAATAATAATAATAATAATAATAATAATAATAATAATAATAATAATAATAATAATAATAATTGTACCGGGCGGTACACCTACATGCCGCTTATTTAAAATTTGCGCCAGTTGAAACTCCTCTGCTGGAGGAAGTCTGAACTTTATCTACGGTATTAATTTTCTACCTTCTCAGAAGATGTCACTACCTGGAAATTTTGGAGTTTTTGAACTGTGTCATTTTCGACGTATTTTTGTTTTGCTTGTAATAAAAAGTGTGAACTTTCTCTTCTAGAGGACACTACTGAAGATCAACAATGGTGCACCCTAGTGTGAAGTGAAAGAACTGTTTTTTTGGAGAAAATTTAATTTCAAAAGTTTGTTCTTTGCTAAATTTCCTTCAGTCATTGTTTAAGTTGGCAATATTAACCGTTGCTTTCCCCTTCTTTTGAATTTAGCCAATCCCGAATTTCTTGAATTAATTTTCCACCAATTATGTGTTTCTTCTTCATATTGTGTAGGGGTTTTCTTGGTTAGCCAATAAAGTTTTTGTGGGAGGGTGTTCTCATTCCCCAAACGCCTCGAACTTTCCGCGAGAGTATATAAACTGCTGATTTTAGGGTCTCCGGGCCACTTCTGTTCCATCTTGTCGTGTGTAAAGTACATAGCAGGGGGCGGGAAGCGCCTCTTTCTTCGGCGGCAGTCAACAACCAGGTAATGGCCGATTAATTACTTCTTTTCTTGCTTGCTCAGCAGTTTAACTCTCGGGGCGGGTCCGAAGTTTTTCCATTATGTAACCTTCCTTAAAATGTAAAGAAACTTGTATCTATTCCATCTTTTAAACTGCATATCGGGATAGAGAGTGCTTAACCCTCTCGAGCTCCCAATCATTTTGTTTTGAGGTGAACTTATTTGTCTCAACCTATTCTTCGTTAACGTAAAGCAAATTGTTCTTTTCTTAAGTCACCTCTTTAGTATGGGATTAGCCCTTGTATTAACGGCCTAGTGCCAAGTAGGTTTTAAACAAAGTGTATTAGGAGTGCAGATCGCCTCCTCTCAAATTGTTATTTTAGAGGTCATGTAATTACCCCTTTTCATTTAATAGACCTCAGTAGGTTGGGTATGTTACCCCTGTGTCTATGTCCTGAGAGGACAACTTGAAGGTGGAGTTTGGTGTGGCCTTTGAGAGGCTTAAAGTTTGAGAGCGTGTGGCTCTTTCTTGAAAATTAAGTGTTGTATGCCTCGAGGAGGCCTTTCTGTGTAATTTGGGGCAAGTGCTCTTGAACATGAATGGGGTTTTCTGCCCCTCTGGTAAAACTTATTTTGGAGTAAAGTTGGGCTAATTGCCCTAGAAGTGTGAAGTCGGGGCGCGAAGCCCAAATCCAGTAAATATTGTAACTACATTTTGTTGACTTGCTACTCTGTACCTGCCGTACTTGTTATTTCTTAATTTTGAAAAGAAAATATAACCTTGTTAAATTTTTAAATTAATTTTACTTTCGTAGCTTGAGACCTGTTCACCACCCCGCACCTTCTTTCACCTCTAACTACCACGGAAATCTCCGTAACAATAATAATAATAATAATAATAATAATAATAATAATAATGTCCAACTCTACTCTACTCGGAAAAGACTCCGTGACTTGAGATCTACTCTCTGTTAACTGAAAATTATAGTTTCAGCTGTGCTATATGTCCAGATTGTTCTACCAATTTTACCAGTAGAGGCACTGAAATGATGTTACACTTTTATCAATATGATACAAGACCCGTTATTTTTAGCGGTGTTCTAAGGATCCTTACTTAGCAAGATGTATCTGTATAAGAAAAATAGTTTTATGAGACTGTTATCATGATTATAGCAATGGAACTTCGGTTTTAGGCAAAATTCAAACCACAGAGACTTGGTTATTCCATTTTCAAAACCGATCCCAATCGGCTATCATGCAGCTAATGCTTGAAAACCAAGTAATACTTTTAGCAATGGGCGTGGAATGATATGAGCAACTATATCAGATTAAATGATAGCCCTGAATAGCGCATCACTCACGTTCTTCAAATGTGGTAAAATATGAAATATAATAGCGCTAGTGCATTTACGATAATTGCACTTCCCTGGAATTTAATTCCATTTAATTGGTTTTAATTACATTTCGATAATAAATCAAACAATGTGTGTCCTTTAATTTGTTAAAACCTTTGCATCCGGCATTCTGTAACTCGTTCAAAAAATATGAACACACGCTAAACTTTGAACAGTTGGATGATTCAAACTGACGGCAGTATTCTCTAGCAAAAAATAATAAATTGTTTATCTTCGTTTTAACTTCTTTGTGCATCTGTAACAGGGATAAGAACATTTTTGGAAACCTCTATTGTAATAACTCTTACATCTGAATATTAAACATGAAAGTCGAGTAAGCTTGAAGATTTATAGGAATACCACTCCAAGTCATAAGCCAAATGAGCTATATTTACGAGGAATCTAATCACTCGGGACTACTTTCCATTTTCAAAAATCTTGCTTGCAATGACAAGGATTCAAACCACGACCGCCTTGAGAAGAAGCAAGCGACCACAAAGTCACCTTTCATGCCTGTACCAGGAAGGATAATGAGCCGAACAATTGACAAAACACAAGTAACATAGACAATTATACATAAACCTACAGGAATAACTAGAGGACTGTGACATGAGAGATATCCTAATAAACATAACGTACGTTCAGAAACCAACCGATTATGTGCTTTATGTCGCACCGACACAGACAGGTCTTATAGCGACGATGGCATAGGACAGGGCTAGGAGTGGGAAGGAAGCGCCCATGACCTTAGTTAAGGTACAGCCCCAGCATTTGTGAAAATGGAAAACCACGGCAAACCATCTCCAGGGCTGCCAACAGTGGGGTTCGAACTCAGTATCTTCCCAACTGCAAGGCCAACTCACTCGGTCCCATCGTTTTCGAGATATGCCGCAATTACATGTATAACCGTTAGAGCGTTTTTCATGCTATGTTCCAGGTATCAGGCTCCACAATGTCAACAGCGTCTTGTATTTGTAGCGGCATTTTAAGCAGTTGTCGTAATTCCTCACACTTTTCTAATGAAGAGATGGCCGACATCTATTTCACGAATAGACGTGCGAACGTGTGAGGTGAATGCAAGTACCGAAATTTTGTCTTGGAAAAGGGCTCCTTAAAGTAGTAGTAAACTTACCGACATGGGTGTTTCGGATCTAAGCACGTTTAAGATATCGAAACAAAGAAAACTAGTTGTTTTACGGTTAATATCGTAATCATAGTCACAGGGCCTCCGGTTTTACGTGGAATCTGAACAACAGGGACGTCAGATTTAAAAAAAACACGTGCATTGGTCGGGACTCGAACCGTAGCCAATACGATGAGAAGCCGATGACAATGTCAATCGCTTTTTACGACTCTGGGAATCGAATTCGCAAATATGGGGAGCGCATAACTACCATACGCTATGCAGAATTAATGATCGGTTGAGAGTCTTTGAGACAGTGCATAGCTATAACGGAATACCATCTGGTAGTTTGATACCAGATTATTTGACGGAGATGCACTGAACAAGATATGGAGCTCTCCTTAACAAGAGTGGGAAGTATCTGCCCCTTTTTGTGAACAGCTCAATTTTCCGTTCTGTAGAGACGCTAACGGTAATAGACAAAGTAGCACTGGCCGCGTTCCCGTTTCATTACTTGAGTCAAGTGAGCGTGTCGGGAGAAGAGAAGGGCTTGTCCGACATCTTCGAGTACCACTGCTCTCGCTCAGAACAATAAAGGGCAGCAAGGGAACCAGAAAGGTGGCTCGGCTACGGAAATAATTACGTGTTTCGTGCACTCAAAGAGTTCATCGCAGCTCGAACATCGCAAGAGAACGAGACTGAGGTCCGTGGATTGAAACCCGGATTCGTTAATTGAATGCAGCCACAGTAGGTGTCAGTTCTTCCTCTAGAGCAGGGCCTCTTAGGGTGCATACGCCCGTGCACTGCACGGTGCAAGGTGCAGGAGACGACTTCACTAGGTTGAAAAGAGTACAAACCCCCACTCCACTCCCCCTACACCCGTCTCACCCGTTCGGCCTATCTTCGCCTTCTCCATCTTCCCCGCTGATTCTCTCCTCACTGCGGTGAGCGGTGGTAAAACACTCTTCTTTCAATTTGGTTTGAGCAGACAATTTATCTTCTCTAGCTCTTCTTTTCCTTTATATTTGCAATGATACCATATGCCTGGAACAAGGGACCGGCTGACAACAATTCTGAGAGCCTTCTTTCAATTACAACCAGAAATAGGCCTACTCGCACGCAATCTAGTTTTCGTACAAGTCAAAACAGGAAAAAAAATACCTTTAACATATGCATGTGGAACCAATCATAGAAATGATCTTAGCTGCTTCTCGATGCAGCATAGGAAAATCTTCCTTCGACAAATTCTCGCAGAATTTGAGCAAAGCTTTTGTATTGGAAAATAGATCTTTTTGATTAACTTATCACATAATTATTGTCCTACGGATTAAGTATTTGGCTTTATCATCATGACTGACAAAAAAAAAAAAAAAACGAAAGTTCCCAGTTCGATTGAAATGGACTTTCGGAAGTCTTTGCTTTCTTCGAAACAGATTGTTCGATTATTATATTGTTGCCTTGCGCGTATCTATTTCACTGATAAACAAGCCGTCTATCACCGAACGCTTCGTCGCTCTCAGCACACTACACCATCCGAGTCAAGCCGAGTTGAGCCGAGTCGGACCGATGCATAGGGCACGGAGTCTCTGCGCCTCGATTTGCACACGTGAGATTTTGGGCGTTTGAGAAACCCTGCTGTAGAGTCTCTCCTCTATGGCGAAACGCAGGGAGATATCCGGCGATGATAAAGAATACGGTCCACTACACTACTGCCGTTTGTAAATTACAGTTTATCAAAGTTGGAGAACACGCATCGTGTTGCATTGCCTCTAACAAGCAGAGCACATCTACAAAACATTGACTACTGCGGAAGTTACCACTACGCTGCTCGACCTTTGCTCATCACACAGAGCGCCATGTAACACCAGTTGTTTCTCGCCCGGTCCAACATAGGCTCTGTCACACGAGGCGCACGCCGCAACAGTCTGTCCATTAGTACCAAACTTGGGTATACTGTACTTGAAATAAGGCTGAATGGAACAAATCAATGATCTTAAGCAAACACGGACCAAGCAGTATAGAGAAAATTAAGAGTTTAAGACACCGAACGAAAGCTCAAAGCACGCTCCTTCTTATGTCGGAGTGAAAAATGCAGTATTTGTACTCCAGCAGGGGAAAGTAAAGTACAGGCGGAAGAAAATGTACTTTATACTGATCAGTGGCATTACAAAACAAAATTCAATATGCTACGAATTGTTTCATTTTTGTTTTGTTTGATCGGTAATAATAATTTCGTGCGAATATTTCTAGCCGGGTGCAGCCCTTGTGAGACAGACCCTCCGATGGGGGCATCTGCCATGTATAGATAACTGCATGTTACTGTGGTGGAGGATAGTGTTGTGTGCGTTGTGTGAATTGCATGGATGATGGGGACAGCAAAAACACCCAATTCCCGAGCCAAGGGAATTAATCATTTAAGGTAAAATTCTCCGATCCCGCCGGTAATCGAACCCGTGTGTGAAAATGGAAGACCACGGAAAACCATCCTCAGGGCTACCAACAGTGCGGTTAGAAACCACTATCTGCTGAATGCAAGTTGACAGCTACGTGACCCAAACCGCGTAGTCACTCACTCGGTTGTACAAAAAGTTATACGTGTCAAACAATAATTAGATATCATTAATGCATTAATCATAAAATAATATCAAACATGTCATATTATTATTATTATTATTATTATTATTATTATTATTATTATTATTATTATTATTATTATTATTATTATTATTATTATTATTGCCGCGGTGGGGAGGCTTGCGTGTCCCAATGAAGCAGATAGCCAAGCCGCAGGTGCAACCATATCGGATGGGTATCTGTTGAGAGACCAGACTATGGAATGGTTCATCGAAAGGGGGGGTAGCAGCCTTTCGGAAGTTGCAAGGGCGACAGTCTGGATGATTGACTGATATGGCCTTGTAATAATACTCAACATGGCTTAGCTGTGTTGATACTACTACACGGCTGAAAAAAGTGGGAAACTACAGCCGTAACTAACTCCCGAGGACATGCAGCTCTCTCTGTATGAATGATGTACTGATGATGGCTTCCTCCCGGGTAAAATAATCCGGAGGTAAACTAGTCCCCCATTCGGATCTCCGGGGGCGGGGGTGGGACTACACGAGAGGGGGCGATCATCAGAAAGATGGATACTGACATTCTGCGAGTCGGAGCGTGGAATGTTAGAAGTTTGAATCGTGGTAGATTAGAGAATCTGAAAAGGGAGATGGATAGGCTAAAGTTAGATGTAGTTGGTATAAGTGAAGTACGTTGGCAGGAAGAACAAGATTTTTGGTCAGGCGACTACCGAATTATCAACACAAAATCAAACAGGGGAAATGCAGGAGTTGGTTTAATAATGAATAAGAAAATAGGACAGCGAGTAAGCTACTACGACCAGCATAGTGAATTATTGTCGTCATGATAGACACCAAACCAATGCCCACCACAATAGTGCAGGTCTATATGCCTACTAGTTCAGCGGATAAATAAGAAATCGAAAGAATATACGAGGAGATAGAAGATTTAATACAATATATGTAAAAGATGACGAGAATCTAATTGTGATGGGAGACTGGAATGCAGTGGTAGGCCAAGGAAGAGAAGGTAATACAGTAGGAGAATTCGGATTGGGACAAAGGAACGAAAGAGGAAATCGGCTGGTTGAATTCTGCACTGATCATAATTTAGTCCTTGCCAATACTTGGTTCAAACACCACAAACGACGGCTTTATACGTGGACGAGACCTGAAGACATTGGAAGGTATCAAATAGACTTCATTATGATTAGGCACAGATTCAGAAACCAGGTGTTGGATTGCAAAACTTTCCCAGGAGTAGACGTGGACTCTGACCACAACCTGTTGGTCATGAAATGCCATCTGAAGCTGAATAAATTGAAGAAAGGAAAGAATGCAAAAAGATGGGATCTAGACAAGTTGAAAGAAAAGAGTGTGAGGGATTGTTTCAAGGAACACGTTGCAAAAGGACTAAACGAAAAGGCTGAAGGAAACACAATAGAGGAAGAGTGGATAGGCATGAAAAATGAAGTCAGCAGGGCTGCTGAAGAAATGTTAGGAAGGAAGAAAAGATCAACTAAGAATCAGTGGATAACTCAGGAGATACTAGACCTGATTGACAAACGACGAAAATAGAAGAATGCTAGAAATGAAGAGGGCAGAAAAGAATGCAGGCGATTAAAGAATGAAGTGGATAGAAAGTGCAAGGTAGCTAAGAAAGACTGGCTGAAGGAGAAGTGCAAGGATGTCGAAGGTTGTATGGTCCTAGGAAAGGTAGATGCTGCATACAGGAAAATCAAGGAAACCTTTGGAGAAAGGAAATCTAGGTGTATGAATATTAAGAGCTCAGATGGAAAGCCACTTCTAGGGAACAAAGCAGAAAGATGGCAGAAACATGTCCAGCAGCTGTATCAAGGTGAAGATGTAGATAATTTGGTTCTGGAACAAGAAGAGGCTGTTGATGCTGATGAAATGGGAGACCCAATTTTGAGGTCGGAGTTTGACAGAGCTGTGAGCAACCTAAATAGGAACGAGGCACCTGGAACTGACGGCATTCCCTCTGAATTACTGACTGCCTTAGGAGAAACCAGCATGGCAAGGTTATTCCATTTAAGGTATAAGATGTATGAGACAGGAGAAGTCCCATCCGATTTTCGGCAAAATGTTTTTATACCTATTCCCAAGAAAGCCGGTGCTGACAAGTGTGAAAAATATCGCACCATTAGTTTAGTATCTCATGCCTGCAAAATTGTAACACGTATTATTTACAGAAGAACGGAAAAACAAGTTGAAGCTGAATTGGGAGAAGAAATGTAGAAACACGTGAAGCAAACCTGACTTTACGTCTGATCTTAGAGGATCGAATCAAGAAGGACAAGCCCACGTACATGGCATTCGTAGATCTAGAAAAGGCATTCGATAATGTTGATTGGACCAAGCTCTTTAAGATTCTGAAGGTGATTGGGAACAGATACCGAGAACGAATAATTATGTACAATCTGTATAAAAAAGAAGCAGCAATACAGAAAGGAGTGAGGAAAGGCAGCAGTTTCTCCCCCCTCCTTTTCAGTGTTTACATAGAACAGGCAGTAAAGGATATCAAAGAGGAATTTGGAAAGGGAATCACAGTCCAAGGAGAGGAAATCAAAACCTTGAGATTTGCCGATGATATTGTTATTTTATGTGAGACTGCAGAAGATCTCGAGAAGCTGCTGAATGGTATGGACGAAGTCTTGGGCAAGAAGTACAAGATGAAAATAAATAGGTCCAAAACAAAAGTAATGGAGTGCAGTCGAACGAAGGCAGGTGATACAGGAAATATTAAATTAGGAAATGAAGTCTTAAAGGAAGTAGATGAATATTGTTACTTGGGTAGTAAAATAACTAACGATGGCAGAAGTAAGGAGGACATAAAATACAGATTAGCACAAGCAAGGAAGAGCTTTCTTAAGAAAAGAAATTTGCTCACTTCAAACATGGATATAGGAATTAGAAAGATGTTTTTGAAGACTTTCGTGTGGAGCGTGGCATTGTATGGAAGTGAAACATGGACGATAACTAGCTCAGAAAGAAATAGAATAGAAGCTTTTGAAATGTGGTGTTACAGAAGAATGCTGAAGGTGAGATGGATAGATCGAATCACAAATGAAGAGATACTGAATCGAATTGGCGAGAGGAGATCGATTTGGGTAAATTTGACGAGAAGAAGAGATAGAATGATAGGACACATCTTAAGACACCCAGGACTTGTTCACTTGGTTTTTGAAGGAAGTGTAGGTGGTAAGAACGGTAGGGGTAGACCAAGGTATGAATATGACAAGCAGATTAGAGCAGATGTAGGATGCGGTAGTTACGTAGAAATGGAAAGGTTAGCACAGGATAGGGTGGCATGGAGGGCTGCGTCAAACCCGTCTATGGACTGATGACTAAACATTATTATTATTATTATTATTATTATTATTATTATTTTATTTTTATTATTATTTGCAAAGTGCTCCAGAAGCTCTGTTCCACGTGAAAGGTAAGTAAATAGCTCCTCTACTATAGCCATGCAATAGGTTCATGAATTACAGTGTAGCAATGTGCCAAAATTCCCTAATTCTTTTCGAAATCATGTTAATGTCACTTGGTTCTCTTTAGGCTAAGACCATCCGACGTGCTAAAATCCCCGAACTATCTTTTAACCGTAGCTCCACCCGCGTCGACCCCGTTTTGCAAATCCAAACGATTGTGTCCACTGAGTTTCGTAAAAACACAGCAAGTAGTAGGAGTGCCAGTTTTAGCTATTTCCCATTGTCGGCAGCCTTAAAGGTGGTTTTCCGTGCTTTTCTCATTTTACACGAGGCAAATGTTGAGGCCGTACCTTAATTAAGGCCATGGCAGCCTCCTGTTCCATCATCGCAATAAGACCTAACTGTATCGGTGCGACGTACAGCAAACTGTCGAGTTTTAGTGAAATGAAATTGAAAAATCTTCGGGTAAACCTAGACTGTCGGATGTTAGATGAAAAACATCTCGGGGTTAATACTTCCAGTAGCGACTAATGTTAAAAATACACAACAGTTTTTGTTTGAGTTTATTTGTCAATTAATGACGAATTATATTTCCGAAAATATAGAAGTTGGAGTGGTATTATTTGCAGTTCATTAATATTAGCTTTTATCTGCGTCTCCACTTGCATGGAAATAATTTCTGCCCTCATCATTATTTTGAAATAGAGATTAGCAAATATCGTTCACAGGGGAGGAGGGGGGAATACATGGATAAATGCGACTATTTAGCTGAAGGCTTCTTTATACACACGTGCTCTTGCGGACTTCTTAGTACAACATTCTATACTCGATAATTATTATATGCATACTTTGAGGATATCTTTAACTGTTTATTGCAGCGTTAAGCCGAGCCTGAGGAATGCTCTTCCTGCACCTAGTTCAGAATTTCCACTGTTAACAAATATAAAAACTGTTATTGTGGCCGACCTTTAAAGATATGTATGTGGTCCCATAGAACATTTTATACACCGTTTTATGCTCTAGAATTGCTATGCGTAAAGTTTGTGGATATATTTGATGGTTTAGGCAGCGTAAGCCGAGAAGTGTTCGCGTCATTTTCTTCAAGTTACTCCGTACAGCCCGCCCGTTACAGCTCGGCTTCCTTCCTTCCCAGTTCAATATTTAAAACCCGACCGACAACCTTCCTTGGGCTATCTACGCAGCAGTTAAAACAGCATAAAAATCTGCCCAACAGCTCTGAAGTTATACCAAATCTACATACATACATACATACATACATACATACATACATACATACATACATACATACATACATACTACGTACAGCTTTATATATGTAGAAATTGCGCGTCCTTGTTTTGTTTCAGTTTCATTGTCAATTGTCTATAAACAATCGATATAATTCATTTTTATGTTTCGTTCTGACAACGAGCGCTATACATTGTTTAAATTAATCACCCATCCAATTACTTTGAAATAATCAGCTATTGACCGACTAAAAAAGGACACACACACACGTATGAAAAAATCTGCTCTCAAACAATGCAGAAGACACACCGCGGACTAATGAACTCAACGGAACACATCTCTCAATGTCGGATCTTCGAATTCCCATACTCTTTCAGTAGCTTATTTCTATCCATCCCTCTAAAGGAGTGCCTTGTCGTTACAACCAGATATCTCTATCGCGGCGACATTAGCGGCGCAGTCACTCATTAGCCTTCTAGTTTCAATATAGTGGATTCGACCTGGTTATGATCGGTCAAGTTTTGAGGGTGTTTAATGACAACTCCGCGTCGTTGGCTTCTGGCATAATAGAGAACTCCCACGAGAATTTCAGCGCGTTTTAACCTCTTAACATGAAAGCCCGAGTATACTCGGGGTTTTATATATTTATATAAAATAAAATCCCGAGTATACTCGGGAATGTCGCTCATTGGTCGGTACCTAATTTAAAAGCACGAATATACTCGTTTCTTGTTGTTTCTCAATATTTCCGCCAGATGTTTATGAAATTATTACTTTAGGGTCCTATTTTTGCCAACAGATGTCTCTGACTCAACCGTAGTGGATGTCGGTGACTCAGGCAGTTCGTTTTCGCGGCTTTCCAGCGATGTAGCATTGTGTGTTGATCCTTGTTTTAGGGCATTTCACACAGCCACAAACATTTGAACAGTATTGAGTGTCATGTTGTATTACCTGCCATCTGTTTAGTGCTGTGTTATTTATTTTAGAACCCGTAAAAATATCACGAGTATACTCGGGATTTTAAAGCAGGAACTTTTCGGTGGCTTATATTTCATTGTTAAGTTCGAAAAATGTATTTTTATTGTTACCACTGTCATTAGTTTTCAATAAATAGCCCATTTTAAGAATAAAAAATTAGGTAAAAAAAGATCACAATTTTGTAAATAATTGGTATGTTAAGAGGTTAAAGCCATTTGCCGTCGGAACAAACATTATTCCGATTTTCTTCGTATCTTCGATGTTCCAACTTTCCACAATACTTGAACAGATCCATTCTTGGGCCTATCTTCTGTTTTCTTACCAAAAATTTTATTCCCAAGAACGTTTTGTTATAATTCTGTTATTCCTTATAACAAGGCCTAAAATTTTGTTTCCCTTTTCCAAAGTGCTTTTCTTCCTTCATCGATCTTAGTAAAAAAATCCCTGTTAAATTTTATTCGCTGTCATTCTATTTTAAGCATCACTTTTGAACTCTGAACCTCTGTAGTTTTTTTAAATATGTGTTGTTTAGTTTGTCAATCACACAACGTTACCATCCAGCAAGGAATACATTCCAGACAAGTATTCTAACAAAATAGTTCATTTTATAGTATAAATGAGTCAACAAATTCAATTTTCTGGAAATAAATTTATTATTATTATTATTATTATTATTATTATTATTATTATTTTTTATTATTATTTTTATTATTATTATTATTATCATCATCATCATTACTATGTCTGACTCGTTGGCTGAATGGTCAGCGTACTGGCCTTCGGTTCAGAGGGTCCCGGGTTCGATTCTCGGCCGGGTCGGGGATTTTAACCTTCATTGGTTAATTCCTATGACTCGGGGCCTGTGTGTTTGTGTTGTCCCCAACATCCCTGCAACTCACACACCACACGTAACACTATCCTCCACCACAATAACACGCAGTTACCTACACGTGGCATATGCTGCCCATTCTCAACGGAGTGTCTGCCTTACAAAAGCTGCACTCGGCTAGAAATAGCCACATGAAATTATTATTATTATTATTATTATTATTATTATTATTATTATTATTATTATTATTATTATTATTTGCTATGGGCTTTACGTCGCACCGACACAGATAGGTCTTATGGCGACGATGAGATAGGAAAGGCCTAGGAGTTGGAAGGAAGCGGCCGTGGCCTCAATTAAGGTACAGCCCCAGCATTTGCCTGGTGTGAAAATGGGAAACCACGGAAAACCATCTTCAGGGCTGGCGATAGTGGGATTCGAACCTACTATCTACCGGATGCAAGCTCACAGCCGCGCGCCTCTACGCGCACGGCCAACTCGCCCGGTATTATTATTATTATTATTATTATTATTATTATTATTATTATTATTATTGGCATGCGGTGAACACATTCGTTACCCTAGCTGCAACATTTTTTTTTTTTTTTTTAACATAAGCAATCGTAGCCCCCACTACACACTGTAAAGTCAACGTTACCATTTTATAACGTCGAATTTTTCGTGGAAAGGTCTACCTGGGAAAGGTCTTTCAAGAATATTTTCAACCAAACACTCGCACATATTCCAAACTGATATTCAAGGCAGTGACGACACAATCATAACTTAACCTACAGCACATTTTAAACAATGTAGTTACAGTTCAACCCGGTGACGCTTCGTGATAGTAGTCATGGTTTCCATAAAAATACACTGGGAATATTTGTTTTTTACTTATAAAGGCTAACCTAGACTTCATCAGCAAAATTTAACTGGTATTTTACCGTCGCTGAAGTTTTAGGCCTGTAGTTTCACTCGCTTACTGAAAGTACGCGTATAAACGACAAACGAAGGAAAATATTCGTCACGACGTGTAACAAACGTTATATTCGTGAAGAGTGCCAGAGAACTCGCGAAACCTTCACCTATAATCCAAGAGGAACATTGCAAAAATTCACTATATACTACCATCGCAGACAACCAAATACAAAATTCTTTTACTTCGCGCTTAACTCTGTGTTCATACCGGGCAATCTAAATAATTTTCTGCGGCGGGTATAGTGCGCATTGGTATCACCTAAATATCACTATAAAATTTGTCACAAATGGAACATAATAATTACTTTTACACATATCAAGTGAAAAATCCCTGGCAAATTAAGAAATATGTTTTTTGGAAAATATTAATACGTACTTACCAACTTTGCAAGTACATTTGGTGTTGCGCTCATAGTGACACACGTATGTCTTTTGTCTTACACTTTGAACAATTCCGTGTGTGATATCTGTGTTCACTGAAGTTCTTTGCTTTCGTTTCATTCTTCACTTGTCAATGACATCATTTCATGAATTGTATCGCGATATGCTATATTTAATAGGTGACAAAATGGTATGGCCAATGTACATAAGAAAAATTCAGTGGACTAGTGATTTATTGGTCCAGGGATCGAGCTACTTTCTTTCGAACAGAAATAAAAATATTTATTGGTCCAGGGATCATGCTATTTTTCTTTTAACCTCCATTTTGCTGTTTGTACTGGCCAAAGATAATGAGAATCTACAGACATAGCACTCCCATTCCACGGTGCTAGCCCTGAACCTGAAGAAAGTAACAAAAGACGGCACCAGCAGCGAATGGACAAAGATAATGAGAATCCACAGACATAGCCCTCCCATTTCACGGTGCTAGCCCTGGACCTGAAGAAAATAACAAAAGACGGCACCAGCAGCGTAGTACGACATAAACCAGTCCTGTCTACAAGCCTTAAGTATGTTTTCAAATTTCTCAAATAACGACGGTATTTCTTAATTTGCCAGTGATTTTTCACTTGATATGTGTAAAAGCAATTATTATGTTCCATTTGTGACAAATTTTATAGTGATATTTGGGTGATACCT
Source organism: Anabrus simplex (assembly GCF_040414725.1). NCBI lineage: Eukaryota > Metazoa > Arthropoda > Insecta > Orthoptera > Tettigoniidae > Anabrus > Anabrus simplex. Next base: position 1,296,366,598 of record NC_090265.1, read on the forward strand.
TTGCGCATCATACCCTTCTGGGGCTGTCGGAAAACATACTCTACAGGTGCCATCAATGAATTGCTCGAAAAACTTCATATATTTCGAAATCCAAAAATAAAAAAATATTCTTCTATATTACAATTGATTTCACAAACTGGCTCTATTTTTATTAGCAAGACGATGTGCAAAGGCTATACTGTTAACATGTTGATATTTTTCTTGTAGCCTCTAGCGTGTGGCGCTGAACACTTCGAGTGTCAAGTATTAAAACTAACATGACTTACCTACGCTAGCTGGCCTGTCGCCGTAAATTGCTGTCTGGGGAGGGCCCACAGCCCCGCCCCGCTCCCAGGACAAGGAAGCTTCAAGTGCATGCGTCAACCAAGCGACTTAAATTTCGCTGGGGTAACTCCATTTCGCGCCGGCAAGCAAACCCAGCTCCCTGGAGAAGCTGAACTGCGGTAGAGCGAGCGGATTGTCGAGACAGCTGTACTTGGCTTGGCTTAGATGTTCGCAGTTTTTAAACTTTATAAAAAGCGTTCTAAGGAATAAGAACATGTTATATAAAGTTATTTACCCCAGCAGCGCTAGGGGAGATGGGGTTCAGTTCACGCCACTGATTATTATTATTATTATTATTATTATTATTATTATTATTATTATTATTATTAAGTGTATGCCATCTGTCGTTTGCGATTTCACTTCCAAGGTAATAAAAATAGTAGATTGATCTATTTAAATATCAGGTGCACGCTTGTGTAATTCCTTCATAACAACGGCGTTCTTGCCTTCTTGATTGAATTTCTAATCACCATGTCTTTAGTAGACATGGCATTCAGGATGTAATTTCCCCCCTCCCCCCAGCCTTAGCCAAATGTACTATGTCACGTTCATATATATATTACAATTCGCCTCTATTCCCATGTTTTTATTACACCATATATTGGATCACCAGTCAAGAAAGCCTCAACGCCACCCTATCGTGTGCTAGCATCTTCATATCTACATAATTGCTGCATCCAAAATCCACTGTAATATGCTTATCATATCCATGCCTTGGCCTTCTATCATTCTTATCTCCTATACTTTCCTTAGAACCCAAATGTACACGTCCTGGATATCTCCAAATGTCCTGTTAACCTATCTCGTATTCTGATCAAATTTCGCCAATGAAGTTCTCTTCTCAATTTACTTTCCCTTCATTCTGAAATACGATCTATCCAACTCATCTTCAATACGAATCGGTAACACGACATGTCAAAGGCTCCTATTCTCCTCTGTACACTTTTCATGTTCCACTTCCATACAGTGCATGATTCATAACAGACTCCTCAGAGACGTCTTTCCATCGTGCATTAGGTTTATCTGAGGTGAACAAATTTCATTTTTTAAGAAAGGTCTTCCTTGTAAACTCGAGTGTATATTTTATGCCGCCTTACTTCTGCCATCATTCGTTACGGTAAAAACATGAATCTAATTCTTTTAAGACTATTTCCTAACTTCATTACTTTTGTTTTATAGTTTATTTTCATCTTATACTCGTTCTCGATGTCTCTGTACAGAGAATTCGGTAATTTCTTTACATTTTAAACAGTTTAGATAAAGTACCATCCTCAAATCTTCGAGTTTGTATTTTCTCTCCTTAATCACAGCAAGGATGTTTTTAAATCTCCACATTAAATAAATAGTGAGAATACTTATGGCAACAATGGACATATTTGATCTGCACTTTTTATAAATATTGTCGCGATGGAATTTTTCTTCACTCCTACAATATATCTTTTTATGATTCTTTGGAACAGATTACACTACCAATATAGTTGGTCTGTTATTGGAAATTATAAATTTTCCAGCTAACTCATTCCTGGTTGCCAATGTTTCTGCCCAGTGTGCTAAGTTACGCTCATCAGTTGGTAAATAGCACACCTACCAAGACGCAGTCTAGGGCATACCGTGGAGGCCACTGCGTAGGCTACTTGGAGCCACCAGCAGTGCCAATGCACTATGAGACACTTTTCCTCCACGGTACGCAGTAGCCATGCGTCTTGGTAGGTGTGTTAATCACCAACTGATGAACCCAACTTAGCACGCTGGGGCGAAACGCTGGCTACCAGGAATGAGTAAGGTGGACAATTTATAATGTCCAATAACGGACCAACTATATTGGTATTATAAATTTACCCATTGGGAGCAAATATTTCAGGTTCCCTGTGGGAATCAATATCTTTATCACAGATTTCATTACCACAGATTTCTATTAGGGAAATTCAACGAGTCTTGCTCTTCAGCTGCTTCTTTTCACCACACTCGGGGAGGGGAATCGCGGGTGCAGACTGCACTTCGCAAGTGGACTTGCTCATATTTACAGCCGGATGCCCTCCTTCCTGGTGCCAAAGCTATGAGGAAAAATGTATTCAATATTGCACGTCTCTGTGCTGGCTGGTGGATTGTGTGCATATGAAGAGTGTATTAAAAAAACACAAATACCCAGTCCCAGAAGAGTTATTAACCGGACACGATTAAAATCCCGTCGGAAATCGAACCAAGACATTTTGAACTGAAGGCCGCGAATACTCAACCAAGGAGCTGGACAAGGGTAAGTCAAGAATTAAGTTTCTTATTTTATTGATCAGAATCAAAGGAGCGGAGCTCGTTGCAATTAACATATCTATGTGTTTGTAGTCCCGCCTATTGATGCCGTACAGATCCACAGGTAGGTGAAAAAAAGAACCTTGGCGCAACGGTAGTTGCAAAATTACTGAGATAGGGTACTGCATTGCTACTGACCAATTAGTAGCAGGAGCCATTGCGATCAGTCATCAGTTTTCTCTAGACAAGAAACACAGAACCTGTCAACATCCACATTCAGAGGAGGGTAGTGTTCAGAGAGAATGCGATGTCTGATCAACAAGTACGAAAATGGTGGCAAGCATATTCGTTAATCTCAATTATTATTATTATTATTATGAACTACGGGGCAGCCGATTTTCTAGGGACGATGACCTTGAAGATGGAATGGTGAAATGCTTCAACGAATAGGATACCATTTTCTATCGTCAGTAATTGAGGAACTCATTTTGCGCTATAACACATTTTGAATGTTAGTGATTATCTAAAAACAATACAGCAGTGCTGCCGAAATAGAACAGCGTTCTTTATCTTGACCTATTATGTACTACGTTATCTGAAATTAGGCAGAGACCTGCTACTAAGGACCCTACCCTATTATTTACACAATTATTTTCCGGAAAACAATACTTCATCAGTTCCTAGCAAATCATTGTTACCATGCGTATATAGTTTTAATATTGTTTACGTCGTGCAAATGTTAGACCCTACTGATTAAGAATGGGTGTGTATTATAAACAAGTGTAAAACATTATTTTTAAAATTGAATGCTCAGTACCTTAATTACTGCTATGCGTATCGTCGGTGAAGAAACAATACCTCGTATGTCACAATGCTCTTCCTATCCATTATTTCCCTTAAGACAGGTCACGCCTCCCAGCCACATGGATATGCAGTCCATCAGAAAAAATTTCGTTGAGTTCATTTTCCTATACGGAGGTTTTTTCTACTTGTTTAACGTCGCACTAACACATCGAAGGTCTTCGGCGACGGAGAGATGGGAAAGTGAAAGTAGCGGGCGTGGCCTTAATTAGGGTTCAGTCTCAGTATTTCCCCGGTAAAAACGGGAAACCACGGAAACCATATTCAGGGCTGCAAACGATGGGATTCGAACCCACTATCTCCCGAATACATGCTCATAGCTGCCAACTCGCTCGGTATGCGAAGATGTAAACGAAAATGAATCTTAACTACAGTATACTGTACGAGTGCGTACATACGCCTTGTAACCATACATTCCTACGATGTTCGTTTTCGTTTACACGTAAGCATAGGAAATTGTTCTGATGGACAGCATACCCATATGTGGCTGGAAGGCATGAAACAAAATGGACAGGAAGAGCATTGTGAAGTTTTAGACATGAGGTAGGCTTTTGGGCTTTTGCCGTGTCGAAAAAACAAGGTGAAAATTCTTTAAGTTTCGCAGAAAACTTTTTTCCGCGTCTTCAGAAGAAAAATTTTGACTGTTCCGAAGATTTGAAATGACATTTTCAAACCTTCGTGTCTACAAGTTGAAAATCGTTTTGTACGAGGGCGAGTCAATAAATAAGTCGCAAAACTGAATTGAGGCAAAAATAATCAAAGTAACTTTCTGACATTTATTTCACTTTTCCACATATTCACCGTGTGCATTCAGGCACTTATCCCATCTTTTTACAAGTCCTTGAAAGCCAGCAGCAAAGAAGTCCTTTGGCTGCTGTCGCAGCCAACGTGTAACCTCATACATTTACACGACTTCCAAAGCCACATCAAGAAACAGGCTTACAAAGAATGGTCAAATTACTGGGCAACAACTCAACGCATCAAAGGCAAGCATTACGCCGCTATCCAGAGACACATTCCACAGAAACCATGGTTCAGTCTAATATCTCTAACTCGCCGCCATATGACATCAATTATCAGAATGCGACTTGGACATGCATCTTACCCCAGTCATCTGTTCAGACTCAAAGTCATAGACTCCCCAAATTGTACCTCTGACCCCAATCAAGAAGCAGACCTCAACCATACAATTTTAGGATGCACTAGATACAAACCACAAGTGACCAACTTATATCAAACGCTTATACAAGTGAAAGTTCCACTTCCCACTTCCGTTTCGTCGTTGTTCAGCAGCTATGACATCCGTATATATCAAGCAATAGCCAAATTTTTAAGTGAAGCTAATTTAACATTGTGATAAGCTTGTTCTGTAGTCTGTAGTTAAACTGTTCTCATCCAACCAAAGTTCCTGTACCGTGGCTTTCCATCACCAATTAGTCATAATGCCATGAACGGTCCCATGTTGTAAAGATGTTGCTCTTTGACTTTCCTGTTTTCTAAATGTACAGAGCTGGCAGCATGGTCTTACGGACCAAATGCCAAAATAAATTTTTTTAAAAAAACCTCATACATTACAGCATCATCTGTATCAAAATGACGGCCACCCAAATGATTTTTTATGGGCCCAAATAGATGAAAATCACTGGGGGTAAGTCACACGCTGCAATGTGGTTGCAGTTGACACCTCCGCAGGACGACCAGGACGCTCACCATCTCTGATGCTTGTCCTTCCATGGTTAAACTTCTGGATCCAATTGAACACAGCTTTCCGTGAGAAACAGTTTTCACCAGAGACGGGATGCATGTCGCGATGCACTTCTTCTGTGGACAGTCCTTTGGCCCACAAAAAACGCACAACTGCACGCTGTTCTTCTCGTGTAGTCATACAACACATGTGCCATCGTGCACTAACAGCCTCTGACTGTCTGAGTGCCTGCGAGATGTCGTACGACAAGCATACATATGCTGCCATCTGCTGGCAAAACTTGCGCGCGTAATTTCAAATGTTATAAGGCACACACATGTTTGCGACTTATTTATTGACTCACCCTCGTACAATATCTGTTTATAGCAGACCAAAGAGACAGAAACACAGAGTTTTTTAAAATTTAATATTATTTAGGTTTTGAACAGTTTTTGTTGCATATTCCGGAAAGTTTACGTAATGTGACACACACTTTAATAAGTTATTCGAATATGGAAATCAGCTATATGCTTAATTAAGTAGCTATGAACTATTTTTCAAAAAATCCTTCCTGTATTTAGATGATTGTATGCTAGTTCATGTACGGCTGTCACCATGAGATATAGCACCAACGCAATTAAACCTAATTAACTCGCGTACATTTTCAAAACAATTATTTGTAACAGAACATATTATCATGACATTCTGCACATTGTATTATGAGGAGAGAAAACAATAGATACGGGGAATACGTATAATTACCACGGTAGGCGCACACCAACAGAGTCATGCGGAACGAAAAAGAATGATGAAGAAAGAAAGGAGTAGCAGACAGTGGAATTCAAAAGCTTGCCTCCATTCGTAAGAAAGAACGTGACTACGCACTCAGAGATTAGAAATGAAAAATAAAGTAAAAGCGAAAAAAAAGAGAAACCGTCTTTTCCGCAATTGGATCAAAATAAAGGAAATCAATTCCGCTTAGCATAAAAAGTGCGGGTCTAGAATGCTCTTCGTGACTGGCATAATAAATTCGTACCAGCTCGTTATTCTGTACGTACGGTACACAAGCAGTGAGCGAATGCAGAGAGGAAATAATTGTATAGGGCAAAATAAATAAAGCGAGTAGAATTCATACCTGAATTCTAGAGCACTTCTAACGTCATTAGTTAATTAATGTATGAATTAATTAAAATGGTAATCGACGTAGTTGTGAAGATACAAAATGCAAATAAAAGAGACATTTTCAGACTGAAATGCAAATTGTTTTGTTTGTTGTTGATTTTTAAGCATACATCTTCATTGTTGACTTCGCCTTTCAATGTTCAGCCTGCAAGATTCTGTGAATTACCTAAATGCGTCAACCATCCTGTATTTGCAACTAGCTCTGTGGCCCCGTTTTCAGTTTCATACTTCTTACCTTTAATCATCCAGCCTTAATCGTCTCAGTCTCCCTCTGTTTGCTTTACCTACCATGTCCTGCCAGTATTCTTCTAGGTAACCTATTCTTCTCCATTCACTTCACCTGACCTCACCGCCGAAGCCAGTTAGTTTAATGCTAACTTATCCTTTCAATCAATCCTAGCCTTTTCTTAAATGATTGCAAATAAATTGGAAATTTATTGAGCATCTCCCTTGGCAAGTTACTCCAATCCCTAACTGCCCTTCCTATAAACGAATATTTGCCCCAATTTGTCCTCTTGTCTTTAAAGGCACCTCTCAAACTTATTCGTCTATTCATGGCATACTACGCCATCTCTCCACTGGCAGCTTGGAAAATACCACTTCGCCGAGTAGCTCGTGTCCTTTCTCTCAAGTCTTCCCAGCCCACATTTGGCAACATTTTTGTAATGCTACTCTTTCGTCGGAAATCACCCGGAACAAATCGAGCTACTTTTCTTTGGATTTTTGCCAGTTCTCGAATCAAGTAATCCTGGTAAGGGTCCCATACTCTTAATTCTGAGTAACCTTCTGCCATTATTTATTTACGTATGTACTTATATTCCAAGTCTTTTCCCCTAGTAGTGATGGTTTTAAGTGGAAATGCAATGAAATAATCCTCCTCTTTTAACTCTAATACTACACGAAATAAGAAAGGTTCCAGCCCTACAAAAAGGAAGGAATACGAGAGACTCGCGTCCTCATAAACCTAACACTATTGGGGTCGGGAGAGAACAAGAGTGGACTGTAGGAGGTCTGACAGGAAAGAGTGAAGTGGAGAGCGTAGAGCAAGTACATGAAGACACCCCCAACTAGGGCGCCTCGTGTTTGTCACTTCACGCTTCCAACTTGAGTACCTCCAGAGAGACTGATTTCGAGCAGGCCGACGAAACTGAGGTGCCTTGTAACTGGTTTGAGTCCGACTCAGGCCATGAATATTTAGTTAGTAATACTGTTATTAGTTTCACGTCTCAACAACTACTTTTTTTTTTTCAGAGACGCAGAGGTTCCGACATTTTGTCTCTCATGAATTCCTTTACATGTCGATAAATCTTCCGACGTGAGGCTGTCGTATTTTAGTAACTTCAAATACCGCTGGACTGAGCCAGTATCGTACACTTCAACATGGACAAAGACGGCCAGCGCTTCTACCATCTGAGCCACCCAGTTTTGTGTCTAACACAATGTGCTGGTACTGGCACCTCCGATAGTGATTTCGAGCATGCATCATGAAACTCCAAACATGAGTAAAAATGGATAATCACCTACCTGACTTTTGTACTCGTACACTGCAATGATTTTGTCATTCTTTATCATTTCCACCAAGCAAGTGGCTGTGCAGTTTGGATCACGCAGGTATCAGCGTGTATTCGGGACATAGCGGGTTCGAACTCCAGTGTCGGCAGCCCTGAAGATGGTTTTCCGTGATTTACCATTCTCACAACAGGCAGATGTTGGAGCTGTACCCCCGGAAGTAGAAACCTCGTTTCTTAAGTTTTTCGACTTCGTGACGGCGAGTCGAACCCCACCCCCTTTCGGGTGAACCGAGCACGCCTTTACCACCTCGACCAGGCAACCCCTAATTCAAACAGTACTGCTCTTATACCTGCCAATCTGCCAGTGCCAGTGTCCAAACCGTCTCAAATGCAACTACGTACTGTACCTTGTGCGCGCGCTTTTGTGCTGTGTCTCTTACCTTCAGCAACATGAGATGCCGGATAGACGTCATTGACTTCGTTGACGTCTTTTTGGGCGACGACGATGATAATGATGATGATTATGCTTGTTGTTTACAGGGGCCTAACATCTAGGTCATCGGCCCCTAATGGTACGAGGTAAAACGAAATATACACAGAAACCTCGTTTGTCCGGCCCTCATTAATCCTGATCTCCGGTTTAACCGGATCGAAAATAATAAGCATTTATTTTTTACTTGTAGGCCTACAGTATTTCTTTTACGGCGTCAACTCTTCTAGAATGTATTTTCAGCTAAGGATAGTTAAGGACAGGAATTGGAAGTAATTCGTCCACGGTCTATTAAAGGTACCGTATCGGCGTTCGCCTGGAATTGAAAATGGGAACCGTGGAAAACCATTCTCAGGACGGCCGATTTGGGATTCGAACCCACGCTCTTCAGAATCCAACGCACTACTAATTCATTGATGGTGAATTCCAGAATGAAACCGGTGCTCCATCAGACTCATGGAGAGGCAACAATGCAGCTGGACAAACTGATGGCCTATTTAGAATCCTTGACTGAAACCACACCGGCAGAACTGTTGTTAGTAAAAGTCTTCGTGTTCGTGCTGCGCGCAAACGCTATACAAATGTAAACCAGAAAAAACTCACACATTATTTTAGTGCAGAGTCGTACACGTATGAAAAGTGTTCTTATATTTTTTGTATAATTGAAAAAGGTATTACTGTACAACTTATGTTAATAGATTATAGAACATGTACGGTACTTGTTTTTTAGTGTTTCGGATTATCCGGATTTTCGATAATCCGGATAAACGAGGTTCTTGTGTAATAATAATTAAAATTTTAAAACGTATCCACTGACCGGTATTTACAACAAATTAGATGAAAATGTGATTATGAATTTACAGTAAAATTATCAGTGGATCTAATTCGCAATGCCTTATTTCTTATAAAATGATATAAAATAGATTAAAGTAGAACAAGGCGTTGCCTGGAAGTGAAATCATATATAGCCTACAATTCAAATTAAAAGTTAAAAATACATTAAAATACACAAAAATTAACTAAATCAGAGTCAATAGGTCTTTCTGAAGTTGCTCACAATCTTCTAATTTGCTTATTACTTCATATAATACAACGTAATCCACAAAAATTCTGATCTATGATCAGTTTATAAGGAATGATCTGCGATGGGGTAATCACATTAACGAGATTCTAAATAAAATGATGGTTGTAAGGTATTTAGGGGTTGTAGTAACGATATAAAACAGAGGGCATAAGACCTCAATTAGAATATGGTTTCAGTGTATGCGGCCAGGATTACTTGATTCGAGAACTGGAAAAAATCCAAAGGAAAACAGTACGACTTCTTCTCGGCGATTTCAGACAAACGAGTAGCGTTATGCAAATGATCCAATATTTGCCTTGGAAGATTTGGGAGTAAGGGAAAAAGCTGCTTGACTAAGCAGTATGTTCCGGGCTGTCAATCGGAAGATGGCGTGGAATGATATTAGTAGAAGAATAAGCCTGAGCGGAGTTTCTGGAATTAGATTTTTTTTTGCCAGGGGTTTTACGTCGCACCGACACAGATAGGTCTTATGGCGACGATGGGATTGGAAAGGCCTAGGTGTTGGAAGGAAGCGACCGTGGCCTTAATTAAGGTACAGCTCCAGCATTTGCCTGGTGTGAAAATGGGAAACCACGGAAAACCATCTTCAGGGCTACCGATAGTGGGATTCGAATCGACTATCTCCCGGATGCAAGCTCAAGTCGCGCGCCTCTACGCGCACGGCCAACTCGCCCGGTTGGAAGTAGATCATAATATGAAGATAAAGTTGGAATTCAAGAGGAATAACGGGGACAAATATTCCTTCATTGGAAGGAGAATTTGATTGGAAAAATTTACCAAGGGTGAGGTCAATAAATTTCCAACTTCCTTCAAATGAATACTGGAATCTTCGCAACATTCTGCGTCGTCCCACACCATGGTTCGACAACCGGCATCAGCCGGGGATAACCCGAACAGTCCGAGCAGAGACAACTGCGTGATGACGAGGTGGTATCTCATCATGTTCAGCGATTACTCTTCATTATCACAGACGATAAACTTGTGCGAGTATGGCGGTACCGAGGAGAGGAGGATACACATCCTATCCAGCATTACTCCTGGCATCATACTGTTGGAAAAGAAGGGCGTGATTTCAGGACACTTCTGATTGTGATTCGCGGGAGCTTGACGGCACAGCGGTATATCATTTATCTTGCTTCTTACTTGTTGCTCTTCACGGTAAAATACCTTGGTACAGCCTTTCAACAATACAACGCACGTCCACATATAACTTATGTGTCTGTGGACTGCCTACATTATTTTATACTACGCTTGTGGCCAGCGATGTCCCCTGATCTGATCCCGATAGAACATATACGAGATCAATGTGAAGCATCCATGGTCTGTTGAGTTATTTAGTTCTTCCGTGTTGAACCGTGTTGTTATTTCCGTATAGTTTTCTGACGTTTCGAATACACTGCAGTGTTAGGTTGCTCTTTGATACACGAGGATTAATTTAGTTAACTTCTTCCTTCGTTTTGGTATTCCTGTTTCTTCTTATTTTGTTGGTGAGTGCACATCCAAGAGCTGTGAGTTCAAGTTAAGTGGTATGATCTCGGTACATCGTTACTTGCAATAGCTACTCGGAGCGCAATTCTTCTGCGGTTACATTCACAATGACCTCAAGAAAAGTTTGGTTCCCGTAAATTATTTCAATGCCAGGATATCACTACCACCACCGGTTACCTAAAATAATTAACATATTTATAAACTCTCTCTTATTTGAGAGGTAGAACAGTTATAATCCGTTCACTCAGTACTAGAATAATACAGATTACGGATTATCAAACCGGTTTCCCTTGCACACGCATAATTCAGACTCATGGACTCAATCATCGACGTAAAAAAAGGTTCATGAACAGAGGAGATGGAATATTTCAATATTAATGACTATCCTGAAGCATGAAAGTAATGTGACTAGTTCTAGTTAGAGGATTTCGTATACGCTGAAGTGGCAGATTTTTATCTTCAAGGAGGTCTTTTACGTGCCTTTACATTTACCGACACAAGACTGGTGGATATGAGCATCTTCACACACCGCCGGACCGAGCCGAGATAGAACTTAGTCTCAGAAGACTGACGCTCTTAGTGAGTGAGTGAGTGAGGTAGTCAGTCAGTCAGTCAGTCAGTCAGCCCAGCATACGATTGTGTTGAAGTGGAGCTGATCAAATGCCAGCCACTTCCAACTGTGACTGTAGTACAACATCAGCCTACATTTAGGGGAAGATCAACTTTGTACGTAAAGGGATACAATGTGTTCTTAATCCAAAGAACGTAGAAGCAGTAACTATAAAAACTAGTAGTACAGTAGTAGACAGAGAACAATATTCAGTTTCAGAGTGTGTTGACGTTTCGACTAATGTGGTTCCGTAACACAATATTTTGGTGAGCATATCGTGCGATACCTCACCGTGACCTACTTCTCTTACGAAAAATATGTACTTCGCCTCTCGACAGGTCGAGATAAGAGTAGCTCTATGCACTGCAGAGGGAGACAATAAATCATTCCTGTTAGTACAACAGCGAGTCGTCGTTGTACACAAGGTAGACAGTACCAGATTTAGTTATAATATACTGTATGAACTGGGTTATTGAATCTGTATTTTCATGTCAACGATGCCCTCCGTTAATGAATTTAGCATCAACAATCTTCATTAATATCTGCGTTATCGTAGTTTATAAGATATAAAAGTATGGAATATAACATATTCGAAATTGCATTTTCTACATCATTTCTTATGCGCACGTATTGTATAGAACTGATAATTGCAGTGATTACTACACGTTTGTGAACAACATAACAATCGCGATTATCCCTGTTCTTATTCCTCGCACGGCAGAAATACATGAAAAATAAAAGGTCAGAAATCATATTGTGCAGCACAATTTTTATTGTGTACAATTTTTAGAAACAGCCAATATTAACGGAGAAATGTCCGACTCGTTGGCTGAATGGTCAGCATACTTGGTCTTCGGTTCAGAGGGTCCCGGATTCGATTACCGGCCGGGTCGGGGATTTTAAACTTCATTGGTTAATTCCAATGGCCCGTGGGCTGGATGTTTGTGCTGCCCCCAACATCCCTGCAACTCACACACAACACCATCCTCCACCACAATAACACGCAGTTACCTACACGTGGCAGATGCCGCTCACACTCATCGGAGGGTCTGCCTTACAAGGGCTGCACTCGGCTAGGAACAGCCACACGAAATTAACAGAGAAATGCTGCGATGGAGTAAGGCTCGAAGGAACATAGTCGTATCAACTTGCATGTGAAGCCAGGTTATTATTATTATTATTATTATTATTATTATTATTATTATTATTATTATTATTATTATTATTATTATTATTATTATTATTATTATTATTATTATTATCGTACAGCCCAGAGCTGTCTAAACATCACTCCCAGCGCACTATGCTGGGACGTGGAGTTGCACAGGTCAGTCAAACTCACTATCTCACGTGCTTCGCTGGAGCTTGCGGTACGGTGCAACGTGTATTGACTTGATGATAGCATTTGAACTATGGGAAGTCTTGAACTGAAACGAAGAAGAAGAGAGTCACTGATCACCAAATAGGAGTAAGAAGCGACTTATTTATCCATTGCAAATAGCGGGAACGCTGAAAGAATGTTTATGTGCCCTTGTCATTGTAAATTAATGAAACGTTCTCTCGAACACTATTATAATCGAAAACACTGGAAAGCCATCGGACGTATAAAAGACTAATTTTCCAATAGGTTTAATGACTTTGCAGAGCTCAAGCCCACTGCTGATTTATTTGTTGAACTTCTTTTGTGTGTCAGGAGACGTTTCGCATATCTTGTAACTGGAGCTCATGTAACTACTGTCAAAAAAAAAAAAAAAAAAAAAAAGGCTGGCAGATAGATTCTACAATTATCTTAATTTTTCAGGAATTTTACGCCTCAGCAAGTGTATCCGAGACTCCATAAGGAGGTGGAAAAAGTGTTCTCTATATTCAGTTGTCGGCTTTAAAGCTCATCAAGCCCAGGTTACGAAGATCTCTCGCAGACTACAAACTCTGCCACTGTGTGGCAGTTTCACGAACGCTTATTCTCGATATAGAAAAAAAAAAAAAAAAAAAAAAAAAAAAAAAAAAAAAAAAAAAAAAACTGTAAGTAGAAAACATGTCCGGCCCAGCGGTGTAGGGGGCAACGCGTCCGCCTGTCACCCGGCGGCCCCGGGTTCGATTCCCGACCGGGTCAGGGGTTTTAAATTGTAAATTATTAATATCCCTGGCCTGGGGACTGGGTGTTTGTGTCGTCCTTAACGTTCCTTTCCTCACATTCAACACTCTACACTTCCGCAATTCCAATTACACGCAAGTTCATATCATATGGCCCCCTCGGTGTGTACCTGCGGCGACCACTTACCGTGGTACACATCCTTACGGAGTGTATGGACCTGGTCGATCTTCGCCGTAGTCTTAACCTCCCGAGTACAATCTCCCTTATCTTGCGAGATGACGAGCAGTCAGCAGACCTCGTCATCCTCTTTATGAGGGATAGTGGTCTGTTTTATCGTATGTAATGATGTCCTTTGTGCTAGTGTCTTTGTGTCAATTGCGCTTTTATCCTATTGACTTCATTTTAGTTTGTGTTGCGTATTTTAATGTGTTATTTTAACGACTAACGTAAATTATGTATATATATATGTATACTAGCAGGCAATGCGTTATTCCTTTGTCTCCTGTATTTTCTCTTATTTTATTAGAAAATAAGAGCATTGCGAATTAGATCCACTGATTGTTTTAATCTCATACTCATTTTTCATCACCATTTTTGAAATTCTAGTCAGTGGATACGTTTTAAAATTTTAACTGTCATATATCATGCCGTCCATCTCGTTTCATTAGGGGCCGATGACCTTCGATGTTAGGCCCTTTAAAACAACAAGCAGCATCATATCATATGGTGCAAGTAAGGGCAAAAGATCTCTATAGGTCAACGCCCCGAACAAATAGCATTAAAAAAATAGAAAATACTGACAGTGACCCTCTAGTGTATATATGTAAATCAACACAAAATGTAAGCACACACTAAAAATAACTCTTATTTTTAAACAATTTGCTCCCTGTTCCTAATATTCCTATCAACATATATTTTAAGTGCAATTCAAAGCTCCCGAATTTAGTTCTGAAATAGAAAAAGCGAAGGAAAGGAATGCATAATTAAGAGACTTCGGCATATGTTCGAATGCCATTCTGCGAAGTTGTTCTCTCTGTGGTGCCAGGTGATCGCAAGCGAACTTGCGGAGGCTCGGCGCGCTGCGCAGACTGTTGGCGCGCAGTCTGGACAGGCGGATGCAAACTATAACAGTGCGGATAACTGTGCTGATAATTTTTATGTAATGAAGTTTATTAATTTTTACTCAGGCATATTCTTATTTTTGCTTGTGGTTAGGCGACTCTTGACGTTGGTAAGGAAAAATGGTGATATTTATAAAGATCCTTGTGACCATAAAACCGTAAATCTGACCTAAGCCTAACTGGCTCCTGCCCGCAATTAATGGAAGGAAGGAAATAATATCAATTCGCCGGTATCGGTAGTTGTCGCAAGAGAAAATCCCTCACACTTGTGACTGTAGGGGGTCTGGTGCCGGGTAACAGGACTATTGTATCAATACCTTGGGTGTAATAAAAGTTACTGAAAATGAAAACCTACAACCTGTTTTCCTCAGCGATATAATAAATGAAACATATATAGGCTGTTATTACAATGGGGTCGCCACTCCCAAGGTGATTTATTAATGACTGATAGATGATATGAAATGATAATGGAGAGTGTTGTCGGAATGAAAGATGACAGGGAAAACCGGAGTACTAGGAGGAAATGCTGTCCCGCCTCCGCTTTGTCCAGCACAAATCTCACATGGAATGACCGGGATTTGAACCACGGTATCCAGCGGTGAGGGGCCAACGCGCTGCCGTCTGAGCCACGGAGGCTCTCAATAAAAGTTACAATACAGTAGTTAAATATTTATTTACAATATCCGCGGATAATCATTCGCGGATACGGTTAATATTGTGTATATCCGCGCAGGTCTCTGTATATAGCCTCAGATACCGTATTGCAGACACACTGTTTTGACGGCCATAGGCTGCCTGCGTGTCAATTTCCAAATACAAATGACAAAGGAAACGGGACTCTATTTTGTAGAGTAAGTACCTAACATATTATCAGAGATCAACCTACCTATACTGGGTTTGTACCCGCGATCTTGAAATCCACAGCCAGACACTAGGACGCATCCTCGGAAGAAGCTAGGCAAGCAATATGAATGAACGAAACGAGGTTGTCTAGGAGAGTGACGGACAGAGCTGGAAGGTCTAGAACAAAATGGAATGAGTTCCGAGAAAAATGTATTACAGAAGCAGACGGGACCATGCTATTAATTATGAATAAGGGATACTGTACACAACTTCTTCGATTTCAGGGACATGAAGACCAGACGCCCGATGTACGTGGAATACATATCAAATAAATCCATGCATACCTGCAGGTTATATTTACTGTGTGGGAGTTATTGACCAGGCTTTTGTTTATTGTTTGGTTATATGACTTTTCACTTCAGAACGTCAGGAGATTGAAAAATTCCAGTTGCACGCACCGCCGCTTTATAGGCTGCTCTCCAATAAAAACAAGAGCTGTTCTCGCATTATTAGCTCTGGTGCACGAGAAAGTATTGTACCTCTATTCACGAACATTTATTGCAATGGAAAACACAGCACAGGTAGGGAACCAAAGTCTGAACACATCTCGCCAGAAGTTTTGACTACCGTACAGTTTGTAGTTTATAACATGGGCTTTCTCAGCTACTCTACATAAATGTGCCGTAGTAAGATAAGGTCAGCGATATCTATTTCAGCAAGGTTTATATAATATAATTTTGCTGGAAAACCGTTAAAGATATAAAAACTGTTCAAATTTTGCAGCCTTTTCGATGGCCATTTCCCACAATTTTCACGTTGGTACGAATAAGGTATATTACCTCAAAACTACTACATTAATCAACTTGTAACTATTAAATAATATTTATAGGTTTATTTGTATTAATATTTTTCTTGAAAGTGTTTCATCGTTGCACCGACTGATATCTTTTGACGAAGAAGGGGTAAGAAAAGGCTACGGCAGGGAAGGAAGCGACTGCGGGATTAGTTAAGGTACAGCCCCAGCATTTGTCTGGAAATTATGGCAGTCATACAAATTTTAGTGAAAAATGGAAGGGTATGTATAGGTATTTTAAGGCAGAAACAGGTTCCAAGATGGACATTCCAGGAATAATTAATGAACAAGGGGAGTGTGTACGTGAGGATCTTCAAAAGGCAGAAGTATTCAGTCAGCAGTATGTAAAGATTGTTGGTTACAACGATAATGTCGAGATAGAGGAGGAGACTAAGGCCAAAGAAGTAATAAAATTTACATATGATAACAATGACATTTACAATAAGATACAAAAGTTGAAAACTAGAAAAGCGGCTGGAATTGATCAGATTTCTGGGGATATACTAAAGACAATGGGTTGGGATATAGTACCATATCTGAAGTACTTATTTGATTATTGTTTGGTCGGAGGAGCTATACCAGATGAACGGAGAGTTGCTATAGTAGCCCCTGTGTATAAAGGAAAGGGTGATAGACATAAAGCTGAAAATTACAGGCCAGTAAGTTTGACATGCATTGTATGTAAGCTTTGGGAAGGCATTCTTTCTGATTATATTAGACATGTTTGTGAAATTAATAACTGGTTCGATAGAAGGCAATTCGGTTTTAGGAAAGGTTATTCCACTGAAGCTCAACTTGTAGGATTCCAGCAAGATATAGCAGATATCTTGGATTCTGGAGGTCAAATGGACTGTATCGCGATTGACCTGTCTAAAGCATTTGATAGGGTGGATCATGGGAGACTACTGGCAAAAATGAGTGCAATTGGACTAGACAAAAGAGTGACTGAATGGGTTGCTATATTTCTAGAAAATAGATCTCAGAGAGTTAGAGTAGGTGAAGCTTTGTCTGACCCTGTAATAGTTGAGAGGGGAGTTCCTCAGGGCAGTGTTATCGGATCTTTATGTTTTCTTATATATATAAATGATATGAGTAAAGGAGTGGAATCGGAGGTAAGGCTTTTTGCGGATGATGTTATTCTCTATAGAGTGATAAATAAGTTACAAGATTGTGAGCAACTGCAACGTGACCTCGAAAATGTTGTGAGATGGACATCAGGCAATAGTATGTTGATAAACGGGGCTAAAAGTCAGGTTGTGAGTTTCACAAATAGGAAAAGTCCTCTCAGTTTTAATTACTGCGTTGATGGGGTGAAAGTTCCTTTTGGGGATCATTGTAAGTATCTAGGCGTTAATATAAGGAAAGATCTTCATTGGGGTAATCACATAAATGGGATTGTAAATAAAGGGTACCGATCTCTGCACATGGTTACGAGGGTGTTTAGGGGTTGTAGTAAGGATGTAAAGGAGAGTGCATATAAGTCTCTGATAAGACCCCAACTAGAGTATGGTTCCAGTGTATGGGACCCTCACCAGGATTACCTGATTCAAGAACTGGAAAAAATCCAAAGAAAAGCAGCTCGATTTGTTCTGGGTGATTTCCGACAAAAGAGTAGCGTCACAAAAATGTTGCAATGTTTGGGTTGGGAAGAATTGAGAGAAAGAAGAAGAGCTGCTCGACTAAGTGGTATGTTCCGAGCTGTCAGCGGAGAGATGACGTGGAATGACATTAGTAGACGAATAAGTTTGAATGGCGTTTATAAAAGTAGGAAAGATCACAATATGAAGATAAAGTTGGAATTCAAGAGGACAAACTGGGGCAAATATTCATTTATAGGAAGGTGAGTTAGGGATTGGAATAACTTACCAAGGGAGATGTTCAATAAATTTCCAATTTCTTTGAAATCATTTCGGAAAAGGCTAGGAAAGCAACAGATAGGGAATCTGCCACCTGGGCGACTGCCCTAAATGCAGATCAGTATTGATTGATTGATTGATTGATTGATTGATTGATGGAAATATGCATGCACATATACACTAGAAATACCAAAATCTATATACACTGACTGACAGAGCAAATGCAACACCAAGGAGGAGTGGTTCGAAAGGGATGAAAGTTGGGGAAAAAAACAGAGTCGGCACGGAAGAATAATTGATGTTTATTTCAAACCGATATGCAGGTTACACAATGCGCACGGCATCGACTCAGTAGGATGTAGGACCACCGCGAGCGGCGATGCACAAAGAAACACGTCGAGGTACAGAGTCAATAAGAATGCGGATGGTGTCCTGAGGGATGGTTCTCCATTCTCTGTCAACCATTTGCCACAGTTGGTCGTCCGTACGAAGCTGGGGCAGAGTTTGCAAACGGCGTCCAATGAGATCCCACACGTGTTCGATTGGTGAGAGATCCGGAGAGTACGCTGGCCACGGAAGCATCTGTACACCTCGTAGAGCCTGTTGGGAGATGAGAGCAGTGTGTGGGCGGGCATTATCCTGCTGAAACAGAGCATTGGGCAGCCCCTGAAGGTACGGGAGTGCCACTGGCCGCAGCACATGCTGCACGTAGCGGTGGGCATTTAACGTGCCTTGAATACGCACTAGAGGTGACGTGGAATCATACGCAATAGCGCCCCAAACCATGATGCCGCGTTGTCTAGCGGTAGGGCGCTCCACAGTTACTGCCGGATTTGACCTTTCTCCACGCCGACGCCACACTCGTCTGCGGTGACTATCACTGACAGAATAGAAGCGTGACTCATCGGAGAACACGACGTTCCGCCATTCCCTCATCCAAGTCGCTCTAGCCCGGTACCATGCCAGGCGTGCACGTCTATGCTGAGGAGTCAATGGTAGTCTTCTGAGCGGACGCCGGGAGTGCAGGCTTCCTTCAACCAATCGACGGGAAATTGTTCTGGTCGATATTGGAACAGCCAGGGTGTCTTGCACATGCTGAAGAATGGCGGTTGACGTGGCGTGCGTGTCTGCCACCGCTTGGCGGGCGGATGCGCCGATCCTCGCGTGCTGACGTCACTCGGGCTGCGCCTGGACCCCTCGCACGTGCCACATGTCCCTGCGCCAACCATCTTCGCCACAGGCGCTGCACCGTGGACACATCCCTATGGGTATCGGCTGCGATTTGACGAAGCGACCAACCTGCCCTTCTCAGCCCGATCACCATACCCCTCGTAAAGTCGTCTGTCTGCTGGAAATGCCTCCGTTGACGGCGGCCTGGCATTCTTAGCTATACACGTGTCCTGTGGCACACGACAACACGTTCTACAATGACTGTCGGCTGAGAAATCACGGTACGAAGTGGGCCATTCGCCAACGCCGTGTCCCATTTATCGTTCGCTACGTGCGCAGCACAGCGGCGCATTTCACATCATGAGCATACCTCAGTGACGTCAGTCTACCCTGCAATTGGCATAAAGTTCTGACCACTCCTTCTTGGTGTTGCATTTGCTCTGTCAGTCAGTGTATATATATAATAACTTGTCCTGACTGACTGACTGACTGACTGATTCATCATCGCCGAGCCAAAACTACTGTACATAAAGAAATGAAATTTTGTGGATACATTCATAGTAAGATGTAGGTGCTCGCTAAGAGAGGATTTTTGGATATTCCGTCGCTAACGGGGTGAAAAGGGGGTTGAAATTGTAAAATGAGTGTATCTATATATCAAAACTTTAAAAGTTTACACATGTAAAAATTGGTATTTAGGATCTTCTTTAAAAATTAGGAAACACGTATTTTTTTGTTTTCAGAAAATCCCAATAGGAGGGGTGAAAACGGTGAAAAAGGGGTTGAATGCCTTTAATCAGGATACCAGTACTTATACCTCAGAAACTGAAGATATTACAGACCTGAAAATTGGTACACTTGATATTTTAAAAATAAAGAAACATGTATTTTTTTGTTTTTGGAAAATCCAATTAATGGGAGGGGGAAAAGGGGGGTGAATGATTAAAATGAGTGTATCAATATCTCAAAACTTTGAAAGTTTACAGATGTAAAAATTGGTATTTAGAATTTTCATTATAAATAAAGAAACACGTATTTTTTTGTTTTCGGAAAATCCCAATAGGAGGGGTGAAAAGGGGTGAGAAATGGGTTGAATGCCTTTAATGACGATACTTATATCTCAGAAACTGAAAATATTACAGACCTGAAAATTGGTGTTTGGGATCTCCTTTAGTAATAAAGAAACACGTATTCTTTTGTTTTTGGAAAATCCAATTAATGGGGGGTGTAAAAAGGGGTGAATTTTAAAAATGAGTAACTATATCTCAAAACTTTTAAAGTTTATACATGTAAAAATTAGTATTCAGAATCTCCTTTAAAAATAAAGAAATACGTAAATTTTGTTTTCGGAAAATCCCAATAGGAAGGGTGAAAATGGGTTGAATGCCTTTAATGAGGCTACTTATATTTCAGAAACTGAAGATATTACAGACCTAAAAATTGGTATTTGGGATCTACTTTAAAAGTAAAGAAACAGGTATTTTTTCCTTTTTGGGAAATCAAATAATGGGGGGTGAAAAGGGGGGTGAAATTTCTAAAATGAGTGTGTCTACATCTTAAAACTTTAAGAGATTACAGATGTAAAAATTGGTATTTAGAATCTCCTTTAAAAATAAATAAACATGTATTTTTTTGTTTTCGGAAAATCCTAATAGGAGGGGTGAAAATGGGTTGAATGCCTTTAATGAGGCTACTTATATTTCAGAAACTGAAGATATTACAGACCTGAAAAAAAGGTATTTAGGATCTCCTTTAAAAATAAAGCAACGTGTACTATTTGTTTTTGGAAAATCCAAATAGTGGAGGGTTGAAAGAGGGGTGAATTTTTAAAATGAGTGTATCTATACAAAACTTTCAAAGTTTACAGATGTAAAAATTGGTACTTAGAATCTACTTTCAAAATAAAGAAACACGTATTTTTTTGTTTTCGGAAAATCCCAATAGGAGGGGTGAAAAGGGGTGAAAAATAGTTTAATGCCTTTAATAAGGATCCTTATTTCTCAGAAACTGAAGATGTTACAGACCTGAAAATCGGTATTTGGGATCTCCTATATAAATAAACATGTATTTTTTGTTTTTAGAAAATCCAAATAGTGGGGGGGGGGGGAAGGGTGGTGTATTTTAAAAATGAGTGTATCTATATCTCAAAACTTCAAAAGTTTGCACATGTAAAAATTGATATTTTGAATCTCCTTTAAAAACAAAAGAACACGTATTTTTTGTTTTCGGAAAATCCCAATAGGAGGGGTGAAAAGTGTGAATAAGGGGTTGAATGTCTAATGAGGATACTTATATCTCAGAAACTGAAGATATTACAGACCAGACAGTTAGTATATGGGATCTCCTTTAAAAATACAGAAACATTTATTTTTTGTTTTTGGAAAATCTAATTAATGGGGGTTAAACAGGAGTGACAAATTGGGGTGAATTTTTAGAAAGACTATTCTACAGTATATCTCAGAAACGTAAAATGTTGCAGACGTAAAAATTGGTATTTGGAATCTCCTGTTAAAGTAAAGAAACAGGTATTCTCGGAAAATCCAATGAAGGTTGGGGGGGGGGGGTTAAAAATTGAAATATTTATTGAATTAATTGTATAAGGATACTTACATCTAATAAAAACTAAAGTTGTTACAGACGTGAAAATTGGTATTTAGGTCTTCTTTAAAAATAAAACGACGCGTTTGGGGGGGGGGCGGAGAATCATTTTTGGGGGCGAGTGTGAAAAGGAGTTGAATTCGTTTCATGAGGAGACATATCTCAAAAACTGAAGATAATCGGTATTTAGAAGATCCTTTACTATTAAAGAAACAAGTGTTTTTTGCCGGAAAATTCACTTAAGGGTGGCGGGGAGTGTGAAAGCATGTGAAAAAAGTGAATTATTTTTATGGGAATACTTATATCTCAAAAGTGAAGGTAACACACGTGAACATTGGTATTTGGAATCTCCTTTAAACATAAAGGAACACGTTTTCTTTTTTCGGGGGGGGGGGGGAGGTAAATCAACTTAACCGCGGTGGGGAGAAAACGGAGGTGAGACCAATTGATTTTAGTGTTCGTAATCTACTTATAAGGAGCCTCCGTGGATCAGGCGGCAGCGCGCTGGCTTCTCACCGCTGGGTTTCGTGGTTCAAATCCCGGTCACTCCATGTGAGATTTGTGCTGGACAAAGCGGAGGCGGGACAGGTTTTTCTCCGGGTACTACGGTTTTCCCCGTCATCATTCATTCCAGCAACACTCTCCAATATTATTTCATTTCATTTGTCATTCATTTAATCATTCCCCCACGGGGGTGCGACAGGCTTCGGCAGGGCTTATTCATTCCATTCACGACTCGGTTGAATGACTGGAAACAGGCTGTGGATTTTCAATGTACTTATTCTGATCATAAACCGATCATTTTTAATCTCTCCTGGGTTCGTTTTCAAGAGCCATCCTTTCCTTTGGAGAACCTTCTTAGATTACAGTAGATTATTCTGGCTATAAACAAAAATTTGAACATATTTGAAATAAACGATAGATATATGATTGACCGTGCAATTGTTCACCTCTGTAATAAGGTCAATAATGCACGGAAGTATGTCATTCGTATCGCCAGAAGTCCTGCGCACTTGCCTGCGGGCGACAATGGTGCTGGTCATACTGTCATCAATGACAACGGCAGCAGATGAAATTTACCGCCAAGTAGAGGTTCAGTACCGCCAAGGCACCCAAGACGACACCACGCCGGATCTCCTCAAGGAGTTGATCCACATTAAAAATGATTATAGGAAAAGATGGCAAAGATTTAGGGACCCAACTGACCGGGTGGAATACCTGGACCTATCTCGGGAAGTACGAAATCGATTGCTGGAGAAAAGATTGAAAAATGGGAGGAACGTTGCCGTAATCTCTCACAAAACGAGTCAGATCGCGAATATCGGTGGGTTATATATAAAACGATAAGCATTCAAATATAAATTTCAGTATAATACCGTAGCGAAGCACGGGTATCTTGCTAGTCTATACATATAAAATAACTTGTCCTGACTGACTGATTCATCATCGCCGAGCCAAAACTACTGGACATAAAGAAATGAAATTTTGGGAATACATTCATATTAAGATGTAGGTGCTCGCTAAGAGAGGATTTTTTGATATTCCGTCTTTAAGGGGTTGAAAAGGGGGGTGAAATTTTAAAATGAGTGTACCTATATCTCAAAACTTTAAAAGTTTACAGATGTAAAAATTGGTATTTAGAATCTTCATTACAGACCTGAAAATTGGTACTTTTGATCTCTTTTAATAATAAAGGAACACGTATTTTTGTTTTTTTGTTTTCTGTAAATCCCAATAGGACGGGTGTAAAAGGGTGAATAATGGGTTGAATGCCTTTAATGAGGGTTAATATATATCAGAAACAGAAGATATTACAGAACTGAAAATTTGTATATGGGATCTCCTTTAAAAATAAGAAAACACGTATTTTTTTGCTTTTGGAAAATCCAATTCATGGCGGTTAAACAGGTGTGACAAAATGACGGTGAATTTGTTGAAAGACAATATCTACAGAATATCTGAGAAACGTAAAATGTTACCGACGCAAAAAGTGGGTATTTGGAATCTCCTGTAAATGTAAATAAACATAGGTGATTTGTTTTTGGAAACTCCACTTAAAGGAACTAAAAAGGGGTGAAATTTTAAAATGAGAATTTCTACAGTATATCTCAAGAAACTTAACATGCTACTGAAGTGAAAAATGGTATTTATCTCTATTAAAAAAAAGAAACGTGTATTATTAATTTTCGGAAAAACCACTTGGGCGGAGGGGGGGGGGTTAAAGTGACTGAAAATGGTGTTGAATTCTTTTAATTAGGCTAGCGATATCTCAAAAATGAAGATGTTACAACGTGAAATTTGATCTTTGGAATCTGCTTTAAAAGTAAAGAAACACGTATTCTTGGAAAATCCAATGAAGGGCGGGGGTGAAAGATTTGAAAAATTAATTGACTTATTTGTATGGGAATACATACATCTAGTAAAAACTAAAGTTGTTACAGACGTGAAAATTGGTATTTTGATCTCCTTTAAAAACAAAGAAAAGCGCGTTTTTTTTGGGGGGGGGACCATCTTGGGGGGCGGGATGAATAGGAGTTTAATTCCTTTCACATAAATTAAAAACTGAAGAATTTAGAGTCGTGATAATTAGAAGATAGTTAGAAGATCCTTTACTATTAAAGAAACAAGTATTTTTTGCTGGAAAATTCACTAGGGGGTGGGGGGTGAAAGGAAGTGAAATAAAGTGAATTATTTTTACGGGGATACTTATATCTCAAAACTGAAGGTAATAGCAGTGAACATTGGTGTTTGGAATCTCCTTTAAACATAAAGAAATACGCCTTCTTTTAACTTTTTTTGGGGGGGGGGGGAGGGCGGTGAATAAACTTAACGGCGGTGGGGTGTAAAAGGAGGTGAGACCAATTGATTTTACTGTTCACAATGTACTTATAAGGAGCATCCGTTGCTCAGGCAGCAGCACGCCGGCCTCTCAGAGCTGGGTTCCGTGGTTCAAATTCCGGTCACTCCATGTGACATTCGTGCTGGACAAAACGGAGGCGGGACGGGTTTTTCTCCGGATACTCCGGTTTTCCCAGTCATCATTCATTCCAGCAACACTGTCCAATATTTCATTTCATTTGTCATTCATCGATCATTGCCCCAGAGGAGTGCTTCGGCAGCCGGCACAATTCCTATTTTTTTTGCTAGTTGCTTTACGTCGCACCGACACAGATAGGTCTTATGGCGACGATGGGACAGGAAAGGGCTAGGAGTGGGAAGGAAGCGGCCGTGGCCTTAAGGTACAGCCCCAGCATTTGCCTGGTGTGAAAATGGGAAACCACGGAAAACCATTTTCAGGGCTGCCGTCAGTGGGGTTCGAACCTACTATCTCCCGAATACTGGATACTGGCCGCACTTAAACGACTGCAGCTATCGAGCTCGGTGCACAATTCCTATTGTCGCCGCTAGATGGGGCTTTATTCATTCCATTCCTGACCCTCTCAAATGACTGGAAACAGGCTGTAGATTTTAAATGTACTTATTCTAATCATTAACTAATCATTTTTAATCTTTCCTGGGTTCGTTTTCAACAGCCATCTTTTCCTTCGGAGAACGTTCTTAGATTACAGTAAATAAAAATGTAAACACATTTGAAATAAATGATAGGAATGAGATTGACCGTCAAATTGTTCACCTCTATAATAAGGTCAATAATGCACGGAAGTATGTCATTCGTATCGCCAGAAATCCCGCACACTTGCCTACGCGCGACAATGGTGCTGGTCATATTGTCAACAATGACAATGGCAGCAGATGTAATTTACCGCCAAGTAGCGGTCTTGCATCTTGCTGTGGGGTCCAGAACATATAATAATAATAATAATAATAATAATAATAATAATAATAATAATAATAATAATAATGTTCTGGACCATCGTCAAATGTGCGGACCGCGCTGGAAACGGGTCCTGGACGGGTAATGACTAAGAATGCAGTCCGGCCGCGGGTTCAGTATGGCCAAGGCACCCAAGACGACACTACGCCGGATCTCCTGAAGGATTTGATCCATATTAAAAATGCTTATAGGGAAAGATGGCAAAGATTTAGGGACCCAACTGACCGGGTGGAATACCTGGGCCTAGCCCGGGAAGTACGCAATCGATTACTGGAGAGATTGAAAAATGGGAGGAATCTTGCCGTAATCTATTAGAAAACGAGTCAGATCGCGAATTTTGGCGGTTTCTCTCAGAAAACGAGTCAGATCGCGAATTTCGGCGGATTTTATATAAAACAATAAGCATTATATTATAAATTTCAGTATAATACCGTAGCGAAGCACGGGTATCTTGCTAGTATTACATAACACTTGGAAATGATGCAAGAAAATTCCAGACATTGCTTAGAAGAATTTTTTTCATTCATAATTTGTTTTTGTGAATTTCTCCCATTAGGCACAGCAGACTGTTCGCCCTATAAAATAGAATAAAATTACAGCGAAAAGATGAACATTTAACCAAACTCATACTTAACTATAGAGAAGATGAGAGGAATCTCACAATCAGAGGAAAAAAAAAACCTTCACCGACATCCTCTGCAAAGTAATGTTTGCACATTGATGTTAATAGTCACTGACCAATCATAATTACTAGCAAGCAACAGCGGGGGTTACAACCAATTAACAGGGAATGTTTGAGAGGGGATGAAGAGGGTGCAGGATGAAACTGGCCATATTCTTAACGTTATTTTCATGTTATATTTTGACAACTCACTGTTTGCGAAACCTTGAAATCTAATTTTGCCGAAAAATATTTCTAAGGAAAGGAAATTCAAAATAATGAAACACGAATAAAATCACTTGGCAGAAGACATGTGAATAATACTTGCCGAACAGCAAAAACAATTATATGAAAAAAAATTAAGTCTGTATACCTTTTTTCGGTCGAATATAACGTAATGATAAAATATGTATTTATATGATCAATCAAAACCGCATTGTACTCTTCGCGAAATCTAGAAATGTGCTTAATTTTCCAGAGAAATTTGTAATACGAGACCAAGATAAAAATATGACGTCATAGAAATCCAGTTCCGATTTATGACGGTTGTAGTTGATAATCTACTTGATAATCAGTCTTTTGACACGGATGTGAAATTTGTACTGTACATGTTCATCAGAAAAAAATACTCACTGTAAGTACAGTGCGTTATTTTTCTGTTAAGAAATGAGAAATTACATTTTTTATGCCTTTCATTTCAGTGAGATTACAGACCAAGCTAAGATGACCACCTCAAATAACTCGTGAGCAATCAAAGAAATCGACATTCTGTTTTGATTTTCAGTAATGTTACCAAGAGGCTCATAATCGAACTTCCAGGGTGCCAATATCTATCGAGATAATGGTACTTTTTTAAATGACCTACACAGTTTTATACACCCAGCCTTACAAGGACATTACACATTCAGCACTGTGATTATTTTGAAAAGCGGACAAGTACGGTACGCGGCAAAACAAACGGCACTGAAATTATTGTTCATCTGCTGTTCACGTTTTCCCAGCAATGAAGCATTCATTTATTGTGTACAATAATTTGACATATTGTGTATTCAATGTTGTGTTGATTTCTACAATTTTCTCACAACAGAGGAGAAGGTGTTTATCGTGGAACATCAATTCCAGTCACAAGAAGTAGGGATCGAGTTTGCTTCATGTTAAAGAACAATAGGGAACATGCATGATCCGGGGTTTTAATTAAAAATATGCTAATCTGATTCAAAATTGCATGCAGAATTCAAAAATGTGATCAGAATGTACAAATAATAACTCCAAACATGATAAAAATCTACGAAAATATCACGTCACGCAAGTACGCGATCTCATTGGCCTGACGTCATCGTACAGGTTGACTGAATTAGCAGACGAAATAACACATAGTGTGCTGTGAGAAGCAGGATACACTTCGCGTATTTCTACTTTACGTTAGTGTCTAGTATGGTTAAATTCGAGGTCTATACATTGGATAATAATCTGAGTGGTATATTTTAGACTTAAAATGAATCCTGCGCAGACAGTGAGGCAGAAAACTTAGAAATGGTGTAGAGTTCTGATGTGCAATAGCACATCGCATTCAATACCAAACAAATTGTTTATAAACGTTCCAAAGACGCTAAAACTAGGGAGAAATGGATTTTGGCGAGCTGGAGAAATGCTGGTGATATATCGGAAAAGTCTACAGTTTATTTTTTTGAAGATTTTAACGTAAGATGAATTTGTTTGAATTTTCAAATCACTTTTCCATGTCAGCTGTTCTAGTGGTAAAACTTTAAATTTTAATGTATGATGCTTTATTTAAGTGCTTCAATTACATCTTGGAATAGGAAAGTAATAAACAGTGCATGAAATAATGCTTATTATTAAAGTATTCTCCAAACCTAACCTATGTTTTGGGTGATCCATGTCAAGATAATAAATCAAAGGGGTTATGAACCATTTTGACAGCTCTAATTCTACCAATATATCTTGGCATGGGACAGTTATGTATGTCTTTATTGAAGAGCTTAATTGGTAAAGATTCCCACTATCGGCAGCCCTGAAGATGGTTTTCCGTGGTTTCCCATTTTCACACCAGGCAAATGCTGGAGCTGTACCTTAATGAAGGCCACGGCCGCTTCCTTCCAACTCCTAGGCCTTTCCTATCCCATCGTCGCCATAAGACCTATCTGTGTCGGTGCGACGTACAGCCCCTAAGCAAAAAAAAATTGGTAAACAAATTTAGGCTATATCTAAATACTCTATAATGTAACAAAGAATAGGCGTGTACATCATGAAAGGACACAACGTGAATTTAACAAATGTATAACTCTACACAAAACCAATGCTTGTTTGTTGGGGTCTTATAAGTTAACAATGCTCAATTATAATAATTATCATAATATTAATGAAATAAATAACATAATTGCACAAGGTGAAAATAGTGATGTAGGTGTTTAAAATATTATCCAACTTAGCCCAAGTTTTAGGTTATACAAGCCAAGTCAATAAACCGAAGGGTAAAAATACCGCGCGAGTTGGCCGTGCGGTTAGGAGCGCGCAGCTGTGAGCTCGCATCCGGGAGATAGTGGGTTTTGAACCCCACTGCCGGCAGCCCTGAAAATGGTTTTCCGTGGTTTCCCATTTTCACACCAGGCAAATGCTGAGGCTGTACCTAAGGCCGGGCGAGTTGGCCGTGCGCGTAGAGGCGCGTGGCTGTGAGCTTGCATCCGGGAGATAGTAGGTTCGAACCCCACTGTCGGCAGCCCTGAAAATGGTCTTCCGTGGTTTCCCATTTTCACACCAGGCAAATGCTGGGGCTGTACCTTAATTAAGGCCACGGCCGCTTCCTTCCAACTCCTAGACCTTTCCTATCCCATCGTCGCCATAAGACCTATCTGTGTCGGTGCGACGTAAAGCCCCTAGCAAAAAAAAATGTACCTAAGGCCACGGCCGCTTTGTTCCCATTCCTACGCCTTTCCTGTCCCATCGTCGCCATAAGACCTATATGTGACGGTGTGACGTAAAGCAAACAGAAAAAAAAAAAGTAAAAGTCACAGCACCCAAAGACATTCCTGTATTGAGCGACTAAAATGTCACCAGGACACTTTTCTTTCCTGATATGCTCAGCTTGTTAAAAGCCAAATGTAATTAATGTTACTGGCTTCACGCCCCGCTAACTACTTCTACGATTTTCGGAGACGCCGATGTGGAGGAATTTAGTCCTGCAGGAGTTATTTTACGTGCCAGTAAATCTACCGACACGAGGCTGACGTATTTGAGCACCTTCAACTACCACCGGACTGAACCAGGATCGAACCTGCCAAGTTGGGGTCAGAAGGCCAGCACCTCAACAGTCTGAACCACTCAGCCCGACTTGTGAAAACTAGATGAAGTCATATTTATCTTTATCATGTTTAACTCTTTCCCTCCACAAAGATATTTAATTCTCTTTCATGGGCCCCGGAAGTGGGTAGGCCAGTTGTCCCAACCATAAATATATATATTTTTGGGGAATGATAGATTATAGCCCTATAGTACTATGATCTTTCTTTCTTCTATCTTTCTTTCTTAATCAGTTTATCCTTCAGGGTTGGTTTTCTCTCGGACTCAGCGAGGGATTTCACCTCTACCACTTCAAGGGCAGTGTCCTGAAACGTGAGACTTGGAGTATGGTGATGAAACTGGTGAGGAGGGCCATTACCTCGCCCAGGCGGCCTCACCTGTTATGCTCAACAGGGGCCTTGTTGGAGGATGGGAGGATCGGAAGGGATAGACAAGGAAGAGGGAAGGAAACGGCCGTGGCCTTAGGTGCCTGGAGGAGAAGTAGGAAAATACGAAAAACCACTTCGAGGATGGCTGAGGTGAGATTCGAAACCCTTCTACTCAGTTGACCTCCCGAGGCTGAGTAGACCCCGTTCCAGCCCTCGTACTATTTGTTTTCAACTTTCATGGCAGAGCCGGGAATCGAAACCGGGCCTCCGGGAGTGGCATACATTAACCACTACACCACAGAAGCGGACTAGTACTATAATGCTACCTATATGTTTATGTTAGTACTGAAATCCGATTTCTTACTTTACTAATGCTGAAAGCCCGAAAATGTAATGTTATTCTTTAATAGGGGAATCAGTCTAGAAGGAAATGTTGAAAGTGATGTGATACCTATCCAGGTTTGTTGTTATCCTAATACTATGGGTTACAGTACATTGCACGTATATAAAAGACGCCACTTACAAACTTGCTTGTTATCCACGAATTTCTGCGGCCACAAAAGTCACTATTTTTCAAGAATGATGACATTTACACATGATAGATTGTCTGATTGTGCTGTTTTGAACCTTTCTTCTGTCATTTTGAAGTTATTCGCGATCATGAATAATAAACAATCGGCTTTTAGCAACGGCTGATGCACAACGGCTGGTAGAGCTCCATGCGGTACTGGATCGTGACGTCACAGCGCGCCGCTTACGTCAGAGGCCGTTTCACCCGCCTTGCGGAAAGGCACTATTAAATATTTTTTTAATGATAGAAAACAAGGCAACATACCACAATGTAATACATTTACGTACTATTTCATTGGTGTACTTTTCAAAAAAAATATTTTTGAAAATGATGCATGTTCCCAATTAAATACGAGGACACCAAATAACAGAAGAATGTTAGCTGTCGTTGACAAGTTCTGACATACGGGATCAGTCTTACGTCAACGAAAGGGAAACAGGGCGCCCAAACACCGTACTACAGACAAAAAATATGGCCAACTTCTCCAACATGTGTCTACGGTAAACCGAAGCGTAGGCAGGATGGGTCGATTTAGGGGGAGGGGGGATTGTAGGTAGAGCCCTGCGCGCGGATATGCTAAATATTATCCGCATCCACACCCGCATGCGCGAATGGTTATCCGCGGATATTGCTACTATTTAACTACATTACACCCAAGATACTGAACCGGATAGATCTGTTAACATAATACAATAGGCATGATACCTGCCACCAGACCGCCTACATTCACAAATTTACGAGGGATTTCCTCTTGCAACAACTACCGACGTATTGAGCGGTTCTCTTTCGGAACCTGTGTTCCTTCCTTCCACTAACTGCGGGCAGGAGTCAGTTACGCTTAGGTTAGATTTTCAGCTTAAGGCTCTTTGTATATTACCATTCTTCCATACCAATATCAAGAGTCACCTAACCACAATAAAAATAAGGGTACACCTGAGTGAAAATCAATAAGCTTCGTTATTTAGAAATTATCTGCACAGCCATACAGTTTGCATCCGCCAAGATACTAATTTCACATCGTGCAGGGGTTCTAGGTATAGTTACAAAACGATGATAGAAAATGAAGGTGCACGTACGTATGTGGAGCACTCGTGCAAGACTTGTCATCATAAGGACACTGATACAAGTGAGTTATGTTGATATTCAGATTACAGTACACTACAACATCTTACATTAAAATACATAATAAGAACAATACGATCAAGCTCAACAGTTTTACATCGAATGGTATGTTCAGTTTAGATCTAAAATCCATCTTTCTAGGCTTTTTAGAAAAAGAGATTCAACAGATCTGTTAGTTCTACAATTATGTCTCTGAATGTTTATTTAGTTTATTGTCAGTTACTGTTTATTTTCTTTCTGTAAAATTTAGATTGTGGTGGGGGAGGGTCTAACTCCTCAATACCCCCGGCTACACCTCTGACGACGAACATCCCTGAAACTCGATTTGAGCGATAGTTCTTTTCGGCGGATGTTTAATGAGTGAGCTGCGTGGATTTGTACACCGCATTCAAGTTACTCGGAGTCTTACACAAAGGGATGAGCTAGTCCGAGTCGGGCGTTGTCCATGACGTATGAGGATCCAGTTTATTTCTGCAACATGCGGTTTTCGGATGAAAGCTATATTCCCCTTGATGACGACATCAACCGACAAACAACTCGCTTTTTAGGGTTTGAACGGCTGGATGTCATCATACAGAAACAACTACACAGTAGACGAGTTACGTGTTGGTGCGCTGTGTTCGGTCGTGGAATACTGGACTCTTATTTCGTCGAGGATGATGCACAGAATATAAAAATATTGGACCAGGTAGTTTACAGTGACCTCATTATTACCCCATTCGCGCAGGATTTGCGCAGTTTTCGTCGCGCCAGAAACTTACCCTTCCAACGATAATGGATGCACCGGGCGAGTTGGCCATGCGGTTACGGCCGTGCAGCTCTGAGCTTACATCCGGGAGATAGTGGGTTCGAACCCCACTGTCGGCAGACCTTAAGATGGTTTTCCGTGGTTTCCCATTTTCACACCACGCGAATGCTGGGGCTACGGCCGCCTCCTTTCAGCTTCCACGCCTTTCCTCTCCCATCGTAGCTGTAAGACCTGTCTGTGTCGGTGCGACGCAAATCCAATTGTAAAAATAAATAAATAAATAAATAAATAAATAAATAAATAAATAAATAAATAAATAATGGATGGAGCAATATGTAGCTACAGCCCACAACACGGGGAGACACTTACCCTTCTGCAGCGACACTGAAAATATGGCCTAATTTCTCGTGGAAATCCACTGCCGTACCTTCCTGCTCTCCGGATCTCATGGCCCCAGATACGTGTGTGGCATGTTGGCGGAATCAACTTTCGAAACAGATGGCCTACGTACAAATATTCACGAATTCCGCGAGATTATACAGTCATTTTTGTCTATTACAACAGCCATTATTCACTAACATGTTCAATACGCGTAATCTTCAAAAACGTTTGAACAGGGCTAGGATTTTGATGACATGTTATCTTTTAATTGGTTCACAAGAGACATTGCTAACTTTTACAGAAATTCTGATCATAGTTCCCACATTGTAGAAATGCTAATTTATTTAGTCATATTTTGCCATTTTGTATTTTAGGTCATTTTCTAAAATTATACGTCGTTATGGTCATTTTATGGAATTCATTACAGTATTTTTTATACTTTTTAAGTCATAGCAGAGACAATTCCAATTGGAGAAATCACGAACAACCGAGATTTTATTCTAAAGACACGGAACAAAGATCTTTGCGAAACGTGAAGATTTTCACCTTATTTTCTTGACATGACAAAAGCCTAAAAGCTTATCATGTGTCTAACATAAATATAGCCTGTACCAACTCATTAGTAAATAGATTGTAAAATTTCATTTAAAATTTGTCATTTTTTAAAAGTTTTCGGACCAGTTTACAGGAGTTTTGGCGTCATTTCACAGATCAATTTTTAAACATTTTTAGGTCATCCAAATCCTGGACCAGGTTATGAACAATGCGCGGTAGTGATGGTACACTTTTTGAACACATACTGCACCAATGCAACAGAATATCATTTCAGTGTTGTAGGGACTACGTTTTGGCACACACGGTACTTGAGAAAATGGATTGTATTCAAACGTGCATCACTTTTAGGCGTGGGCCGCCCTGTTCGATTCAATCACGCTTGACATACAGAGTTCTGTCAACTTCTTATGACAGCTAGGTACTATGCCTGTAAATACACTGTGATAAATTGTACGATTTAACATTATATGATTTAACGTCGTACGTAACAGGTAAAGGAAAACTGCTATCTGACAGCTTCTCAGGGACAACATTATTATCCAGTCGTGACATTAAACTACACGGGACCGAGCGACCTGGGTGCGTGGTACAGCCCACGTAAATGTTAGCTTTTATTCGGCAGATGGTAGGTTCGAACTCCATAATCAGCAGCCTTGAAAATAGTTTTCCGTGGATTCACATTCTTTTTTATAGGTGCTTTACGTCGCACCGACACGGATATGTCTTATGGCGACGATGGGATAGGAAAGGGCTAGGAGTGGGAAGGAAGCGACCGTGGCCTTAATTGAGGTACAGCCCCAGCACTTGCCTGGTGTGAAAATGGGAACCACGGAAAACCATCTTCAGGGCTGCCGATAGTGGGATTCGAACCCACTATCTCCCGGATGCAAGCTCACAGCTGCGCGCTCCTAACCGCACGGCCAACTCGCCCGGTGGATTCACATTTACACACATGGCAAATGTTGGGAATGAACCTTAATTAAGGTCACGGTCGCTTCCAAACCTATTTTAGTGCGACGTTAAAACACAAGCAAAAAGAAGGGCTGACATCAGGACATCCGGCCTAAAGCACACTGCGCCAAATCCACATGCGTGACACAGACTGCACCCGCGTCCGCATCAGGGTGTGGAAAAAAAAGAGGCAAAGAGGAAGAAACCATGAATAAACAAAAAAATAGGCCTAGGATGATGGCGGTGGTGGTGATTATTGTTTTAACTGGAAGAAGAAGTAGGCAACCACCTACTCTTAACACTAATCAGAAGGGAAAAGGTTCGACCTTTCAAAGAATGAACAAAGGAAAGAGAACGACCACGAATGGGGTTAAAATGAAAGACTCCGTAGGCCTCGCAAACTTCATACCGTCGGAGACGGAAAAGAACAAGAGCTGGCCAAGGAAAGTCTTATAGAATAGGAAACCACCACATATCCGTTTTTCATTTACCTACGACGATACTAAAATATACAATTTATCCTACAGTATTTATAGCCACAATAGAGCGAATACGTAGCTGCCAGAAGAAGGTGAAAGAACTACCTACTGTATATCACGCGTATGTATCGCGCCGGGTTCGTGACTTAATCGAACAGGGCGACACACGCCTGGCAAATGAGGCACGTTTAAATACATTCATTTTTCAAAAAATAATCGCAATGCTGAATTTGTAATGTCCCTAAGTTTAAGGGCGGGTGTAGAAAAAAGGGTAGTCTATTTAAAAATAACAAAGTTAGTACAGTTGTTTCAACAGTCAGTGGCAGCTTGTGTTCTATTCAAATGGGTGTGCAACAAACCTCTCTCTCTCACTCTCTTCAATAAATGTCCTAATTAACCAACAAATTAAAATTAAAGGAGCTAGGGTGGGAACGTCAGTGTAGTTATCGGATGATGCTTGTTGTTAAAGTGGCTTAAGATCTAAGGTCATCGGCCCCGGGTAGTTATCTAATACACACAAATAGATTAGCAGGCTTAGCCTACCCTTCCATCAGCTGTTGACACTCCCCGCCACTCCATCTAAGAGATCACATGGCGTTGAATGAAGTTCATCCTGCTGTCCTTTTCTGGCAAATGTATGTACTACCGGGAACGAAGGAGACGATCACATGGTCATACAGCGAGGCGGCAGAGGCTCGCACCGTAACACACATTTCACTCTATTGGCCTGGTCTGGCACGTGCCAGAACTGCACTTGACTGGGGGTGAGTGAGTAATTAGGGACTCCAGATGCTGCACCCTGACGTTATGCAGTGGTGAAAGTGAGGGCCCTGGTTATCCGTACAGATTTCGATGCGCTCCTGGCGCTCCTCCGTCGGTCGTGCACGTGCGTGTTAATCTGTTGAGGTTTTGTTAAATTTTTAGGTGGTGCTAACAACTGTGTGTGTGTAAGGCGTTTAAGGTGTTTATTTGTGGATGGGCTGTCAGTGAGTGTTGTGTTGCCAATATCAACGTTTGCTTGCTGTGGTATGGCTGACATAGTATGGTGTGGTAGTACCGGATACTAGGCACAACCAATGTTGCTTTGCATGGTAGTTCACCTGGTACAGCGGTGGACTGTAGAGGACTGTGTGGAGGTTTCCTACATCACTCACTGCAACTCGCTAAGGCGCATGTGAAGTACCTATCGCAATTCATAGTCTTGTCTCAAAATGCCCTTTACGAGACTGCCTCACCCCCTACTCTCCGCTGACAGTTTTAGGTCCACAAACTCGTAGGACCGCTCGCCAGATCCCTATACTGCGATTCTCCCAGAAAACATGCTCGTGAGAGATGACAACAGCAATGGGGAGAGTGCGCGCAAATTGAAAACAGGATCGGAAAACTCGTATATTCTTGAATGAAAAACAAAACAAAAAAACAAAAAAAACAAAAAAAACCCCACTGTAGGTGTGATTACGAGCCCGTCCGTAGAATTACTGAAAGTGAATGCCGATATCTTTATTGGTTCACGATTTCCTTGAGATGGACATATTAAATGAATAACCCAGCCCACCATCGTTAAGGCTTCAAGTCTTATTCGGTCTGAGTTAGGGTACCGTTAGTCGAAAAAAAATTCACCATCAGGATGTTGGCCGACAGAGTGGAAGAGGTGGTGGTATACAATTTCTAATCACTAGATTGTCCCGCGTGAGTTCTTTTCCGTGCCAGTAAATCTACCGACACGAGGCTGATGTATTTGTGCAGCTTCAAATACCACCGGACTCAGCCAGGATCGAACCTACCAAGTTGGGTTTAGAAGGCCAGCGCCTCAACCGTCTGAGCCACTCAGTACGGCGCCCCCTTCATACTATCATATATACTGTACCTCAATAAATATTTATTAAAAATAATAAAGTGTTTCATATCTGCTAGTAAACTAGTAATAAAATAAATTACAGTTAAGGTCCTCGAAGAACTGCAGAGTTTTGAGTTTTGGAAATTAAGAAGTAACAATGAAATTTACCAGAACATAGAAAACATATCACAAACAATAAGAAAAAAGGAGATTGCTATTTCTTGGACACATTTATAGAATGGATGACAATAGACTAACTAAACGTATCTTCAAGTACCTTTGGGAAAAGAAATCAACCACCACCTGGATTCAAGAAGTCAAGAAAGACCTGGAAAGGAACAACATACGAGAAGAATTATTGGAAAGAAGGATTTTTAGGAAGAAAGTCTTACAAATGGAAGGATTCCCAGGGAGGAAGGAAAAGAAAACAGGCACAAAGGGGACTGAAGACAGGCAAAAGAAGCACAGTGAAACAATGAAAAAAAAACTGGAAGAAAAGGAAAGAACAACTAAGGAGGAGGAATTGAAATTGTAACGTGGTCCTTAAAAGGCCGGAACGCAAGAAGAAGAAGAAGAAGAAGAAGAAGAAGAAGTTATAGTCAAGAATGTTTCATCCTATTGCCAGCATACCAGCAATGGACATATTAACGCTATACGAAGAAGAGTATTATGCATACAGTACTACATACCGCGAATTAGGTTATGTTATAAACGAGTATGGAATCATCTCCAAATAATATATCCCCACTGGTCTGTCTGTTGGATCCGAGGTTTGCGAGATTACGAGCATGCTTGGAATTTGTTTACTTGAAATTCACATAAATGTTGATTTACTGAGGAAAGGGGTATAGCTAAAAGACCAGGATTTTAATATTTCAACGTTCCCGTGTGTTCCGTAAGACAATACAGACATCAAAAAACACGAATTAGGCCCACGGTACTTGTTTATGGTCAAGCATGTGAGAGAATAATAAATAAAGTGCTCTCCAAGAAATTGTAGACAATGGGTAAAATTATACGGCACAATACTTCGCACAAATGTAAACTATTTATTTATCAGTAGAGCTAATATCCACTACTTTATTAACTACATACGACAGCATTAATTCGCCACAAACAGCTTATATTAATAGAAAAATGTCGGTCATTGAAGCACTTCGCTCTGATTGGCCAATTCCAATCGACCATGCCTTCGACTATTGTTTCAGTGCAGCCAACGCTAGCGCAGACTTGACATCATTAGTTTAAACGGGCGAGCCCGTCGTTTAAGCCAAACGAGTGTCAGAAATTGGTGGAGAAAATGGACGCAGTTTAAACTAGGTACAAAAGTTAAACGGGTTTCATTTATACCAGGTTTAACTCGATTTGGAGAAAATGGCCCTTAAGGTTTCCGGAGACGCAGAGTTTAACGCGCCACGACTATGCAGCCAAACTCTGCATTCCGAGAAGAATAGGTTCGAATCCTACCATCGGCTGTCCTGAGAATGGTTTTCTGTGGTTTCCCATTTTCACTTGCAGGCAAATACCGGAAAATTTTCTTTTCATAGGTCACAGCCAATTCCTTCCTCCTCCTTACCCAATTCCATTCACCATTCTTCATTTCATCTTCATTAACTCTTCAAATAGGGTTGGCATCTGACCGTAAAAATGTGCAATATAATATGTCACGGGTCCCTCATACCAATATACTCGGAAGGTTTCCCTGAACAACCTCCGAAAGTCTGTCGGTGGAGTTCGGCTTCTATTGTTATGCCGAGTCTGCAAGGCTGCAAAGACACTGTGAGCGTGACCAAACAAGCTGTGGCGCAGGCTGCAGGCCTTTCTCACACGGAGTCCCAATGATGTTCTTTAACGTTTAAGGTACCACCGGTGTACTGGGTAGTCCTAGCCACCTCAGCACACGGAGGTCCACAACTTAGAATATATCGCAAATGCCCACTCCCACTACATGGTTCCCGTGGCTCCGATAGTACACAGTTAAAAAAAAAATGAGGGAAACATGTATTTGAACGTATGCCATACTCCACAAAACAATACCTCACACCCAGGTATATTACCAACTAAACCTTTATTCTTTACCGTTGAAGTATACAAAAGAACATCGATGGATTCACGTTAATTTTCAGAATACAAACGGAAATGTCTAAACAGGGGCGAAAATAAAGTGATAACAGTCCTCCAGGGTGGATTTTTATCACAGTTGGAGAGCTTCAATATGGTGTATGTCCTCCACGAGCATTTACGTGGCATGCTCCGTATAAGTCGACGGAGGTCACGTTGCGGTATCAGGTCCCATTCTTCAATGAGAGCCTGTTCGACGTCTTGGAGAGTCTGTGATGGAACAGGACGCCCACGAACACTTCTGGCAAGCCCATCCCCCACATGCTCGATGAGATTAAGGCCGGGACTCACTGCAGGTCATTCCATCTCTTGAACGTCCAGTTCTCGCAAGACAGCTCTGGTGATGCGCGCTACATGCGCCCTGGCATTGTTGTGCATAAGTACGAATTCAAGGCCAACACCGTATGCAGCAACCAACACATGTTTTAGCAGTATCTGCTCGATGTACCCCGCAGCGGTAAAATTACCACGGATGACGACAACACCCGTACGGCCATCAATACTGATGCCACCCCTCACCATCACAGAACCTTGTCCGAATCGGTCGCCTTCCTGGACAACATTTGGCATGTACTGCTCACCACGGCGTCTCCATACGCGTTCATGACCATCCCGCTGTGTCAGG
Source organism: Anabrus simplex (assembly GCF_040414725.1). Lineage (NCBI taxonomy): Eukaryota > Metazoa > Arthropoda > Insecta > Orthoptera > Tettigoniidae > Anabrus > Anabrus simplex. The sequence goes on from NC_090265.1 coordinate 1,296,406,187, forward strand.
GGAAATCTGGACTCATCTGTGAACAACACACGTCTCCATTGGCGAAGTTGACAGTTGACAGAAGGCAAGATGAGCGATGTTCCTGCGTTAAACGGGGCACTCGAACAGGACGTCTGGGTCATAAGGACACTTCTCTTAACCTGTTCCTTATTGTCTGGTCAGACACCGTAACTCCAGTGACCCTTCTCAGGTCTTGTTGCAGTTCTCTGGCAGTTGCTGAACGACGCCGCAACGCACAGATGGTCAGATATCGGTCATCCTGTAGGGTTGTCATGCGTCCACGACCTTGTCCTACCATCCTTGTGAACTGGCCTGTCTCATTGTAGCGATTCCACAAACGGTGAATAACTGACGGAGAGACAGTGAGATCCACAGCAACACGACGAAAAGTCCATCCTTCCTGGATCAAAGTGACGGCCCTTGCGACTTAAACCTCGTTAAGATGTCTCATGGAATGTGCTGGTTGATGTTCAACGTGCTCAAATGACCGCAGTAGTCTGTGTACCTCACAACGACACACGGACGTACCGCTATTTACTTCGTTGTGAGGGGTCACTTGACAGTTTAATGCATGGCTACGCCTACAGATGGAGTATAACTTCGATTTGACATACACTGAGTAGCTAAGGTCTCAAGGTATGCTGTACGACCTTTGGAACCCCATATACCAAATTGAAGTTCATATACCAGACGTTACAAAACATGTTCCCCTATTTTTTTTGAACTGTGTAATATAGTCATGTAAAACTTCAAACATGCTTGATATTTTAATTTTTTAAAATACTTTTTATTATTTTTTTTTATGTAGAATATCTGGTTGTGCAGCAGTCACCGTGCTAGACCCGAGGTCTGTGAGAGCTGTACACGTCACAGGTTTAATTTTAATTTTAGAGACGGACAACAGTCTTGTTAACCGCTGTCATTGCCGTAGTTCAATTCCTCACTCGAATGTCCCAGATCAATTGTAGAGTGTGACTTGATGGGTGCGCTTAAGAAAAATCCCCAATTGACGAAAAATGCCACTTCCATGCTATTGGAAAGTATACCCGTAATATTTAAATAAGCAGTCTGTCAGATAGGGCTGGAGGGAGAAGCACTGCACGATGTTGCCACATTCCTGCATTCCGGTCTCCTTCCCCTCGTTTTCCGGCTCACTTGTTCGTTCCTTCAGACCGCTCAGAAGGCTTATCTCCATGGCGACCGCAGTGGGCATGCCCATGCTTCCATGGCAACCATACTCCCTTCTTTCCACCCAGGAAGGCAGTAAGTGGACCTCCCTCTAAGGACTGTCAGAACGCATCTTTCAATATTACGACCATAAACCATATATAACGACCGACCCGTCCGATGAACTTAATAGACCCTCCGAATTCAAATAAAACTCCACAGTTTCTTTCACTTCGTCAACTCAGCCACTGCCGTTCTTTCGTCCCACATTTATATTAATTTGCACCGCGCCCATTATTAGTGTGCAATTTCTGTTCCCCGAGTAGTGGCCGCTGGATGTTTCAGTCGCCATACATTACGGCTGTTTTAGTATCGATAGCCTATCTGCTTGTCGTCTGCATCATTAGTTGCAAGTGCACGCCAACAGAGTGCTATCTCTTAGAATTTAATTAAACTTCACACACATTAAAGCTAATAAAAAGCTACGGCGCTTGCGCTGTAACTATCAATCTCTATCTAACTGGCCAGCTCACTGTAACGGCTTACACGACTTTGCATGGAGCGATGGGAAAAAGAGGATTAGCGGAAATGCAATTTAGTTTCTTTGCGGTAGTTCAGTGGAAGACCGCAAACATTCTCGCTAAAAATAAATGAAAACTATAAATGCTCTACGGGGTTCACCTTCTTGTCCTCGGATCAGACGACGATATATGAAAAGCACGCCTAGAAGGAAAACCTGTATATTGATGCAAAAGCTTAAAATGAATGGCATCATTAATTGTATTTAGCTAGCTAATATGTTCAGATATCTGGGCTGGACACTATTTGCTAACAAGGAGGAAACGATCTATGAGAAGAATTTCAGCTAAATACTGGTGCAAACCTTAAAGTTTAATTGCATCATTATCGAGATAGCTAATGCGTTTAAATATCTGAGCACTTGGCGGCATGACAGGAAAGGTTGCAATAACGATAAAGTGCAGAATTTAAACAGCTTGAAATTCTTTCCATTTATAAGAGAATGTACTAAATGCCTAGAAAGTAATTGCAACTGCGAATCCCCTACGTCGGGTAAGGAAGAAAGAGAGAAACAAAGGGAATTCATGAATAAAGTTAAATACAGAATTCTCATATTTAGCTCATGATGAGAGACTTGAGTTCCTCTAAATCTCTGAAGGTAAAACAGGGGAAGAAAGGTGCAAGAAAAAAGGAAAGAAAGATCTTGGCCCAAGAATATGCCTGAGTGGTACATTCAGCCTCTAGCCGAGTGAAATTCAGAAGAATCGCTACTACTATAGTCAGGATGTAGAAGAAGACTAAAACATACTTATGCCGCTAGGTAATTTTGATGAGGATAAATACTATAGAAAAGAAGAATGACAGTGATTTCCGAATGTCCTAACGGAGAACCCAACTCGCGAGACTAATAATTCCTCCAATCTTCTGAGGTCAACTTTTATTATTTTCAGACCTGAACGGTGTAAGGTTTGCGGAGCTTAGAAAGTATTTGATTTTCATGCCCTTTCTGGCTTTTTTTTTTTTTACTGGCCCCTTCATTTTTGAATGTTCGAACCTCTCTGTTTTTCTCTTCGGTAAGTGTTAAAATAAGATGGCTCCCTAGTTAACACTTCCCCTTAAAACCATAAACACCACCACCTCCGTACATCAGTCCTCTGAATACAGCTGTTCAAGTGACATGGCAATGTGAATGTCAACTACTTTTACGGTCTTCGGAGACGCCTGGGTTGCGGAATTTTGCCTCGCAGTTCTTTTACTTGCCAGTAAATCTACCGATAGAATGCCGACGTATTAAAAGTACTTCAAGTAAGACAGAGCTGAGCCAGGGTCGAACCAGCCAACTTAGGCTACAGGGTACGAGGCTTTCTCAGTTGTTCACTAGTCGAACTACCGCCTGAGCTACTGAACTCGGTGGTGACATAACGCATGTGATTCGCAAGAGTAACCGAACCCACCATAAGCTTAAAGTGTGATGAATAAATAGAATTCAGCTCTAAGCTAGTTTTAAAAGCATGCCTGAAGATGATTTTCATGAAATTACTAGCACATTTTGACGTAGAATACCTCTATAAGTTAGGGACCATACTTGGGCCGGTGAGCGTTACAGAAACATTCATGTTTGAAAATGTCGATAATATCAAGACAACGTGTGCGACGACCGTGTCCAATATCTCATTTTCAAGAAGGACCACTGCATCTACCAAATAAGATACTGGCCTCCGTATGACGTCATCGAGTGATGCAAGAATGCTGTCATCTTGAGGTACTAAAATCACCGTGCTGTGCGGCTAGTCAGGCTTTACATGTAGGCTCTTTCTTTTCTGCCTATGTGGTTTTTCCCTGACCCTTCAATACCACACCTTAACACCATCCAACCAACACAAACTCGCCTGGTAACGTGTCTCACATGGAAACAGGCAGATACTCCTTGTATCATTTCCCACTCTTCCCAGCTCTCTCTTTCTACTTAGAACTAATAGCATGTCGGAGGCAATGTAGATTTTTTTTTTTTTGCTAGTTGTTTTACGTTTACGTCGCACCGACACAGATAGGTCTTACGGCGACGATAGGACAGGAAAGGGCTAGGAGTGGGAAGGAAGCGGCCGTGGCCTTACTTAAGGTACAGCCCCAGCATTTGCCTGGTGTGAAAATGGGAAACCACGGAAAACCATTTTCAGGGCTGCCGACAGTGGGGTTCGAACCTACTATCTCCCGAATACTGGATACTGGCCGCACTTAAGCGACTGCAGCTATCGAGATCGGTGGCAATGTAGATTGAGTCGATTGCCACGACGGGGGAGCGGGCTACGGGGGCTCCCCGTAAATAAAAAAAAAAAAGGTAACAATTCGTGCCGCTCTGGACTCCGGCAAGGTAACACGTCGTGTGAGGTGTCGTTTCATTCTTCTCAGTGGGTTCTATACGTGTACGGAGAAAACAAATCAACTAGGGAACAACTGAGAAAGCCGGCCCCCGTGTCTGCCTCTCACCCGGAGGCCCCAGATTCGCTTTGCGGCGATGTCAAGGATTTTTCACTTATATCCAAGGGCTGGTTCGAGGTCCACTCAGCCTACGTGAATACATTTGAGAAGCTACCGGACGGTCATATAGTGGGCACGGTGTGGAAAGCCGAGAATAAAGGCCGAGCAGATTCGTAGTGCCGACCACACGACACCTCGTAATCTGCAGGCCTTCGGGCTGAGCAGCGGTCGCTTGGTAGGTCAAGACCCATCAAGGCTGTTACGCCAAAAGGTTTGGTCTGAAACATTTAAGAAAATGTTGGTGTGAAGGAGTGTGGAAAATGTATTTCATTCATAAATATCACAGCAAATGGACAACGAATGGCTGGAAAATTATATAAAACGCTTTCAGGAGAATACAACGGATTCCAGAAAGTCCAAAATCACCAAAGTCTCAAAGTTAAAGCGGCCGAGCTCGTGAGGCGAGCTCCACGCTGTTCGAGTCCCAGCCGAGCACAGTGGGGGGAGGGGGTTAGCACTCAGGTCTTGAGGACGTGTAAATTTATTTGGAATTAAAATGTTGACAAACATATTGCTAACCCATACTAACTATACTGCTAATGATAAGAGTTGGCGTCTGACATTTCTTAGAGGGAGGTCCGTTTACTGCCTGCCGAGGAGGGATAAAGGGAGTGGCTGTGTGGTTGCCATGGAAACGAGGGTGGGGCGACTGCGGTTACCAAGGAGATAAAACTTCAGGGCAGCTCGTCTTGCTGGGAGTTGCCAAACCTGTCACTGTCACTGATAAGAACCTGTTTGTATAAGAGTGATCACAAATGGGACGACAGCGCCTGGCCAGGTAGTCTACAACAGATCACAGCTGTCAGAATGAAGGAGGGAACAAGTGAGCCGGAAGCGAGGGGTAAGAGCATGTAGAAAGGAATGCTGGAATGTGGCAACATCGTGAAATGCCACGTGCAGTGCTCCTCCCTCCAACCTTACCTGTCAGACGCCAACTTTAGTTAAGTCTAGTATAAACAATTTATTTTAACAATACCTATCACACCGAGCTCGATAGCTGCAGTCGCTTAAGTGCGGCCAGTATCCAGTATTCGGGAGATAGTAGGTTCGAACCCCACTGTCGGCAGCCCTGAAAATGGTTTTCCGTGGTTTCCCATTTTCACACCAGGCAAATGCTGGGGCTGTACCTTAATTAAGGCCACGGCCGATTCCTTCCCACTCCTAGCCCTTCCCTATCCTATCGTCGCCATAAGACCTATCTGTGTCGGTGCGACGTAAAGCAACTAGCAAAAAAAAAAAAAAATATACCTATCACGCGGTATTCTACAACAACACTTGAGGCCGTGACTCCGATACAGCCCCATTTGAACTTCTGAAACCATAAACACTATTTCTTGTATGTTTTCACAAAAAAATGCGAATATTCACCAAAACTTCAGCACTAATGATAAGTATTTCGCAGTCAAAAGTCCCATGTAAATATCAGTACTACTGTAGTAAAGAAGTGGTGAGGGTAATAAAGAATATTAAGCTAGAATTAAAACGTTAAATCTCAATCTGGAGGTGGCATTAAAAATTAGAAGGAAACGGCAACAAGAACATCACAAATTTGAGGAACATTAAGAGAAGTCATTCCTAACAGAGATAAACACTGACATGCAAATCTGTTCGCAGGCATTTAAATAATTCTTGTTTGCGCTAAAATCTACATCCAGACGGGGAGTACGCAATAACCGCGATACGGAAGATCTCGTAGGAAAGCTCGACTCTTGTGTGGGATTACGAAGATTACACCTTGAGCAGACGCTTATTAATGCTTATAAGGGATCAAAAGGATGCTTCATTACTGCTCCTTGCCTCTAGAGAAGGCGGCCACTAGCTTCTCTCATCTAATCCTGTGCTAACACTGTTCAGGTAACACATCACGTGCAAGACAAGGTTCAGGCCCTAACCCTGACACGTGACGATATCTGCATGGTGACCACGGAATACCGGCTGAATCTGGCTGGCACTGTTTCCACTTTTTTGTGCCATCTCTTTCCTTTTCATCTTTTCTATCCATTTCCTTTCAAAAACTTTTGTTCTCTTCCGATCACGGTTGCATTAGGTTTAAATGCTTGGAGAGTCGTTCATTTTTCTGCCTTTGAAGGACCTTTCCTTACTTTTATCGATATGGTAATTCATTGAAGGGTGGCACTGAGTGGCTCAGGCGGTAGAAACGCTGGCCTTCAGGACCCAAGTTGATCGGTTCGATCCCGGCCCTGTTCGGTGGTATTTGAAGGTGCAAAAATATGCCAGGCTCGTGTCAGTAGATTTACTGACATGTAGAAAAACTCCTTGGCACCTCCGGAAACCGTAAAAGTGATTAGTCTTAATTTACGTTCAGCCTCAGTATTTAGCTGGTGTGAAAATTGGAAACCACGTAAAACTATCTTCAAGGGTGCCGAGAGTGGGATTTGAACCCACCATCTTCCCAGTGCATGTTTAACATCTAGAAGGCGCGAACCGCGCTCGGCCTTTAATGAAGCATTAAGGCACTGAGGCTGTCAACAAGATGGTCAAAGGATTTTAATCGGTCATAAGTGCTGGGCCCTAATTCTATTCGGGAATTTATTTCTCAATACAATCAAGGTAACGCCATAATTCTGCCCACTGTCGTTTTAGCAAACCTTCTGGCACTGGGTGCTTTATTGTAATCCTTCCTTAGCCGGTAGATACATTCGAAGACAAGCATGTGTTGGCCGTCCGAACTAAATCACGCTCTTATCTGGACGGCGATGATTTTCAGACCTTTCGTCTTAAATGATGGTACACTACTTGCAGAACTGCAGAAAGTACGGTCTTCAACCACGTCACAACTCAATTGTGTTACTTGTGTTTGAGAGCAGTGTGGAAGACAATCTTGACTTCCTAATAGAGACAAGAATCGAAACCGCCCTAACCCAGTGGGAAGGAACAAATCTAACCCGTAAAGGATATAACAGACCTGTAGCAATTTCCCCTAAAAAATTTCAATTTTACAATAACAAATTCAGGATGTACATTGAAATTGTGAGGAGGTCGAGTAGCAAAGACAGGGGACGATGCGGAAATGATGCTTGCCACCTTCAGCACAGATTTGATATTAAGAATTTCATAGCAGACTATCAAATAATTAGGTATGCATTAGGAATATTAACTCTAAAAGACTATGCAAGAAAGCTGTTGAACATTTCAGAGCCTGAACGCTCGGCAGTTCGTAGATGATAACTGGAACTGGGAGACTGAGGCATTAATTTTGGTTTCCTGTGAAGCTACAGCGTCATTGTGAAATTTTACATTAAATTCCTGTGAATAATAATAATAATAATAATAATAATAATAATAATAATAATAATAATAATAATAATAATAATAATAATAATAATAATAATAATAACTAGAGGACCCGCACTGCTCCGCAGCATTCGTTATAAATAGGTCAGATAACTCGTCTTGATATGCCTGTCGTACGTAGTCATACTGTTTTGCCTGCCCTTTTCAATGGTTTTTATGAACATTTAATAAAAAGCGCGTTGTGGTATACTGCAGTTCGTAGACAGAATTCGTCCATTCTGACGTCATTATGTCAACTGTTTGGTAAAAATCTATCGATATATTCGGTTTTTTATCCTGCAGTTCCTAAAGTAAAGCTTGGTATTTTGTCGTAGAAGGCAATGGTGTATTTAATCGCAGTTCTTCTATATAGAACGGTTGTCTTGTAAACTTATAGGATAGTCTTGAAGGAGCGGGTTTTTGCCAGACAAAGAGATTGTTTAAGATACATGGCCTTCATTCTTTCTAGTGTAGCTAGGTAATGGGGTCTGTTTGCACGTAGGAAAGTTACTAGGAACGCCATGCCATCCCTTGAATCAAAGAGTATTCTTCCGTGATCAGAGGAAGTGTACACTCTCTGGCTTAACAGGTTGTAATCAAACATGGCCACATGCAATGGCATTACTGAGGATGAAAATCACATATAGCAGAATATTAATGAAAGTGTTAGTCGCTTAGCAACGCGCTAAGTACAGAATGTATTGTGGGTAGGGTAAGCCTTCGCCTGCAATTATTGGAGTGATCATTTATGATTACTCAAAGTTGGCTGGACTGAAGAGACCTATCAATGTTTCAGGATTCACCGGCAGGTAATTATTCCGGAGAGAATACAACAGAAATGAAGCAAATCGGTCCAGTAGAACGGACGGACGGATTTGCCAAATGTGTTTTTTAAATATAATAATAATAATAATAATAATAATAATAATAATAATAATAATAATAATAATAATAATAATAATAATAATAAATGGGAATACGAGGCACTTACAGTGTAGCACTTTCGACAGTAGGGAGCGGTTAGCCACGGAGTCTTACCTGTAACAAACAAAAGAAAATTACTTGTTTTTTACAAAAATGAACAGAATACGGATAAATCTGTTGTTGTCATAAAAAATCTGGTATAATATTTCTCAGTGTAACAAATACAATCACAAACGACAATGTGTGCGAGTGTGTGTGTGTGTGTGTGTGTGTGTGTGTGTGTGTGTGTGTGTGTGTGTGTGTGTGTTAGAGGGAGGGAGAGGGAGAGTGAGAGGTCTCAGACGCAAAGGTCTCAATTCTCGACTCGACTCCCAAACCGAGTGCCTTGGGTTCGAATGCCAGTGACTTCAGATGGGATTTTTAGTAGGACTAGCGCGTGGCGGCAGGAAGGGCATCCTCCTAACCCAAAATTAGACTCGGCTCCTCAGCCTCCTCCATGTAACAGCGGGAACGTGAAGATGAATAAATCTTCTCTCTATATAAAAGGCTAAGTCCGAATGACTGTAATCAACGTCCAGCCAAAACTACTCAACATAAAGAAAAGAAATTTTGGGGATACAATTATATCACAGTGTAGATGCTCACTAAGGAAGGATTTTTGGATGTTCCGTCGTTAAGAGAGTGAAAAGGGGTGTGAATTGTTTAAATGAGTCCATCTATGTTTACAGACGTAAAATATGGTATTGTATTTGGAATCTACTGTAAAAATAATTAAACACGTATTTTTTGCTTTCCGAAAATTCCCTCAAGGGGGTGAAAAACGGTGAAAAAGGGGTTGAATACCTTTTATGAGGATACTTATACCTCAAAAACTGAAGATGTTACAGGCATGAAAACAAGTGAAGTAGGTGTTGAAGTATTTTTATTATGATACTTATCTGTATACATAAAATCGTAACGAGCGTGTGTCTGTACATTGACTATTTTGGCGAAATTTTCGTACAGTTATCCGTTTCAGGTGTAATAGTGACATCCGTTTCAGGTGTAATAATGACCATCTGCATATTTTTTAGTTTAAGTTTCCTGAAAGTCCGAACTTTCACCCCCATCTCCCCAAATAAAAACGGCGGCACAATCTGCCAGACGATCTAGAAAATAGACACACCAACGGAAAAATTCCAAGATGTTTAGATTTTTCATTTTTACCCCCAGCAAATATCGAAATATGGAGGCAATTTTAATGACGGTGCAGACTTTCGTTTCGAGGTATTTCGTGCGTAAACGGTAAATCGTATGACAAACCGGATGGCACAACCTTGGTTTATTTGGAGTGATCTACAACTTTGTTCCTACGACTTTCTGTCGTATCTCTATCGCGTATGCGTTAGATTTGCCTGTTTTTTCTTGATTGTAGGTAAACTTCGCAGTTTTTACAAGTATAATTCATAGCTTGACACACTTATAAGAAGGACAGAATCATCAAATTCGGCACAAATATTGTCCCACCCAGTAGCCATCTGTGAGCCAAGCTGTATGTTTCTAGCTGTCACAAAGTCTCCGAAAAGTAATATGATGTGTGAAAACCTTACCCAAATTTCGCCCTATTCAACTTTTCTAATAGAGGAGATAGGAGAAAATGTCATAGGATCAACCTTTTAGACCGCTAAAAGTGGCGTCTTAGCAGCAATTAATCTGTAAATGGAGGTCTGCAATATTTTAAACATGGACATACTTTCGTATGTCGATATATATATGTCATTGAAGTCGATTTGTAGCGATCTAGAAACGGTGTGTCTGCCATTATAATTAATACATTACAAATCGGTAGTGACTGCCTCAGATTTGACTGGCAGAAGACAAGGGAGCATGCAAATTTCTTCAAAACTCCACTATCCGATTGCGTCTATAAGTAGGAAAGGGGGCCTGCCATTGTAACGAAAACTCCCCAAATCGATTGTGAATGGCAGTAGGCAAGTGAGCCTGCTGTTATCACACTCCGCAACTGGCATTTTACTTTGGAAACAACTTATGGGGACCAACCCATGCTGTTTCTCGGATAATGCTAAGAGACATATACTCCAGAAGAATCTGTGTGTAGAGTAATTTGCTTCGATATCCCTATACAGTGTAGAATACCGTAGCGATGCACGGGTACATTAGCTAGTAAAATTATAAATACATACGGTCTAATGATTAACGAGAAGAATATTTTGGAAAAGGTATGTCGAGATCGAATCTCACGAGTTGCGAACTTCCAATAACATGACGGTTAAATAAGTTATTATTCCATTTCCTTTGAGACTACAGTCGAACCTCGATATCTATAATGTTATTTGCTTTACGTCCCACTGACTACTTTTACGGTCTTCGGAGAGGCCGAGGTGCCGGAGTTTAGTCCCGCAGGAGTTCTTTTACGTGCCAGTAAATCTACCGACACGAGGCTGTCGTATACGAGCACCTTCAAATACCACCGGACTGAGCCAGGATCGAACCTGCCAAGTTGGGGTTAGAAGGCCAGCGCCTTAACCGTCTGAGCCACTCAGCCCGGCAACCTCGATATCTCGAACCTCCGTTACTCGAATTTTCAGTATCTCGAAGTAACTTAAATTTCCCCGCCGTGTGTCTTCGCGTGTATTTATTTCTCTATTACTTGAAATTCGGTTACACGAATTTCTCGATTTCTCGAACCGAACATTTCGTCCCTTGAAGCAAAAAATACCCAGTAACGCGAATTTTCTGCAACATCTTAACTCTGCAATACGGCATTTGTGGTTTGTGAGGAACAGTTAACAAGTAAAGAGAGGTTTAGAGTGATTCTGGGGGCTAATATGACGGGAACTGAAAAACTAAAACTTCTAGTGATCGGAAAATCGGCAAAGTCTCGCTCTTTCTCGGGTGTGAATTAATTACCGGTCAGGTACGAAAGCAACCCCCGAAGTCGCGGATGACAAGCTCCATTTACAAGTCTCAGCTGCTCGGTATTGACGAGAAGTTTCAACGTGAAGGTAGGAAAGGTTAACAGTAACAAACAGAAGAGACTAAAAGATTTTCTTCCAAAGGTGTTAACGGGGGTGTTTCTTGTTTCACTACTGTATGTATTGTACCCTGTCTTTTAAGAAGTTACTATAACCTATTAAGAGTTATAATTAAAGTGATGCCGTAAAATATTTATATATTTTTAGATATTGTAAAAAGTAATGTATTCAGTATAAGCCCGTAGATAAATATGATTCAATTATGTGCTATACATGGTCAAAACGGTATTCTATATATCTCGAAATTTCGATAACTCGAAATAAAATTTAGTTTCCGCGATGATTCGAGATTCCACTGTACTAGCAGTGCACACACACAATTAACCCAGGAATCAATATCGCGTACTTCTGTCTTCTATGAAAGCCTGAAACTTTCTTTCTACAGGGTAACACGACTCAGTTGGACGGTCACATTTATTATTATTATTATTATTATTATTATTATTATTATTATTATTACGAACATAGTAAACGCTGGCTAGAAAACACGAGAAAACAAGTTTCAATGAGCTTTATACAACATACGTGCGACTAATTACTGTAAAGGAACATTAAGGAAACGGGTTTTCTAAGTGGACATATAATGTACACTGACTGACAGAGCAAATGCAACACCAAGAAGGAGTGGTTCGAAAGGGATGAAAGTTGGGGAAAAAACAGAGACGGCACGGATGAATAATTGATGTTTATTTCAAACCGATATGCATGTTACACAATGCGCACGGCATCGACTCAGTAGGATGTAGGACCACCGCGAGCGGCGATGCACGCAGAAACACGTCGAGGTACAGAGTCAATAAGAGTGCGGATGGTGTCCTGAGGGATGGTTCTCCATTCTCTGTCAACCATTTGCCACAGTTGGTCGCCCATACGAGGCTGGGGCAGAGTTTGCAAACGGCGTCCAATGAGATCCCACACGTGTTCGATTGGTGAGAGATCCGGAGAGTACGCTGGCCACGGAAGCATCTGTACACCTCGTAGAGCCTGTTGGGAGATGCGAGCAGTGTGTGGGCGGGCATTATCCTGCTGAAACAGAGCATTGGGCAGCCCCTAAAGGTACGGGAGTGCCACCGGCCGCAGCACATGCTGCACGTAGCGGTGGGCATTTAACGTGCCTTGAATACGCACTAGAGGTGACGTGGAATCATACGCAATAGCGCCCCAAACCATGATGCCGCGCTGTCTAGCGGTAGGGCGCTCCACAGTTACTGCCGGATTTGACCTTTCTCCACGCCGACGCCACACTCGTCTGCGGTGACTATCACTGACAGAACAGAAGCGTGACTCATCGGAGAACACGACGTTCCGCCATTCCCTCATCCAAGTCGCTCTAGCCCGGCACCATGCCAGGCGTGCACGTCTATGCTGTGGAGTCAATGGTAGTCTTCTGAGCGGACGCCGGAAGTGCAGGCCTCCTTCAACCAATCGACGGGAAATTGTTCTGGTCGATATTGGAACAGCCAGGGTGTCTTGCACATGGTGAAGAATGGCGGTTGACGTGGCGTGCGGGGCTGCCACCGCTTGGCGGCGGATGCGCCGATCCTCGCGTGCTGACGTCACTCGGGCTGCGCCTGGACCCCTCGCACGTGCCACATGTCCCTGCGCCAACCATCTTCACCACTGGCGCTGCACCGTGGACACATCCCTATGGGTATCGGCTACGATTTGACGAAGCGACCAACCTGCCCTTCTCAGCCCGATCACCATACCCCTCGTAAAGTCGTCTGTCTGCTGGAAATGCCTCCGTTGACGGCGGCCTGGCATTCTTAGCTATACACGTGTCCTGTGGCACACGACAACACGTTCTACAATGACTGTCGGCTGAGAAATCACGGTACGAAGTGGGCCATTCGCCAACGCCGTGTCCCATTTATCGTTCGCTACGTGCGCAGCACAGCGACGCATTTCACATCATGAGCATACCTCAGTGACGTCAGTCTACCCTGCAATTGGCATAAAGTTCTGACCACTCCTTCTTGGTGTTGCATTTGCTCTGTCAGTGTATTTTCAACTTACCCAGTAAACGAATAAATGTAGGAAAAGTAATATATGTTAGCTGATCCAAGCATCTCGTGTTTTCCATGTATGGTCTTGCTTCTCTAGTCACTGTTCGTGAAGGAGCATTACTACGTTCAAGTTGCGACATGTTATGACAGATGAAAGTTATTTGTGGTCCGAGTTCTGGCGCACAGACGTTTGAAATTGCTTCAGTCAAGTGGCTATTCATATTCATTGTAATGATGCCCAGTGAAACTCTCCAGAGGGACTTTCGCCTGCCGTAGATGTATTCCTACCGAGCTCGATAGCTGCAGTCCCTCAAGTGCGGCCAGTATCCAGTATTCGGGAGATAGTGGGTTCGAATCCCATTGTCGGAAGCCCTGAAGAGAGTTTTCCGTGGTTTCCCATTTTCACACCAGGCAAATGCTGGGCCACGGTCGCTTCTTTCCCACTCCTAGCCCTTTCCTGCCCCATTGTTGCCATAAGACCTTTCTGTGTCGGTGCGACGTAAAGCAACTTGTAAAAACAAAAGTAAGTTCACCAAAGACGATGCGTAAAAACTGGACAAAGGTTAAAGATCTTGAAATGACGTGGTCCGTAGCGGGTCGATTCGAAGAAATAATAATAATAATAATAATAATAATAATAATAATAATAATAATAATAATAATAATAATAATAATAATAATAATAATAATTTGGAAACAATTCTACGAACAGTAGTCGAACTACAACGAACTATAAATTATTATAGCTATTTATATGAAAATGATTTCGGGAATGTCTGTGACGCGGAATACGGAAAAGCGTGTTTAACGCCATATCGACCAAGGAGGACATCTTCTTGAGCATATTTATAGAGGGAAAAATTGGTAACATCAATTTCTTTCTAGAAATTATCATTTTACAGACGCTCCGTATATTTGTGAAACTGGCTGACAGGATATATCAAAATCCAGCCCTTTATGAAATTTAAATTGAACGTAAAGAAAAACACTACAAAGACAAGATGGCGCATGTATCTGTGAGAATGTGTAAGAATAAAACAATGGCAGACTGATACAGTGGAAGTATGTGCATGTATGAATGAGTGATTGAATTTATTACCTGCAATTCATCGAAAAGGTCAACAGGTTGACGGAGTGAATGAGCAATAAAAAAATATGTATAATATAAACCAGGGCCTCTCAAACGCCCAAAATCTCATGCGTGCAAATAGGGGCGCAAGAGCTGCGTGCATTGTGCATCGGTCCCGCTCGGTTCGCCTCGGACCAACGCTTCGTCTCTGGGCTACTCGGCTAAGCTCGGCTCAACTTGGCTCGGATGCGGAGCGCTACGGCGCAAGTGAGGGGGAGGAGGGAGACAAGCGGAGCGAGAGAGACAGCGCTATTGCTTCAAGTCGAGGAGTGGGGGTCTGCACTCTGGTCAACCAAGCGAAGTCGTCTTTTGCACCGTGCACAGTGCATGCACTCTGATAGGCCCTGATATAAACAAATGAACGGCCTTGGTTGACCTCGGCCTACCAAGCTACTGCTGATCAGCCCTAAGGCCTAGATATTACGTGGTGACCCGTGGTGGGCACGACGAACCTTCTCGGTCGTTAATCTTGGGCTTCTAGACCGGAGCCGCTATCGTATGTCAGATCGCTGCTAAACTGTTGTCATGCAGGCTGAGTGGATCTTATACCAGCCAGAGAGGTGGGTAATATTCGCCGAACTAGCCGGAATCGAAGCCTTTGGGTCAGATACAGGCTCGCTACCCCTAAATCGCAGGGACGGCTATAAATAATATAACAACTATTAGTTGTACTTCAAACATTAATTTATTTATATGTTTATTTATGTATTTATTTGTGCATTTATTTAGCAGAGCCTCCGTGGTTCAGGCGGCAGCGCGCCGGCCTCACAGCCCTGGGTTCCGTGATTCAAATCCCGGTCACTCCATGTGAGATTTGTGCTGGACAAAGCGGAGGCGGGACAGGTTTTTCTCCGTGTACTCCGGTTTTCCCTGTCATATTTCATTCCAGCAACACTCTCCATTCTCATTTCATAGCATCTATCATCCATTAATCATCGCCCCAGAGGAGAGAGACAGGCTTCGGCAGCCGGCACAATTCCTATCCTCGCCGCCAGATGGGGGCTTCATACTTTCCATTCCTGACCCTGTCGAATGACTGGAAACAGGCTGTGGATTTTCCTTTATTTATTTATTTAGCACTCGTCACTTCTCTACTATGTCTCTTCAGCGATGCCTGGAATTTCGGCGATACATGCTGGAACTATCAGAGGATCCAACTAGTCTTCAGGCTGAGCACTCAGAGAATCACAATAATTTAAATATAGAAAGGAAATTTTAGAAAATACGATAGGGCCGAGGAACAATGATAAAGAAGCATTGAAAAAAAAACACCCAGGGTTACTTCTACAAGATTTAACTGATTTTGATGATAGTGGAAGCCTGGTGTTGTTGACATCGATTGGAGGGCGTTGTATAAAACATGGTCTGGTAATCCGAAGCCCAGAAATGCAGGACAATTGTAGAGCCAATTTTCCCGTCTGATTAATGCTGCTCTACAATATCCCTCGGGTGTAATATCTATCACAGGGTACCGCTATACCTCTTCTGATGATAGCTGATCAGGTTAGTGCTCACCATTCAGGAAGCTATCAGCTCGATTCCCGGATCAGCTATTCCGTTGATGGGCCAATTCCAAATGACTGTCTCAAGGCTCTCATTACCTGTAGTCTGCGCTTTACACGGTAACAAGAAAAACAACAACTAGCGCATATACATTAATCGTGAAAATGCAACGAAAGTACTTCCGTAGACAGAACTATGGCAAACACACACTTATCCTCGTTGTATACTACTACCACATTCAGCTTGAGTAATTTTTATCAAGTGAGTGATTTGCTGCGCTGAATCGTAAACTGTTAATGGAGCTGCATGCATTTGTTACAGCATACGATGCAACTGTTTTGTTAACAGCCTCATTTACTGTTCGGTGATCACGAAGTTGTATTTAACTGATTTTACAATGCGACGTCAGCTTTTTTTAACTAGCCGGATGTGTTACATTATGTTCAGAAAATCGTACGTTCGCGATGACTTCTTAGGCCTAGGTGTTGTTCACCTAAAAACTGTACCTTACTATCATCATCACAGATTAACATTGTAATGGGCAGTAATTTTTTATATTCGAAGGAAATTTGCCTCTGAGCGTAGTTTTCGTGCAGAACTTCTCATTCTTGAGGTAGGATCGGTACATATTAAATATTTCAAAATACCGAGCTCGATAGCTGCAGTCGCTTAAGTGCGGCCAGTATCCAGTATTCGGGAGATAGTAGGTTCGAACCCCACTATCGGCAACCCTGAAGATGGTTTTCCGTGGTTTCTCATTTTCACACCAGGTGAATGCTGGGGCTGTACCTTAATTAAGGGCACGGCCGCTTCCTTCAAACACCTAGCCCTTTCCTGTCCCATCGTCACCATAAGACCTATCTGTGTCGGTGCGACGTAAAGCAACTACCAAAAAAAAAAAAAAATTCAAAATTATCCTTTTGAGTGGAATGCTACCTTCGAAATCTCGCAAAAAATAAACTATGGTAAATATTGTTTTGTAAAGTGGGGAACTGATATTGGAATGCATCACCTACAGCAGTTTTAAGAGCCTTCTCACAAAAGTATAAGATGCTTCAAGAAAAGACTCCAATATCCTGTCCATTCTGTGTAAATCTATATGTGATAATGGTGCATTTACAACGTTAAGCGAGTAGAAAGTCACTGCACAACTGAAACCATTATATTCAAATTACCTGTGAATTTGTGTGTGATTGCGTTCTTATTGCTACGCTACACTACTTGTAACGGGATATTTTGAAAATTTTGGATTTCTGAGCGACTGCGTTGTAATACTGTTTCGGTACATATGAGGGAATAGTTTAAATTATTTTCTGCAAATATTTTGTGTGTGTGTGTGTGTGTGTGTGTGTGTGTGTGTGTGTGTGTGTGTGTGTGTGTGTCCAACACTTGTCCCGTTCTCTATGCGATCAGGCATTGAAAATAATTTCGTAGCGAGTTTTTCGTATTCTGTGCGCTTGCTTTTAAATTATTATGTTATGGTACTCTTAAATAATTTTTAATTATCGTGAATTTTTTGTTTCCTGTTTTAATGTATTTATTTTTATCGTCCTTTCGCTATCATGAATTTTTGTTTTATGAAGTATTTTGTTTTGACATTTCTCCTATTAACCTGTTTACGCGTAATTGTTTGTTCTATTTATTTCTGTTGGTACTTACAGTATGTAACTTATATTTTAAGTTATCTGTTATACTACTGTACGTAAAAATCAGGCTCCTTGCCTGAATGGTCAGCGTAGTGGCCTTCGATTCAGAGGTCCACTGGTTCAATTCCCGGCCGCGAAGTCTGGTAAATTCCTCTAGCTCAGGGACTAGGTGATCGTTCTTATCTTAACACATTTAGGTACAACATACCACACTATTAACCACCAAAAAATACGCAATAGAGAATACATCCCTCCACATAGGTTGGCGTCAGGCAGTGCATCCAGCCGTAAAACTGAGCTTAATCTACATTAGCCCTGACCCCAGATAACTGGAAAAAGGGCAATAATAATAATAATAATAATAATAATAATAATAATAATAATAATAATAATAATAATAATAATAATAATGAAAATGAAAACCTACAACCTGTTTTCCAGTCATTGACCGGGTCAGGGATGGAATGAATGAACCAGATATAGGCTATTAGTACGATGGGCTCGCCACTCCTAAAGTGATTTATTAATGACTGATAGATGCTACGAAATGAGAATGGAGAGTGTTGCTGCAATGAAAGATGACAGGGAAAACCGGAGCACCCGGAGAAAAACCTGTCCCGCCTCCGCTTTGTCCAGCACAAATCTCACATGGAGTGACCGGGATTTGAACCACGGTACCCCGCGGTGAGAGGCCGACGCGCTGCCGTCTAAGCCACGGAGGCTCAATAATAATAATAATAATAATAATAATAATAATAATAATAATAATAATAATAATAATAATATAAAGGGAAGAAACATTAGGCGTATACTGTAACTGTTCGGATGAGCACGTGTGGTGTAGTTATACAAGTGTTCAGTATTCGAGGAGAGAATATCTTGTTCTGAAGCATTCTTGTGTGAGAACCATTCAATTTGACATATCCTTGGACGAGACAGTCTTTGTTGAAGTAAAACTTCCATACGAAGCTAACGCCTTACGTGTGACTGTCACGAGATATGTAATACGAGTTGAAGGGAAACCTAGGAACTGTGCGGAGGCCTCACCCTAGTCCTTTCCCTCTCCAGTCATTATTCGGCACACCTGTTCCTCGAGTAAAATTATCTTTTCAGAAATGGAATGCTAGAAAGTAACTTGGAGCGTCAGCTGTACCCCGTACGTGACCATTTCAGTGTTACCGTGTGAATTGGGAGTGCACGAGGTTGTAATAGCGATCGGGTCCCTACCGCGGCTCCTTCGCACAATTGTTCGCCAACCGCTACCACTGCAGATATCTGCGCCGCTGGCTTTAAAAGCCAAATGCTTCAACTAATCTTCACTCATTTCGTGTTCGTGGATTTCTATAAAGATAACTGTATAATTAAATGCATATTTTACCTACATAAGATATGTTAAAGAAAAGCCTCCGTGGCTCAGACGGCAGCGCGTCGGCCTCTCACCCCTGGATACCGTGGTTCAAATCCCGGTCTCTCCATGTGAGATTTGTGCTGGACAAAGCGGAGGCGGGACAGGTTTTTCTCCGGGCACTCCGGTTTTCCCTGTCATCTTTCATTCCAGCAACACTCTCCATTCTCATTTCATAGCATCTATCAGTCATTAATAAAATAACTTTGGGAGTGGCGACCCCATCGTACTAATAGCCTATATCTGCTCCATTCATTCCATCCCTGACCCGGTCAATGACTGGAAAACAGGTTGTAGGTTTTCAAGATATGTTAAAGATTTGAAAGTGCCGTAAAAGCCTGGAAGACCCTTCAGTGGAATGTAAAGGATTCCATATGAAGTATTTAACCTCTGTACTAAATAGAATAAGGGGTAGATACACTATATGGGACAGACTGGTTAGCCTTTGAAGGTGCCAAAGGAACTGTCAACAATTTATATATTTGACTTCAGCTACATCGACTGGCAGAGGCGGATTAATACCACAGGCCCACTTTGCATGTGCCTAGGGGCAGCGGCCACAGGGGGTGACAAATTTTGTTTAAAACTATTTTTTGTTAATTGCTACAATAATCCTTTTTGTGCTTTGAATAATTACACTGAAGAGTAATTTACCTCATTTTTCGGTACTTATTCGTAGACCACTACAACACCTACTTGGCCTTACGGCCAAGAAACATTACATTAATGCATGTCATTCTCAACCCTTATCAATATGACTTTCGTTTATCCTCCAGATATCGCTACTGGCTAACGATATGTCGCTGCCCGTACTTCTTAACCATAATCTCTAAATAGGATCTTATCTGACATGTACAAGTTATATATATTTTTTGGCAGTCACAAAAACATCATAAATCATAACCCCTGCATGGTTTGACCGGCAGCTAAAGAAGAAAACTTCTATGACTAATGAGTTTATTTTCATCTGTAAATTACAGGGTTCTGAATACCCTGGTTTTGTGTAAATTTAAATTCGGTATTACTTGTATGTGTACTATATTCTGTAGTTGTTTCAAATACTTGACTATTGTTGCTTTATTTTGATGGGCCGTGTAAAAAATGTGCCTAATGGCGCAGAAATATTAAATCCGCCACTGCTGATTGGTGCCTAGTTGAGTTTAGTGAGTTTAGTAATTTTACGACCCAATAACTGCTCTTACGATTTTCAGAGACACCGAGATGACGAAATTTTGTTCTGCATGAGTTCTTTTACATGCCGATAAATATGCCGACACGAAGGTGGCGCATCTGAACACCTTCAATGTTCAACAAACACGAGATTGAGCGGGTATCGAACTTAGGCTCAGAATACCAGCAATCTACCACCTGAGCCATTCAGTCCGGCAAATGTATGGTTATTTGCAGTTTCCTTCCCTGAAATAAATGATGACAAGAAGGAATATGCCCTATTCTGTAACTACAGTGTTCCTTTGCCTTCACCGACCCTGGGAAACGGGTTAGAAATATAATATTATCGATCTATAACTGCATAAGTTACAGAAATTATTTCCAGTAAATACTGTAGACTACATACTGTGTATTTTATAAACATTAAAGCCACTAAAGCCACTGATCTTAGGATACGGATCAACAGGGTGTCAAGTAATTGGTGTGGGGTAGTGTGCAAAATTTGCACGAGCGTAGGAACTGGAAGATCATACAAGATGTAGCGAAGATCGAGCAGGAGATATATTAAATACAGGAGCCTAGTTGTGAGCGTATGATGAATAAAAATTATCATCATAGAGATATGCATCACTCAGATATATTTTTTAATGATGATGCGCATGGTGACCATGATCGTTAAAGCGTCAAGTCTATACTGTCTGACACCGTGGTTAGTCGGTTCGAGTTGGTTGGACCAAAAAATGTTCACCATCAAAATGTTGGTCAGCAGGGTAGGGGAGGTGGTGATATATAATTTCTAATTACTAGATTGCGCGCCAAAATTCTGGAATCAATTCCAAACCTCTCCACAGTGTTCATACGGAACGAGGGCATACGACGCTGCTGATGGTGATTCGTCCGTCCGATAGCGACATAAAGCTTTCATCAGACTCCTTGGTGTTATTCGACAGGAGTAGGCTACATGCCGTCAAGGGCCTCTCCCTACCTCATCATCATCATCATCCCACATCCAGACGTACAAGTCGCCCATGGACGTCAAAAAGAAAGACCTGCACAGGCGAGCCGAACATGTCGTCGGGCACTCCCGGCACTGAAAGCGATACGCCATTTCATTACCGAGGGGGTGTGTGTATTAACTGCTAAATATGAGGCACTTCCCTGCCTGTATTTAGTGGACTGCGTACAATACCACAATAACAAGTACCACGAGAAGAGTGCAACAGAAATATCTCAAGGAAGTGGACAGATTTTATGTTTATTACCATACGGTATCCAACAAATTTTTTTTTTTTTGCTAGTGGCTTTACGTCGCACCAACACTGATAGGCCTTATCGCGACGAATAATATACAGTTAAACACTACCAGCAATGTTCGGTTTATGACGATGTTCCTGTATTATTATTATTATTATTATTATTATTATTATTATTATGAAATTCGTAATATTTCTGTGTAATACGATATGGATTTCCATTGTATTGCTGTCATTTTTATTCAATTCATGTGAGTAAATGCAATACAACATAACCTCTACAATTATGTTATGACAGTAAGTACAATGAAAAATATTTATTGAAGATAACGATATTAATATCTTCCCCATTTAAATGACGGTTTATTGCGCGCTTCCCTTCTTTCTAAGAATGTATCCCACTGCTAGTCCAAGAACCACAATTGCTGTTTGCCTTTCCTCCACGTTAAAATAAAATGCTATGAAACCTTGCCAAATATTTTCAAATCTTACCAAACCCTCAGCAATGTTGAACAATCTGACAAGATTTGGCAGTTTTTCTTGTGAAGGTTTGAACTGAAAGAAAACTTTGATGGTGTACAACATGCATAAAATTGCAGTATAACTTGTTAAATGCATAAATGGGCTTCATAACTAAAAAATAAACAAATAAAAACCTACAACCTGTTTACCAGGCAGTGACTGGGTCAGGGATGGAATGAATGAAGCCCCCATCCTGCGGCGAGGATAGGAATTGTGCCGGCTGCCGAAGCCTGTCGCACTCCTCTCGGGCGAGGCTTCATAACTCTTGGATATAAATTTGAATCAAGGTGCAGCAAAGCTCATGCAGAGAGCTTGGAGTTGCGATCAACGGTATTCTGTAAGAAGTGTTTTCGGACGAAACTATCCTTGCGTCGGTTTGTTTGCAGACTGACTTTTGAAAGGGAGTGAAAACTCAGTGGCACAGGATATCTTATTCATGTTAGAAGTAACAGATATAAAAATAGCGAGAATGATTGCTCTAAGTGAGAACAATGGCAGGAAAGCACTAAGTGAGGTTTTGGTGACGAGATCATGTGAGGCGAATGGAGGGGGAATAATGGAAGGCAAGAGAAGCAGAGGGAGACCTAGACGGCTATGGTCAGACTCAGATTTTAAGAGGCGTACAACTATACGTGCAAGTACGTATGCATGCGTGCACTACACACGGCCATGTTACTTAGGTGGCCTCATCCTTATAAAGAGTTACCGCACAGAAAAAGCTTCAGTCCACTACACCCATTCAGACAAAATCCCGGGCTCAGTACGTATTTGTCAGTTATGAAACTTGGTGACCTCGGATTAATGGTCGGCTGATGTACGCATGCATGTCTACACCCCCCCCCCCTCCTTTTTAATGCTATTTGTTCGTGGCGTCGACCTCTTAGAGATCTTTTGCCACTACTTGCAACATATGTTATGAACCTGCTCGTAATAGGGAACATGCATGATCCGGGGTTTTAATTAAAAATATGCTAATCTGATTCAAAATTTCATGCAGAATTCAAAAAAGTGATCAGAATGTACAAATAATAACTCCAAACATGATAAAAATCTACGAAAATGTCACGTCACGCAAGTACGCGATCTCATTGGTCTGACGTCATCGTACAGGTTGACTGAATTAGCAGACGAAATAACACATAGTGTGCTGTGAGAAGCAGGATACACTTCGCGTTTCTACTTTACGTTAGTGTCTAGTATGGTTAAATTCGAGGTCTATACATCGGATAATAATCTGAGTGGTATATTTTAAACTTAAAATGAATCCTGCGCAGACAGTGAGGCAGAAAACTTATAAATGGTGTAGAGTTCCGATGTGCAATAGCACATCGCATACCATACCAAACAAATTGTTTATAAATGTTCCAAAGACGCTAAAACTAGGGAGAAATGGATTTTGGCGAGCCGGAGAAATGCTGGTGATATATCGGAAAAGTCTACAGTTTATTTATTTGAAGATTTTTGAAGATGAATTTGTTTGAATTTTCAAATCACTTTTCCATGTCAGCTGTTCTAGTGGTAAAACTTTAAATTTTAATGTATGATGCTTTATTTAAATGCTTCAATTACATCTTGGAATATGAAAGTAATAAACAGTGCATTAAATAATGCTGATTATTAAAGTATTCTCCAAACCTAACCTATGTTTTGGGTGATCCATGTCAAGATAATAAATCAAAGGGGTTATGAACCATTTTGACAGCTCTAATTCTACCAATATATCTTGGCATGGGACAGTTATGTATGTCTTTATTGAAGAGCTTAATTGGTAAAGAAATTTAGGCTATATCTAAATACTCTATAATCTAACAAAGAATAGGCGTGTAAGAGAAAGGAAACAACGTGAATTTAACAAATGTATAACTCTACACAAAACCAATGCTTGTTTGTTGGGGTCTTATAAGTTAACAATGCTCAATTATAATAATTATCATAATATTAATGAAATAAATAAC
Organism: Anabrus simplex; assembly: GCF_040414725.1. Lineage (NCBI taxonomy): Eukaryota > Metazoa > Arthropoda > Insecta > Orthoptera > Tettigoniidae > Anabrus > Anabrus simplex. The sequence continues at coordinate 1,296,430,253 of NC_090265.1, forward strand.
ATAATTGCACACAGGTGAAAATAGTGATGCAGGTGTTTAAAATATTATCCAACTTAGCCTAAGTTTTAGGTTATACAAGCCAAGTCAATAAACCGAAGGGTAAAAATACCGCGCGAGTTGGCCGTGCGGTTAGGAGCGCGCAGCTGTGAGCTCCCATCCGGGAGATAGAAGGTTTTGAACCCCACTGCTGGCAGCCCTGAAGATGGTTTTCCGTGGTTTCCCATTTTCACACCAGGCAAATGCTGAGGCTGTACCTAAGGCCACGGCCGCTTTGTTCCCATTCCTAGGCCTTTCCTGTCCCATCGTCGCCATAAGACCTATATGTGACGGTGTGACGTAAAGCAAACAGCAAAAACAAAAAAGTAAAAGTCACAGCACCCAAAGACTTTCCTGTATTGAGCGACTAAAATGTCACCAGGACACTTTTCTTTCCTGATATGCTCAGCTTGTTAAAAGCCAAATGTAATTAATGTTATTGGCTTCACGCCCCGCTAACTACTTCTACGATTTTCGGAGACGCCGATGTGCAGGAATTTAGTCCTGCAGGAGTTATTTTACGTGCCAGCAAATCTACCGACACGAGGCTGAGGTATTTGAGCAACTACCACCGGACTGAACCAGGATCGAACCTGCCAAGTTGGGGTCAGAAGGCCAGCACCTCAACCGTCTGAACCACTCAGCCCAACTTGTGAAAACTAGATGAAGTCATATTTATCTTTATAATGTTTAACTTTTTCCCTCCACAAAGATATTTAATTCTCTTTCATGGGCCCCGGAAGTGGGTAGGCCAGTTGCCCCAACCATAAATATATATTTTTTCAGAAATGATAGGTTATAGACCTACAGTACTATGATCTTTCTATCTTTCCTTCTTTCTTTCTTTCTTAATCAGTTTATCCTTCAGGGTTGGTTTTCTCTCGGACTCAGCGAGGGATTTCACCTCTAGCACTTCAAGGGCAGTGTCCTGGAACGTGAGACTTTGAGTATGGTGATGAAACTGATGAGGAGGGCCATTACCTCGCCCAGGCGGCCTCACCTGTTATGCTCAACAGGGACCTTGTTGGAGGATGGTAGGATCGGAAGGGATAGACAAGGAAGAGGGAAGGAAACGGCCGTGGCCTTAGGTGCCTGGAGGAGAAGTAGGAAAATACGAAAAACCACTTCGAGGATGGCTGAGGTGGGATTCGAAACCCTTCTACTCAGTTGACTTCCCGAGGCTGAGTAGACCCCGTTCCAGTCCTCGTACTATTTGTTTTCAACTTTCATGGCAGAGCCGGGAATCGAAACCGGGCCTCCGGGAGTGGCACACATTAACCACTACACCACAGAAGCGGACTAATACTATAATGCTACCTATATGTTTATGTTAGTGCTGAAATCCAATTTCTTACTTTACTAATGCTGAAAGCCCGAAAATGTAATGTTATTCTTTAATAGGGGAATCAGTCTAGAAGGAAATGTTGAAAGTGATGTGATATCTATCCAGGTTCGTTGTTATCCTAATACTATGGGTTACAGTACATTGCACGTATATAAAAGACGCCACTTACAAACTTGCTTGTTATCCGCTAATTTCTGCGGCCACAAAAGTCACATTTTTCAAGAATGATGACATCTATACATGGTAGATTGTCTGACTGTGCTGTTTTGAACCTTTCTTCTGTCATTTCGAAGTTATTCGCGATCATGAATAATAAACAATCGGCTTTTAGCAACGGCTGTTGCACAATGGCTGGTAGAGCTCCATGCGGTACTGGATCGTGACGTCACAGCGCGCCGCTTACGTCAGAGGCCGTTTCACTCGCCTTGCGGAAAGGCACTATTAAATATTTTTTTAATGGTAGAAAACAAGGCAACATACCACAATGTAATACGTTTACGTACTATTTCATTGGTGTACTTTTCAAAAAAAATATTTTTGAAAATGATGCATGTTCCCAATTGTAATTGCGGAAGTGTAAAGTGTTGAATATGAAGAAACGCACGTTAAGGACGACACAAACACCCAGTCCCCAGGCCAGGGATATTAATACTTTACAATAAAAACCCCTGACCCGACCGGGAATCGAACCCGGGGACTACACCGCGGGGCCTGACATGTCTACCCCTTAGTCCCGTTTCTTTATATGGGGTCTGGGATAAGGTGAGATGAATTTACATGGGATGTTTTACGGCCGGATACCCTTCCTGACGCCAACGTGGGTTGAGGAGCTAATGCAGATGAAATGAATGATGGTGAATCAAACTGGGTAAAGAAATGGAAGGAATCGGTTGTGACTTATGATAGGAATCGTACCGGCATTTGCCTGGAGTGAAAATGGGAAACCACAAAAAACCATTTTCAGGACAGCCGACTGTGGGTTTCGAATCCACGCGTCTCCCGAATGCAGAGCCATAGCGCGTCAACACGCTCCGCTACTCCACTCGGTTGATGGTCGCCGGTGTATATATGGCAAACTTTACAGGAATACTTCATACATTTACTAATGTTTTCTCAGATCGCATAACTGGTCATAATATGATTACAGCATCACAGCACCTAATATATTACATTGATATTCAAAAAGGTAGTACAAATATTGGTATTATTGTGGGGTATTAAACCTGAGGAAGATACATTTAGTAAGAATTATAGAGGATATGTTGTACTTTAATTAATCAATCAAAAGGCCCTTATAAAGGCCACAACAATGTATTTACAGCTACTGAAGCACACACAATACTATAATACTCGTATAATAGTAATTTTCCCGCACGACTACAACCCTTGGGGTTACAAACCTAATTGGGAAGTGGTCAACAAGCCCGGAAAATGTATCTCTTATCAACTTGACAACAGCCGTGGCAGTCTGTTAAATTAGGATGAGGTAGATTATTCTTCTGATACACTACATCATAGAGAAACCCACCGTCGGCAGTCCTAGCGATGATTTTTCATGGTTTTCCATGATTTCTCGTTTTTACAGCAGATACAAGCTGCAGTTCTACCTTAATTTACGTGACGCAAAAAAAAAAAATCTCCTTGCGAGGGTTTGGAACATAAGCATATTCGAAAAGAAGGTTGCCAGAAAATACGAATGCAAACACGAATGGGATGGCTGTGCTCGTTTGATATTAGCCGCTGAAAATCTCTGCTTCGGATGAAATAAAGTATCATTCTCTGTGTACGTATATTTGTAATCTTGGAATTAGAGGACGGCTGACCTGGTTTCTCTAGTTCATTGGACATTTCTCAGAAAAGATTCATATAATCACAGTACAACATCAGAAGGCTAATCTGAGCAAATAAAAGAACACCCGTGCGTAGGAAACGTTATATCTACGTACAGTATAACATTGAGTTGAGATCTGTCTTTGATAGCGGTCCAAGCTTGATGATTGTAAAAATCTTAATGACATTTACTATGAACCTATTCCTTAATGACAGATAAAAAGTATCAAATGGTTTATTTCAACACATGTTGAAGTTTTATCTCGTCGGCGTCGGTGGTCGACTGCTTAACGAGCTCGTTCCTTGTGTAGAAGGTCATGGGTTCGATTGTTACAGACATCCGTGAAGTTTTGAAGACGAAGATCAGAATATGTTCACGACGACATGTCATTCAATTATTCATTCATTCACCGGAATTCACTCCGTGGCGAATATAGCGATTGTCTTCTAGTTTTCTCTTTGGCGTTGGTGTTTGTGCTTGTGTTTGACTGGTTAACACGCTCGTTGCTCGCATCCAAGGTCGTTGGTTTGGTGCTTACCGATATCGGTGAATTTTCGAAGACAAAACTTATTATGCGTTGCCGATTGTGGGCTCTTAGGCGACTAAAGAGAGCTATTCTAGAACCTAAAGCACTGCCACAATGCTGGCACATCAGACCTGCTACAGCTTTCTGCTGCTGTAGAAGTTGGTGGTCAGTTCTTCTATGATTTTCACATTCTTTCCCACGGTCTCTTTTATTGGACTCGCCATCGTCACTGTTCAAAATGTCGTGGAGCCTGTGCAGAATACGTCGTCACGTCAGCCGATGCGACATTACAACATTCCATCTGCCGATGCCGATTTGGTACCTCTTCGTCAGAACATCCTTCAACTGAATACATCATCTACTTGGGCATCCGGGTGACGCGACGTGGCCGGTGCATTGAAAGATGGTGTTTGATATAATTATTGCAATGTTCGTGATACTGGCGTCTTGCAAAATACATAGTACTTGCTGTTTCACTCGCTCATGATATTTTTCCAGACAATTAGTTGTCTTCTGTAAGTAGACCAAGTCTCGCCTCATAAGTCGACCCTTTTATATCATCGCCTTTGAAAAACCAACTGATAACCGGAGAGATGTTATAGATAAACGACCTGGCAAGGAAAAGGACAGTGATTTGATTAGGTCGGAGAAGAAGAGCGGCAAATAGAGAAGATCATCTTAAAGGAGGCCAAGGCTGTCAAGGCCGTAGAGCCACGGAGTGACTAAATTTATAACCCTGCCTTGGTAACTTCCGTGTTAATTATTGCATGTCGTTTTCTCCACCAAGTCAGCCTTCCGTAATGCATAGGCTACTACAGTCAGCGCTCTTAGTAACAAAACGAGAAGTCATTGTAGAGCACCGAGTGATAGAATATAGGTAGGACACCTGGAGTGTGTATGATAGTTCTTTTACCCGCGAACATTTAATTTTCGCTACTGGTCGCTGAAGTGTCACTCCTGTGCTTAATATTTTTACTTGAAATTGTCTCCTTTGGCTTGGAAAGAAAGCATTCGGGATGAGGGTGATAACCGCACGCTCACCCCCCAACATGGAGGACCAGGAACTCTTCTGTTAGGGTTACGAAGATGTCCGGGAACTTACCCTTGCCCCTCCCCATTCGGAGATTGGACTGGCTGGAAGAACTAGCAGGAAGACTGCTAGGTAGGCATTTCTTGAGTTTTATCATACACAGACTTGGCCTCCGTGAATACCTCATGATCAAAACACCAGCCAATCACCCTCCTCATTTATGCGGGGTTCGGACCAGCGTCTAGTAGGGTTCCATTACACCCCCTCCCACCCCCACCCCCAGCCAGGACTGGGTTCAGGATTATATCTATTTAACTGCCGCAACTTTATATTATTTTTACTATTATTACTATTATTATTTTATACAAGTTAAAAGTGTTTTACCAGATTATATCGGTTACATATTAGGATATAACGGACCAATCTGTACGTCTACACCGCCATTGCTTTGTGACGGTTAATAATAGAATTATTCATTAACGAAAGAGTGTGAGGGTTATGTCTGGAATGCAGAATTTCCTTGAATTTCACAGACATATTAGACAGCGAAACGTCATACTTTTCGCTACCGTCCCTTGATTCTTCCGCGTTATCATTGGATTTACATATATATTTGTCATAACGCACCGCCAACCTGTTCACACCCGTGTGATAGAAACCAACACCCTGCTCGCTATTTAATCTGGACTGAGTGGTCTCTCGCACTTCGGTTATCCCACGGTGTCTCAAATACAGCAGACGAAAATCAGGGCTCTGTGGTGAGTGAGAAGCATTTTGCTAGCACGGTGTTCAGCACAGTATTTCTAATTCGGACAGTTTTCGATTTGTTGAACATACATTTTATCCTTTCCCAAACACACACACACACACAATTGCATCGGCGGATGACCACAGGCTTTGTGTTTCCTGACACAGAGATTGAACTATTGCGTGAACGTCTAATTTTGATCCTCCTAATGGGAAAGTCGGCTGTGAGACTCACATTGAAGATGCCTATGAAATATTAGGGTTTGATATGAGTCCGGCTCCTCAGCTAAATGATCAGCGTTGAGACCTTTGGTTCAGAAGGTCCTGTGTTAAATTCCCGGCCGGGTGGGAGATTTTAATCGCGTCTGGTTAATTCCGTTGACTCCGGGACAGGTGGTTTGTGCTTTCCTAACACTCTCCTCTTCACATACACGCAACACATCATATTACCAAGCACGAAAAAAAAAAAAAAATCACGCAGTAGTGAAGGGGAAATCCACGTGAACGACACAGTTCGCACCTGCGACTCCTCCAAGGTGTGGGAAAGCAGTAGGAGAAGAATATTATGAATTCGTGCAAGGTCTAACATTCACTTTTCTTGCAATTCTTATCCCGTGCCAGCTTCACTTCTCCCCTTGCTGGCATATTACATATCACGATCCACAAGCACATATTTACCTTGGGTCTCAATACAAATTCCTTTCAGTTACTTACAGTGAAATCTTAATGACGAATGTATTTTTTTTTTTTTTTTTTTTTTTTTTGCAAGTTGCTTTACGTCGCACTGACACAGATAGGTCTTATGGCGACGATGGGACCGGGAAGGGCTAGGAGTGGGAAGGAAGCGGCCGTGGCCTTAATTAAGATACAGCCCCAGCATTTGCTGGTGTGAAAATGGGAAACCAAAGGAAACCATCTTCAGGGCTGCCGACAGCGGGGTTCGAACCTACTATCTCCCGAATACTGGATACTGGCCTCACTTAAGCGACTGCAGCTATCGAGCTCGGTCGAATGTATTTCAAATGGTGGGTGCATAACATATATAAAAAAAAGGAAATAAAGTAGACAATATGACAACATGATTTTATTTAAACTGAAAATAAGAAGAGCAGAGATAATTTATAAGATGGTAAGTATGTCTCATTGTTCGTACAAGGACATAATGGATTACTGTACAACGAGTTATAATCGCAAAGTTTAACTTTATTTGTTTAACTTATAAAATCTGTACTTCATGACAACATTCGATTACCATCCAAAAGAGCCATTAATACAGCAAATGTTTAATTAACAAGGAACAAGAGGACTCACAAAACACTACTTACAAGAAATGTAATTTATATGCAAGAATGTTCATTGTCTTAACAAAACAAACTCATGGCAATAAGGGACTTGCCTTGCCAAAACGACTGCTGCCCAGCCAAGTGACCTGCATTTATTGAAGTGCCACGTGGTTAGCGAGACGTTATCGTCAGTTATACTGATTGGGTTCGATGCCTTTCAAGCCAGACAGTTCCTCATATGGTTCCAAGGGCCTGAGCGAACTCCGCCCCAGTGCTCAGTCAGGATAAAAAAATCCTTGGGCTAATCGGTAATTGAACCAATAGACTTCATTTTAATTATCTGAATTTTTAATATTTTTCGAAAAATAGCCAATATTACCTTATAAATCAAGACACCAGTTCTGATTGACATGATCACTGATTAAGGTAGAAGTGTTAAGTGTCACATTCATAAGTACATACAGGTCCGAAGAATACGTATGTGATTGTGTCAAAATAATAATAATAATAATAATAATAATAATAATAATAATAATAATAATAATAATAATAATAATAAAATGGACACTGAAAATAAGGTAGGAATGTAGAGTATACAATCGACGCCGATGTTCACTTCCACGTGTTTCCTAAGACTAGGAACACAGAGTAGGTTGCATGTCTTTTCACTGATACCCCTCTTCTCATCATTTGTGATAAATATGAAGTCTCTAATATTAAAGTTCCCCAGAGATGAGCGAGATCCCTGAGCATTCGTTACCTTTGCGATGTAAGACGAGCCTTCATTATCGCTCGTCAATACTTCCACCCTTCTCCTTGATGAATCAGAAACCTACTGATCAAAGGAACTCTTTTCCTGGCATCTGACGCTCAGGGAGCAGAAAATTCCTTCGTAACTGTAGCACGAGCGTAAAGGAAAGGCTAAGCATCTGACACCCCGTTCTTCAACGGGCTGCCTTCGTAAGAACGTATCCGAGACTAACATCTGGATCGCCTCTAAATTTCGTTCTGAAGTCGTAATTCAAATTATCACAATATTCTCTTAGTTGTCTCGGTACCACATACTGTTATACTGCTTTTATCTGGAATATTTTCGTAAGTAATATCTGGTTTAATAACTATAATAATAATAATAATAATAATAATAATAATAATAATAATAATAATAATAATAATAATAATAATAATACTAACAATAATAATAACACTGTCTTGAGGTAAGAATATATACAGTGCCCTTGACAAATTCAAAGTACATAGCATACCCCTTCGAAAGGTACTGCCATTATTATTATTATTAACGTATGGTAACGTACACAAAACAATACAAAGATTAAAATATACATGAACAGTGAGCACAAACTATTAAATACAAAATTACAAGATATACACACTATAACATTGAAAACTATCATGCAAGCAAAATGGTTCAAAGAGTTAGATCTAAATTCTCTAGCAATTGTGTTGCCACAAAGTCCTGGCTGGATCCAGCGAATGCCCTTGCATTTATTATCATAAACAGTATTATCAGACATTAGGAGAGTTCCTTAAGCGGAGGGACCTTTGGTTCGTTTCCTCACAGAGTGTACGGACGTGCGGGATTTCCGAATCCACCTCAAAACGTACGAAATTTCGGCCAAATAATCAGCCCAGCCAGGAATATAATAATTAAAAGGGTGGTTAGTAAGAGTAAAATATAACCCATTGCATGTTGTGTGATATAAGTAGAAAGGATGGAAGAAGAGAACACTATAAAGCCATGGAAGTTTTATGGCTAGGACTGTGAAGGAAGCGACCGTAGCCTTAATTAAGGTACATCACCAGTATTTGCCTGGTGTGAAAATGGGAAAGCGCGGAAAACTATTTTCAGGGCCAACGATGGTGGAGTTCGAACCCAATATCTCCGGAATGCAAGCTGATAGCTACGTGATCCGAACCCCGTAGCCAACTCATATTATTATTATTATTATTATTATTGACATACATTTTCTCACTCGAGTAGAACTTTTAGGGTGAATAGAGGGACGTGGTATGTAGGAACGTAGTAAAAATGAGTAGCCACTACTGGTCAAGGAGGAAAGCTTTACAAATGAACTCTTCAAACGCTTATGAAGTTCGCGAGGAAGATGATGTTTGTCTTTTAAAAGGGCCTAGCAGCTAGGGCCCCTAATGGTACGAGGTGCAACAAAATTAAAATTAAAACTTCAAAATGTGGGACGTAAAACGAATGATAGTGAAACAATGATCGTGAAACAAAACAATCAGTGGATCCAATTCACAATGCCTGGGATGATGTTTATGATCTAAAGGGGTACAAAATCCAGGTCGCCGGCCCCTCATAATGGTGTTAATCACAGGTAACGCTGACTTAAGGTGTTCCTCGCATGGTAGTACTAATCACAGGTAATATAAACCCATGGTATGACACACATAATGGCACCACTCACAGGTAACACAGACCCATGGTGTTCCTCACAAAGAGTTACTAAAGCTCAGGCCACGTATACTCAAGGGTTATCACACATTTTCGTACCATCCACAGGCAACAAAGACCCATGGTATCGCGCACATAAGGGTACTACACTCAGGTAACGCAGGCCCATTGTGTTCCTCACACAGTGGTACTAATCACGGGCGATGCACAAACCCGTGGTGTTCCTCATACAGTGGTACTAATCACAGCAACGTAGACCCATGGTATTCCTCAGAGTGGTACTAATCACAGCAACGTAGACCCGTGGTGTTCCTCATACAGTGGTACTAATCACAGCAACGTAGACCCGTGGTGTTCCTCATACAGTGGTACTAATCACAGCAACGTAGACCCATGGTATTCCTCATAGAGTGGTACTAATCACAGCAACGTAGACCCGTGGTGTTCCTCATACAGTGGTACTAATCACAGCAACGTAGACCCGTGGTGTTCCTCATACAGTGGTACTAATCACAGCAACGTAGACCCATAGTGTTCCTCATACAGTGGTACTAATCACAGCAACGTAGACCCATGGTATTACTCATAGAGTGGTACTAATCACAGCAACGTAGACCCATGGTATTCCTCATAGAGTGGTACTAATCACAGCAACGTAGACCCATTGTGTTCCTCATACAGTGGTACTAATCACAGCAACGTAGACCCATGGTGTTCCTCATATAGTGGTGCTAGTTGTAGTTAACGCAAGCCCATTCTGAACACAGTGGAACCAACCCATTCGAGCACTGCCCTCGGCACCTACTGCAACCGAGTGCCCGCTGCCCCGCCACGATGGCAATAATCACAGGCAACGCCCAGATCCGTGGTGTGCCACATATAATGGTACTGCTCATAAGTAACGGAGCCCCATGGTGTTCCTCACATGGTGGTACTGAGCGCAAGTAACGTCGACCTATGGTGTTCCTCGCGTAATGATGATGATGATGATGATGATGATGATGATGATGATGCTTCTTGTTTAAAGGGGCCTAACCTCGAGTTCATAGGCCCCTAATGGTACGAAATGAGACGGAATGGAATGACAAATTAAAAGTCCAAAATCCTCCACTGACCAGAATTCAAAACGTGAGGACGAAGAATGAATGGATGGATATGAATTTAAAACAATCAGAGGATCCGACCCGGCATGTCTCGCATTCACAGAAACTGACATGAAACAATAGTATTACTGACCAAGGGACTGCGTCTATAGCATGATACTGAATCGATGATGCTTTTAGTATAAAGGGGTCCCAAATCCAAGTCATCGGCCCCTCATAATGGTACTTATCGCTAGTAAGGTAGAACCATGGTATTTGTCATGTTGCGGTACTAATCAAAAGTAGCGTGGACCCGCGGTATTCCACACATTGTCGTACTACTCACAGGTAATGAAATTCGCACATGTATTACAGACCTACGGTGTTTCGCACATTGCGGCGCCAGGCAACGTAAACCTATGGTGTTCATCACGTAAGGGTACTAACCACAGGGACCCGCACTATCCCGTGCTGTTCCTCACATAGTCTGTACTAATCATACGCAAGCCAGAACCACGGTGTCGCTCACCCATGCTGTCGCTCCTAAAGTGGTACTTATCACAGGTACTGTAGAAGCCTGCGACGTACTCCGTTGCTACTAATTACAAACCTATTTGGTACATAACATAGTGGTACTACGCGCAAGTAAAAGCGACCCATGGTGTTTCCCGCGTGGTGGTACTAATCACAAGTAGTTTCATGGTTCTAATACAATCAGCCCTTGGTAGCCCCTTTTAGTCGCCTCTTACGATAGGCAGGGGATACCGTGGGTGTATTCTTCGTCTGCGTTCCCCACCCACAGGGGGTTGTGTGTTTGGTCCGCGAGAAGTATTTTATTTCCCTCAAGTCCGCCGGCAAGCCGATTAGGACCCCTCTATCAGCCACCTGGGACGCGCCACGTGGGAGTATCACCTCTCCCCCTGCTACACCAGCGTAGTAGGTTCGTGGCTTCGCGTAATGGTACTAATCACAAGTAGTTTCATGGTTCTAATATAATCATCCCTTGGTCGCCCCTTTTAGTCGCTTCTTACGACAGGCAGGGGATACCATGGGTGTATTCTTCGTCTGCGCCCCCCCCCCCACAGGGGTTCACGAAGACCAGAAAGGTATGTTTGTTTACGAACAAAAAAAAAAACATATTGTAGGTAAGTTGTAATTTGCAAGTTTTTAATATCCTACAAAACTGTTTTCTTTTTCAATATCAGATAGTTTGTAACACTCGCACCACTTAACACTAGCCTTTTAATTTTTCACTACATCCTTCACCCTCTTAGCTAGCACAAGTTTCTTAGTTTCGTCATTTACATAAGCTTCACCACTATTTCTCAATCTCTTAACTATGGACCTCTTCCAGTTATCTTCGATTCGTTTAAGTTTTTTACATTTCTCACATTAAATCCACTGTTTGTGCCACTACAAGACATTTTACTTACACTGACACTACTCTTTATAAAATCACAAACATTTTCTCGTTAGAAAAGTAACTGCATGGCACTCTCGCTTCTCCGATCCAGTTGACTGAGGCATGTGGTTTAGCCCCTTCTCTTACCAACTGTACCGCTGATTCGCAAGATCCTGAGATTTCTGTTTGTATTTAGACAGACAAGAAACTATCCCTCAACCATCAGTAGTACATAGGATTGCTAAGAGATACCAGCACTATGCAAAAACACGATAAAACGAATTTCTGAATTTGTATACGTTAGCCCCTTCTTTTATTCAGACACTCAATTCTCCATTATCAATAAATCTGAAGTCCCCATGCAGGTATAACTGACAGAAGTTTGCTGTCTTTTCCCAATGCATGCAAATACATTCCATCGACTACAATAATAATAATGTCGGAAGTTTGCTCTGGAAAGAATATCTTAAAGCCGAGCAAATGGTTGGACGGTTTTGGTTACGTAGCTATCAGCTTGTATTCGGGAGACAGTGGGTTCGAACTTCACTGTCGGCAGCCCTGAATACAGTTTTCCGTGGTTTCCCATTTTACACCAGACAAATGCTAGGGTTGTACCTTAATTAAAAAATATCTTCATTTTATCGAGATATTATTTCTAGTGTGGCTGGAGTGACTTCGGTTGATATTATGATTTGGATTTGGTTAGAGGTTTAATTCAATCGATCAATCAATCACTACTGATCTGCATTTAGAGCAGTCGCCCAGGTGGCAGATTCCCTATCTTTTGTTTTCCTAGGCTTTTCTTAAATGATTGCAAAGAAACTGGAAATTTATTGAGCATCTTCCCTCGGTAAGTTATTCCAATCCCTAACTCCCCTTCCTATAAAGGAATAATATGCCCCAATTTGTCCTCTTGAATTCCAACTTTATCTTCATACTGTGATCTTTCCTACTTTTAAAGACACCACTCAAACGTATTCGTCTACTGATGTCATTGCACGCCATCTCTCCACTGACAGCTGAGAACATACCACTTAGTCGAGCAACTCGTCTCCTTTCTCCCAAGTCTTCCCAGCCCAAACTTTGCAACATTTTTGTAACGCTACTCTTTTGTCGGAAATTACCCAGAATAAATCGAGCTGCTCTTCTTTGGATTTTGTCCAGTTCTTGAATCAAGTAATTCTGGTGAGGGTCCCATACACTGGAAGCATACTGTATATGGGATCTTACCAGAGACTTATATGCCCTCCCCTTTACATCCTTACTACAACCCCTAAATACCCTCATAACCATGTGCAGAGATCTCTACCCTTTATTTACAATCATATTTATGTGATTATCCCAATGAAGATCACATGAAGGTCACATGTTCTTCCTGATGACGCGTGAAAATTCGCTCGGGACTTAATATGATCAAATCTCAGTTACCAAGAGTGGAAAGCCAGCGGTTAAACTAATTCGCCAAACAAGTACACAGGAAGAAATACCTTAACAAGACGGTATTTGTACCGACATGTGTCTCTCTTAGTAGGCGCTAATAATTTCAGTACGGTCGGCATTTTATAAACCAAGAACAGGAATGCGCGTAAGTGGTCATTATGATGTTCATACTATCATACATTATCTGTCTCTTGGCAGTGATAAGAGCAAACCACTGCTGTAGTGACGTCTCCGTTTCATTTCCGGCTGTGACAGTATGGTGCTGAGACATTTCAAATACGCGCATTAATCCCTTAACTCAAAATGCCGCAAATACGAAATCTATGCGGCCAACAAATATAAAACGAATATCTAATGAAGATTCACAAGTATTGAATAAAATGTGTAGCTATAGCCAAACCTAACTCCAATTAACCAACCTAAAATTACTCAATAATCTCACTATAATGCTTATGAAGTATATAAGGGTAAACGTAACAAGACATAAAACAAACAAGTATCACGAAGGAATCTAAATCTATAAAATCAAAAGTGTGTGTTTGCTATAGAAATATAAATGCCTCCACTGATCAGTACCAAAATTTGCACCAAGGTTCATGAGGCACTCGACGGTTCGTAAAAGTAGTTAGGCCGATATCGTAAAATATTTAATACAGTAAAATTGGTCATAATATGTGGTATACCGGTAGAAGGTATTTTATGCGTTGACTCCATGTTTTATTCCAAAGCTCTTAAGGAATGGACTGGACACACGAAAAGCACGGAACTTAAAATAGGAAGGGATATGGTCAAACCACCTACAGCGGAACAGAACTATACTATTCGTTGGTACTTCCCTGCATTTTGCTATATGATACAATCTAGCCATTTATTCCCTGGAAAATTAACCTCAATTCCATTAGTGAGTATCAATCCCTTGATTTGATTTTGCATTTCTCGTTCGGCTATAGCTACATATTTCATTCGATACTTGAGAATCTTCATTAGAGATTCGTTTTATACTGGTTGGCTCCATCGGTTTCGTATTTACGGCATTCTGAGTTAAGGGATTGCTTATACGCGTCATATTTTCGTAATTTATGTCAATTTATGTCAATTAATAAATCAACCGATTGCAAGCAGATTACCTTCACAATTCAATTCTGAACTCATGTATGTATCCTTCAAGGCAATCCTACAATTGTATCCTCTTGACAATATCTCTACCACAGCCGTACAGTGAAGCAACTGGAAAGTTTGTTCTGAATCTTTCATCTCAACTCTATCTTTAGGGGAAATCATAGCAGGGATTAATTTGGAAACTCCATATTTCTCCCAAGGCCAATTACATGTAGTTTGCTCCAGGGTTGGAACTCCAACGGTAAAGGTAAGGGTGTATTCTGCCCGAAGGCAGGTCCGAACCTCCACAGAGGTGTGCCTGAGCCGGAGTTTACGTACGGTTGGGTGGCCAGTTCCTTTCCGCTCCTCCATTCCCTTACCCCCACCAGCAGCACGTGGCAACCCATCCAAGTCTTGACCACGCCCAATGTTGCTTAACTTCGAAGATCTCACGGGATCCGGTGTTTCAACACGGCTACGGCAACTCCAACGAATTTATACATTTACGTTCCCAATAGTGTGACACGTAATGTTCTTTAACCTACGGCACCCATTAATGATTTTTCTGTCAGAAAAAGTGTATAATATTACGAATCGCTATCAATAATTCGCAATAAGTTCAAAAAGTTAGCAAACTGCACAGAAACAAATGTAATTCCATTTTCATTTGTGATATATTTCCAAGTGTTTGTTGATATAGTATTACATTCTATTACCCCAACAGATCATGCGTATTATTCCATTACCTCAAAACTTCGTAACTTTCCAACATGAACAACTTCATACATTGAAGAAAGAGCCCGCGGGTAACTGCTATTACGTTGTAAACTAAGTGCTAACGAATATTTAAACAAAACCACACGGAAGCGCCAACCACAATGAAAGTTAAGGCGCCAGAAGTATACACACACAAACAAAGCCACGTGCTATAAACATAATAAGCAACACAGGATCGTCCGACCCAATTGGACTGCTTCTTTCTTCAACATAGCGTCAAACGTCAGGTAAAAACTTGATTTGGACAGAGTATAAACTTTCACGTGTCAGCTAACACACTCATACCGAAATCTAGTCATTGAGACGGTCAGTACGATACATAGCCAGTTTAACTCAATAGTCTACCGGGCGAGTTAGCCGTGCGGTTAGGGGCGCGCAGCTGTGAGCTTGCATCCGGGAGATAGTGGGTTCGAACCCCACTGTCGGCAGCCCTGAAGATGGTTATCCGTGGTTTCCCATTTTCACACCAGGCAAATGCTGGGGCTGTACCTTAATTAAGGCCACGGCCACTTCCTCCCCACTCCTACGCCTTTCCTATCCCATCGTCGCCGTAAGACCTATCTGTGTCGGTGCGACGTAAGGCCAATTGTAAAAAAAAGCTCAATAGTTTGGACAGTTCTAAAGGATGCAGGGTTATCGCTGGCAGATGAGCAGGTGTTTAAGTGATCATTTCAATCTTCGTTAGGATAACAGAGTATCAAAATAATTGCCTAAAAAGAATAAAATAACTGACTTACAAAGGGTAAATACTATCCATGGTCAGCAGCACCAATACTCACCTGGAAAAGAAAAAATATATTAATGATTATCGAGCATTTATTATATTTTATTGTGCTACATTAAATATAGAAAGGTGACAATCAACAATTATTTCTATTTTAATTTCCAGCGAAAATAAATGATCAATTTTGTATTCACTGAAGGCTTAGAAAATACAGTCACATTTTCTACACAAAAAGTCCGTTTCCTTAGAATATTGTAAGGGCTTCAGATGCGGTCTATACACTTTTCGAGAAAATAATGGTAATATATTGTATGAACGATAAAAAATAGAAATATCACTCGACAGAACACATATTTGCACTATATAAAACATAACTCCCGATTACAGTGGACGTATTTACTTGAGTAGCCG
Source organism: Anabrus simplex (assembly GCF_040414725.1). NCBI lineage: Eukaryota > Metazoa > Arthropoda > Insecta > Orthoptera > Tettigoniidae > Anabrus > Anabrus simplex. The sequence goes on from NC_090265.1 coordinate 1,296,446,419, forward strand.
GCCCCGTGGTGTAGGGGTAGCGTACCTGCCTCTTACCCGGAGGCCCCGGGTTCGATTCCCGGCCAGGTCAGGGATTTTTACCTGGACCTGAGGGCTGGTTCGAGGTCCACTCAGCCTACGTGATTAGAATTGAGGAGCTATCTGACGGTGAGATGGCGGCCCCGGTCTAGAAAGCCAAGAATAACGGCCGAGAGGAATCGTCGTGCTGACCACACGACACCTCGTAATCTGCAGGCTTTCGGGCTGAGCAGCGGTCGCTTGGTAGGCCAAGGCCCTTCAAGGGCTGTAGTGCCATGGGGTTTGGTTTGGTTTGGTATTTACTTGAGTAACTTAGCATGTGTGACACAGGTAAAATAACTGCTCGAGAGGCCACCACAATGTTTCCCACTTCCATCTCTTGGATTTAGGTGGAACTAGTAACACACCCCGTACGATGTATCAAGTAAAGCGTGGAGTTATTACTTTGCATGCAGTCATAAAGGAAAGAACAAAGGGCGCATTAAATAAGACACGTATTAGAGATCTCGTACGAGGCTTGTTCGCATGAGATGATGGTTAGAAACTTCGTTTTCCATGCAGTACTTGAATCTAGCGTTCTTTTATCTATTTTCGGTCTTAACCCACGATAAGTTTTATTTTTTAAAATATTGTTTATGTTATTGCTTGCCGGAATAATGATACGCAGGAAACACGAGAGTAACAATTTGAGCACTTTCAAACACCAGCGGACCGAGTCGGGATCGAACCCGCCATGAGCCCCAGGACTCTACCGTCTGAGCAACCCAGCCTGCTATTATCATTTGGGATAGCTGGTAAAACCAGTAATTTACTGTATTCAATCTTATTGCTTCCAGTGTCGTCCACATAGTCCCCGAATTGTTCCATCATGTGACTTGTGTATTTCAGTAGCACATTTTGCACATTTATTTATTTTAGCATATAATAAATCCACAGTCCATTAATCAAAAACGTTTTATGTCATGCACTTATTTTGTTTTGGAAGAATGATTACGTTTTGCGGAAATGATATCTGAGCATTTACTTCTTAGTGAGCTTAACAAGACGAGCAAGTACCAGTGCCTGGCCCATTTACGTATGCCCGATACGCTTTATTAGAGAGAGTGTACGAAACATTTGAACAGAACTTCATCAGTGACATGCAACCGCGATAGCGTCAACCGAGAACATTTCCTGCTATTGAGCGAGTAAGACAAGGAGATAACACAACCAACGTATCTGTACTGAAGGAAATTACGTCTCTCAGTCTAGAGAGTGGCGTACGCAGGAATCTACAAAGCATCAAATGCTGCTTTATCACCATATCTCAATTTCGACATACACATACATTTCTGAATGTATTTGCCACATGAATTTTACTAGAGAAAGGGCAATATCATTCTAAGCATTACTTCCATTATTTCGTTCAAGGAAACTAAATTAAACAGCCAGTCAATATATTTCAATATTTCATATGCATTCATTAGTTCAGATTTCATAAGTTTTCTTTTAGGATTTCTTCAGGGAATTTAAATTATCTTAACAATATTGTGATAGGGTTCAAGCTAAAAATGGCACATGTATTAGTCAGACACATGTGATTTTGAACGTGAATCAATTACCAACGTAATGAATAATAAAAGATTAAAATACAAAAAAATAATAACACACGAACAAACAAATTTAGCAATAACGCATGTAAAATAGTACAATTAATTTTATTTTACCTCGCTACTTCAAACGTTAAAACCCGTATATTTATCATATCAGCCGCACTAACATCAGCGGAGAAGACAGTTAATCGTTGTCCCTCACATCCCGAGATAGTGGGCTCGAAACCGGCCGACATCAGTGGCATTTGCGTTTGTTTAAAAGAGAACTCCGAGTCAGTGGCTTCTGAGAACAATAAGACCTCTTGTCTCCTTTAATAATTCATAGTAACTTCAGGGACATTAAAAATAAATTTCACCGGGCGAGTTGGCCGTGCGCGTAGAGGCGCGCGGCTGTGAGCTTGCATCCGGAAGATAGTAGGTTCGAATCCCACTATCGGCAGTCCTGAAGATGGTTTTCCGTGGTTTCCCATTTTCACACCAGGCAAATGCTGGGGCTGTACCTTACTTAAGGCCACGGCCGCTTCCTTCCAACTCCCAGGCCTTTCCTATCCCATCGTCGCCATAAGACCTATCTGTGTCGGTGCGACGTAAAGCCCCTAGCAAAAAAAAAAATCAAACGAAATTCTTACTATAATTTCGATAATAACTCTCATTTCTAATCATTACTATTTTGAATTTTTTATTATTATTATTATTATTATTATTATTATTATTATTATTATTATTATTCTAACATCACACTAATATATGGAAGGTTTTAGGCGATGGAAGGATGAGAAAGGTAGCCTTAATTAAGGTATATCTTCTCAGCATTTGTTTGGTGTAAAATAAAAAACCACGGAAAATTATCTTCAAGGCTGCCGACGTTGAGTTTCGAATTCACGATCTCCCGAGTGAAACCCCACAGCTACATGATATGAACCGCGCAGCCACCTCATTGGGTTTAAATTATATTCGGCACAGTATGTTCATGTGTAAATTAAACGCAATATATCACTAGCTCACTCACTCATCACGATTTCTGGGGAATCACCAAACTGATTCGAGTGAAATAAGGCATACAGATCACTTTTAAGTCATAATCATAAGTAATAGCTAGAAATACATTTTAAAAATTCCACCCATTCAGAGGTGAAAACTGGGGCAGCAAAAACACGAGATTTGGACGATGTTTCCATGATAGTTAATATTATGTCGTTCTATACCGTTCATATCTTTTGGCAGGAAGACCATGTAGCAGATGGCAAATAATTCTTCTTACTGTATATTCATTTTGCCGGCCCCGTGGTGTAGGGGTAGCGTGCCTGCCTCTTACCCGGAGGTCCCGGGTACGATTCCCGGCCAGGTCAGGGATTTTTACCTGGACCTGAGGGCTGGTTCGAGGTCCACTCAGCCTACGAGATTAGAATTGAGAAGCTATCTGACGGTGAGATAGCGGCCCCGGCCCAGAAAGCCAACAACAACGGCCGAGAGGATTCGTCGTGCTGACCACACAACACCTTGTAACCTGTAGGCCTTCGCGCTGAGCAGCGGTCGCTTGGTAGGCCAAGGCCCTTCAAGGGCTGTAGTGCCGTGGGGTTTGGTTTGGTTTGTATATTCATTTACACTGCTTACCATTAAAACTGCTACACCAGAAAGGTAAGCAGACAGCAGAATCACATTTATTGTACCGGTACACTTAGAGCAGAGCCTCTCTGGTGCGTGCACTGTGCACAGTGCAAAAGACGACTTCGCTTGACTGACCAGAGTGCAGACCCCACTCCTCGATCTGGAAACAATAGCGCTCACTCTCTCTATTTCCCCACGCCTGTCTCGCTCGCTCCGCCTGTCTCCCTCTTCCTCGCTTGCTCCGTAGCGCTCCAAATCCAAGCCGAGTTGAGCCGAGCTTAGCCGAGTAGCCCAGAGACGAAGCGTTGGTCCGAGCCGAGCCGAGTGGGACCGATGCACTGCGCACAGGAACTCTGCGCCTCAGTTTGCACGCGTGAGAGTTTGGGCGTTTGAGAGGCCCTGACTTAGAGTATGATGGGAGGAAGACATGATTCACTTTACGGTACAGGTAATTTTGTGATAGTCATGCCAGAGTTCATCAACCACTGTGGCTGGCGAGTGTTGGCGACCGATGACCACGATGGCCAAGTCAACACTCCAACAACCTCTGTATCGAAGAAGCTTAGGACAGAGAGAAACCACGGGCCTTAACACATCAGAAATGCAACAGAGGCTGTCCAAATTGCCGGCTATGCGAACAATAGGTAACCGGGATGTGTAGCCAATGGCGCCCGATACCATCACTCCAGAGCTGGCCCCGTATGATGAATGCAAGGTGGCAACGTTCGTCCTCCTTGGCACCCCCACACATGCTGTACCCAGAATTGGCTTTCGTCTGAAAACACTATGTGACGCTACTCTTGTGTCCATGGTCGTCATACAACGTACAATTGAAGGCGTGGCTGTCTCTTCTGCGGCGTCAAGGGAAGCCGCAACTTTGGTCGCCGTACTGACAGTCCGTGGTGCTGCAGACAAAGTCGCATTACCCGTGCGGGCGCTTGTCGTCCTGCAAACAGGACGTTAGTGGCCGCTGGCAAATCAGATCCTGCGTGGCGGTCTGTATCATTCTGCGGAACCCATCGATTCCTTTTTCACATGACAGTCATCGGATCCCGACCATCGCGAGCAGCAACATCGCGGAAAGTAAACCGCAGTCCCTGTGGGCCACGATCCTGCCGCGATCAAATACCGATTGTAGGCGTTCCTCCGTCTTATACGAAGAATAACACGGCCTTTATACAAACAACGTTCGAATGAGGGTTCCAACTGAGAAACCCCCTGTTACTTCTACCTGCTTTGTGCACATGCGCTGAAATGCTAATCACTTTCAAATTTGACAACTGTTGCATACCACCTTGATTGTGTAGCAATTTTAATAGGCAGCAATGTATTTATTTATTTATTTAATTTATTTATTTACAAAGCACACGATACAGCCATACTGAGCATTTCTCATTTGTACCGTCAACATTTCGGTTGGTTGAAAGTGAAAGATCGGACTTGTTTGATGTAAAACATGTCATCATTATTTCAATATGCCTGTAAACTATGTATTTATTGACGGGGTAGTGGCTCTTCACTATGTGGTGGCTATTTTTTCCCCTCATGATGTGTTTCTGGACATTCTAAGAACCAAGGAAGATTTCTCTTAAGTAGAATATTTATCCCGTGATCCTCAACAGCTCCGCGCTCAGCTGTTATAAATGGCCTATGCGCCATGAAGGAGGCATACTACGAAACTGGAGAGTGAGGTAGCTTCCCGTTGCTTTCCTCACAGAGGCAAAAGTTGCTATTATATGTCAGCCTGTTAAGCTCACTGAAATGCATGCACCAACCGACCCTATGAGCGACATTCTCACACCATCCATAACAGGGACTGGCTGCATAAGGAATGACATTACTAGCATCGCTCATACAGTCATTTTCATTTTGTCAAACCCAAGGATGAGACCGAGACACCGAGTGAGTTGGCCGTGCGGTTAGGGGCGCGCAGCAACCTGCTCGGTCAGGATGTCTTACTATTAAACTATCTGAGCCGTATTCAGCATTAGAATTCATCTTCGGTAAGACCACATCATCACAGGACGTCAAATCGAAAGACCTGCACCAGGCCCCTCCAGAGGCCACACGCTATTATTATTATTATTATTATTATTATTATTATTGTTGTTGTTGTTGTTATTATTCCGGGGATTCCTTGGTTTACAGAGGTGTAAGAAGCTGCTGGGGTGTATGGGTGGACAAGGAATTAACAAAACCATAAATTAACACCGTAAATTTTGAAATTTTATTTCTTTCCGTTTTTTATTTAAAATTTAATAAATAAAAGATCAGAATAACCAATAACAACTTATAATGATCTAGGCAGCTCCAACAACAATGACTTAAAAGTCCAAAAATCAGGTACAAAACTTGAGATAATTATAAATACTAATTTCTACAGAAAAGAACTGGATTGCCCTTGGCAGGTACAAAATTTACAAGAGCACTATTTACTCCTATCCTCCACACTACAAGGAGTCTGAGTCTCAACTATATCATAGTCCAGCCTCACAGAGGCATCAGTTTTTAATAGCGCACTTACAAACTGTCGGTTGTTAAGGTATTTACAGTAGCCTACACATCGTTGCCCTGACGTGGGTTTATTCATCGCTCAACAGTTTGTTACACACTGTTCCAGAAACAATCACCGAATAAACAGGGGTAATGAGTACCCATAGTAAATGGCCTTAATGTAAAAAAGAAAAGGTTGAACATGACGAAACACTTGCACTCCTAGAAGTTTTTAAAACCCTAAGTGGGCTTATGGCCCAGTGGTACAGAGGGTAAGCCGGGGTGACTAAATGAGAAACATTAAATATCTAAAGAGTGTTAAGAAATTTAGAGGATAAGAAACTTTAGTCACCCCATACCAAACTGAATGGGAATCAACAGAGGATAGTCACTCTTTCTTTCCCATACATTATATATTTCGCAGTAGAGAATAGAACAGAGTCCTCAGACTGGCCGAAAATTCTACATTTAAACCACCAAATTAGAAATTTACATGAAATAAACCTTCCCCTCAAACTATCTGCAGGAGCTATTACACGTTTATGAAAATTCTGCCATTACTTTGCGTTGCTGGGCCTTCCTTAACGCCGCCCGCGGCCCCCACCTCCGTTAAGACACGCCGCACTCAAGTAACTGGAGCAAGATGAAAACAATACGGCCCTAAAGCGCCCAGCTTTTATAATATTTCGAGGGGAAGTTTCCGGAACTATTTACAGATAGGCTGGGTTCCTGCACACACATCCAATTTTAACTGGCTAGCCAAAATATTTACAAATTTATGATTGGTTGATAGCTATTCAAGAAAGAAAGGGCAGAAGTGTAGAAAACTTAGATACATTTAAAAAAATCCTAAGAACCAGGTTGACACACCTCAAAATTACAAATTTCTTTATGGAATAATTACAGTTTACCCCGCAAGATGGATCAATTCAACCTATGGTAGAGACATCTAACAGTTGAAAATCTAAGTATCTTGCATAACATCAGTTCAAGATGGATTATGTAGTTGGCCTCATAGAAGGCGCGCAGTTTAACTGGCCGGAGAAGGAGTACCCCGGTACAATTATTATTATTATTATTAAACTGGAAGGAATAGACGTGAATGTAACGAGAATGCTTACTAGAACAAACAGATGGAAACAATGACAGGAAGGAGCTCATCCTGAGGAAATATCCGCTAAATCATAAATGAACTCAACGGATGAAGCTGTGCGTATTTACCACCTTCGATTGTGGGATCATAGGAGACGAATGGAGGAGAACAGGTTACCTAGAAGAGTAATAGATTTGGTAGTGGATGAAGCAGGGTGAAATCAAGGCAAAGATTGTTAGTTCCAGCTATTAACGATATGAAAGTAAAAGGAGGTTAACTAAACGAAGCCACAGAGATGGTTGCTATAGCTGAAAGAGAGTTCATTCACAGAGGCTTGCAGACTCAACGCTGAAAGCCGTAACAATCTATAATGAAGAGCTATGCATGCATGCATGTATGTATGTTACTCAAGCAAAATATAATAATAATAATAAGTATAATTTTACAATATTTTGTCAGACTTCATTAGTAAACTTCATGAATTTCACAGTCTTGGATAAGCGAGACAGTTCCATCCAACGATCTATAAATGTAATCAAATGCACTGCTGTTGAATTTCACTTGTATACTGCGAACGCATGTTAACAATGAAGATTTTCTTAAAGCGGTTCCCTTCAGAATCATTTATTTAGTACTTTACAAGAACAAACCGGCAATTCGCTCGAGCTGTCCGGAACACACGCTACTTCCGGCTTCCTTCCAAAACTCTGCGGCGCCACGGCGTCATTAAACAGCCCGTCTGTTCGTATGAATTGAGTTCGGGTTAAATAAATTGCTTTCAGGCCGGAACGGCCACATGCTGAGTAAGTCTAAAGTGCGAACATCAGCAGGACACTGCCTTCAGTTGTGACGAACACTTCGCTGTAAGTGAACAATTAGTTTTCTTTGCATTTATAATGTAATTGCTCAATAAATATACTCCTATATCAGATTACTTTCCTTCAAATGAACACAACATATAGAAAAAGATTATAGGAGAGAAGTGAATCCTATCTGATTCTTAACATAACCTACATCTAATGGAATTCAAACCCGATTATGAAGGGAATGTATTCGATCTTTATAGCTATTCCAGTTGATCAGTCGTAGAGTGTCAGCATATAATGGTTGGATATTTGAAGAGCGGATAAAAGTCCATTCGGCACTCAAAGTACGATGTCAGTACGTAAAAAGATCTCTGGTAACACATTCGGTATTTACCCGACGAATTTTATGATCTACCATCCGATAGAGTTAAACAAAACGTCGAAATTGAATACGCACGCAGGCTACATAGCGCCAAATAAAAAATGTCTGCGCACGGTAACTGAGGTGTTATCATCATCATCATCATCGAGCAAGTTGGTCGTGCGGTTAGGAGCGCTCAGCTGTGAGCTCGAATTCGGGAGATAATGCCCACTGCCGCCAGCCCTGAAGAGGGTTTTCCGTGGTTTCCCAATTTCACTACCAGGCAAAAGCTGGGCTGTACCTTAATTAAGGCCACGACCACTTTCTTCCTACTCCTAGCCCTTTCCTATCCCATCATCGCCATAATACCTAAATACTTATCCGTGTCGGTGCGACGTAAAGCAAATTTTGAAGGGTATTATTATTATTATTATTATTATTATTATTATTATTATTATTACTAGCTGATGTACCCGTGCTTCGCTACGGGATTCTCAGAAAGACTGACTTGGTGGTTTTCCTAACTGAATTCAACATAGGTTATTACAAAAACGTCATTAGGAATGTAGCGATTGAAAGCAATGTTATCATATAAAATACTCGATCAAATGAAAAACCGCACACTTTCTCACTTTCAACGAACAATACTACGGTGCCGATCTAGGAGTCCAAAGTTCCAGAGCTGGAATAACCAGGTCGCAGACTGCCGTGAACACTCCTCTGTCATTATTCCGTTAAATATGCACACTACTCATTCCAATCAGTGCCTCAGAGTAGGGATTGAATAGCTCGAATACTATGATGAACCAGTGTGTTACGTACCAGATATATCAGAAAATGTATAAACCAGAGGAATGGCATGCTGATAAAGAAAGTTATCTTACTCCCCAGCTACTTCCCGCCAATATACATGCAGGCTGTTACAGTCGGTACGACCAGGCGAGTTGCCCGTGTGGTTAGGGGCGCGCAGCTGTGAGATTGCATCCGGGAGATAGTGGATTCGAACCCCACTGCCAGCAACTCTGAAGGTGGTATTCCGTGGTTTCCCATTTAAAGCCAAGGCCGCTTCCTTCACACCACTATTCATTTCCTATCCCATCGTCGCCATAAGACCTACCTGTGTCGGTGCGACGTCAAGCAAATTAAAAAAAACTCAGTACGCTGCAGTAATCCTATCTATCGGAGATGAGAGTAAACCGAAGACAAAAAGCACATCACAATAAACAATGGTCAATGTAGTGTTATTGTTGTTAAAGTTTATGAGCTTTCTATATTGCAGGCCTTCACATTAGTTTTCTTTCGACTCTGTGATATAAGGGTGTCTTACAAAATTATTTATATCGTAGACTGTAGTTCCTTATTCTCAGACTTTACATACCTATTTTCAGTAAATTCTGTTTACCCATTTTCTCGTGACTCGGCGCTGATGTGGACTTAGTAACAAAAATCCAAATTCATGAATATCTCTGATTATATGCGGTACGGTAACAATTTATAAGACATAAGTGATCGGAAATTTAATAACTTCTTACATAACTACTACTAACGACATAACTAAAGTTATGTTAGTTATGTAGTATTTATCGATACGACCACTAATAACATAAGTAACTTATTTGAGAATTACATTTCAGGCCATCCCCTAAACTACCATTTCACTCAACGTGAATAAAATAATTTGTAGCCTAGATTGCAGTGGTTCATCACCCGACATTACATACCGATTTTCATTAAATTCTCTTCAGCCGTTTTCTATTGATGCGTGTACATACAGACAGACAGACAGACAGACAGACAGACAGACAGACAGACAGACAGACAGACAGACATTACAGAAAAGTAAAAAATGCATTTCCGTGTTACTGTGGACATGACAGATACAGAAATATCATTCATTTCAAATTCTGAGCAATGCACAGGCAAAACACATATTTTATATATAGATTACATTTCGGGCCTTGCCCTAAACTACCATTTCACTCAGTGCGAATAACATTATTGATAGCCTAGATTATAGCGACCTATTCCCCGACTTTGCACACCAATTTTCGTGAAGATACGACCACTAATAAAATAAATATTTGACAATTAAATTTTAGGCCTTCCCCGAAACTACCATTTTTCTTAGCGTGAATAGCCTATATTGTAGCGAATTATTTCCCATCTTCGTCTAGCGATTTTCATTACGACACGACCACTAATAACAAATATTTGAGAATTAAATTTCAGGCCTTCCCCTAAACTACCATTTCACTTAGCGTGATTAAAATAATTTATATCCTAGATTGTAGCGGTTGATCACCCGACTTTACATTCCAATTTTCATTAAATTCTCTTCTGCCGTTTTCTCGTGATGCGTGTACATACATAGATACATACATACATACATACATACATTTTCAGACAGACAGAAATTACGGAAATGTAAAAAATGCATTTTCTTGTTACTGTGGATATTACCGATACAGAAATACCATTCTTTTCAAATTCTGAGCAATGTACAGACAAAACTCTTTATATATATATAGATTATTATTATTATTATTATTATTATTATTATTATTATTATTATTATTACTATTATTATTCGTTGTAGAAATAATGATATGAAGATGATCAAATAATTCATTCATCTTTGAGCACTGAATTTTCCGTTTGAATAAGTATGAAACATTATTTAGAAAATATGCAATCACTATTATAATTTGTGCTTGATGAAGGTTCAGACCCTTTTATCACAGTAATCACTACTCACCTTAAAAATCGGTTACAGGGAGTTTCAGAGATACGGAAGGTAACAAGATCTCCCACAGATGTGTTGTCTTCTGTCTTCCGTCTCGTTTCAACTTCCCGTCAAACCAGAAGATGTAACACCCTTCCTCTCTTCTGCGTTAGTCGTATTGTTCGAGCAACAAATGTGATATGGTGAGTCTTAACGGATAAATGATCGAACGTTGAGATGCGTAGGATGATTAATTTCTGTGTCTGAAATGAAGACTAGTACGTGAGAAAATATGAGGTGCTGGGACGTCACCATTGGCAATACTGGAAATTCCTGTCTTAACTTGGTACGGATTGGTATCCATCACGTTTTGAACTACTAAAGAAGAATCTCCGTCAAACCGTAGTGTTGGCTACTGAATGTATGATTCGAAGCAGTGTATCGATTCATTCAAGTGTCCGAGTGAATCGATTCACAGGAACGGCGAGCTCACGGCACATGATTTAGCTTACTGCCAGCGGACAGTGCTGAGTGGCGCACTCACTGGACGTTGACGGGGAGCCGAGCTTCCGCTGCAGCGAGACAGACGAGACAGTGAATCAGTGAATCATGGCACATCGAAAGAATCGTGAACGAGCGCGGCTCAGTGAGATACATGATACACACGGTTCCTTATCGGCTCACTGGACACGCGGAGAGCCGAGCTTCCGCTGCAGCGAGACATACAGTGAGCCATGGCACACTGAAAGAATCGTATGCTATAATGGACTCTCGAGCTCAGCTCATTTGAAAATAATACCCATTTGCATTCACTGTCCTAATCTTACAGGGAGGTTTAAATAATAGATGGATTTATTTGCAGTGTTAAAAAGGTAGTCACAACATAATTCTGAAGTAGCTAGTAAGTAGGTAGGCTATTAGGTTATACTATTTATTAGTTTAATGAATCTTAGTATTATAACTTAGTTGACAATTAAACTCGACTCTAGCCTGTCCTATGACTATGAGTCATGCTCATGACCACTCAAAAGTACCTGTTTTATATTGGGAAGAACGGCTCAGTATTCTCTCAGTTCATATGTCACATCGTTGCACAAGACTTCAATCATATGTGGACAGACGCAATAACAGTATGTTGAATCAGAAAACCAGCGGGCTACTGTACATCTCGGGTAGCCTATACAAAATATGACTATTAAAAAAAATCCTCAGCTGATAGAAAAATACTTTTAAAAAAAATGACTGAGCGAGTTGTCGTGCGGTTAATATCGTGTGGCTATGCGCTTGCATTCGGGGGATGGTGGGTTCGAATCCCACCGTCGGCAGCCGTTAGGATGGTTTTTCCGTAGTTTCCCCATTTTCTCACCAGGAAATGCTGGGACTGTACCTTAATTCAGGTCATGGCTGCTACCTTCCTAATCCTAACCTTTCCCACCCTGCGTCACCGGAAACCTTCGATGTATTAGAGTAACTAGCATTTTTTCTAAGAAAGGAGTTCATAGTATGAAGACCAGATGGCAGCTGCGAGCACTGAATGCTGTTGCTGCTGTCTTACCAGCACATACTACACAGATGCAGTAGGAGCGGTGACCAATGAGCCGTGAATCGGATCACTGTATCCATTCAGTAACGTGAACGGAATCAAATGAATCGATTCAGTAAAATGAATCGAATGTCCCATCACTACATCAAAGGACTGAAGTTCAACCACCGAAAAAGTCTACATGGAAGAGGTAAAGTCATATCATTGCATTTAGTGCGTGACCTTCATCTCTTCCATGGCAAGACGGGTGCCTTTGAATGACGTTAAGCACAGGGACTATGTGTAAACCTAGAGTGAACCAAGTCTATACTATGTATTATAAGTAGGGAAAGGATTTTAAGGTGGAAAATATTGTGAAAAAAAAGGTGCGAAAAGGTGCTGAGGATATCGTTTTATTAAGGTTTAAACCATAAATGTTCCTTATCCCCACTTACTGGGTTCTAGTAATTAATAAACTTGTTATACTAGATTACACAATATTTCAATGTTTTTGACAGTAAGTCGCTGGCATTTTGAACTCAGTAGATCCTTATATAGAGAGAGAAACTCCGCTCGACATCTACAGAAACCATTGGAGCATATTATCTTGTCAGCACTCGTAAAGGGAGTTCAGTCAAAGTTGCAAAGTTTTCCACATCTGGACTGTTTTTCACATTTAATTCCAATTTGTATCTAACAAATCCATGAAGTTGTCCCTACCACTCATTAACTTCTTCCACTGTTCCTCCTTCTCCGCACCTACTTTTTCCAATCTCTGAATTACATCAGGCAAATACTTGCAGTCATGCATTGCGAAAAGTTCCAACTCTAGGTCTTTGTTGTTGAGTAATTGTTGTGCCTACTTGATGTCTGCTCTGTGCGTTGAGTCTAGGGCACATATGAAGCATCTGATTTCATCAAAGTTTTAGCACAAGGAAACTGCGCATCATATCCAGGTACCCCACATTGTGGTGACAGCAACTGTGGAAGATGGAGAAGCCCAGTCACTTTTAAGTACAAAACACGAGAATCTTCTTCAGAGCAGCACTGAAGTCATTTACCCTGCTAATTCTCGCTGATACTTTCACAAACACGGTGTAGTCCACGTGCAACAGCCTACGTGTCACATGGCTGAGGTTGGTGTTTATGCCTTTCAAATCAATCAATCAATCAATCAATCAATCAATCAATCAATCAATCAATCAATCAATCAATCAATCAATCAATCAATCAATCAATCAATCAATCAATCAATCAATCCTTATCTGCACTTAGGGCAGTCGCCCAGGTGGCAGATTACCTATCTGCTGTTTTCCTAGCCTTTCCTTAAATGATCATAGAGAAATTGTTACGTTATTCCAATCCCTAACTCCCCTTCCTATAAACGAATATATGCCCCAATTTGTCTTCTTGAATTCCAGCTTTATCTTCATATTGTGATCTTTCCTAGTTTTAAAGACATCACTCAATCACATTCGTCTACTGATGTTATTCCACGCCATCTCTCCACTGACACCTCGAAACATACCACTTAGGCGAGCAGCTCGTCTCCTTTCTCCCAAGTCTTCCCAGCCCAAACTTTGCAACATTTTTGTAACGCTACTCTTTTGTCGGAAATCGCCCAGAACAAATCGAGCTGCTTTTCTTTTGATTTTTTCCAGTTCTTGAATCAAGTAATCCTGGTGAGGGTCCCATACACTGGAACCATGCTTGATCAGTCAGCCCAAGCCTGACGTTTTCATATTGTATGCCTCCTGGCCATAGATTCATACATGAGTCACTGAATAATTGCATTATTGTGCAGGCATTTGTCTTTTCGAGTTGCCATATTTTGAAAAGCATAGGCTTCACCAATTCACCAGATAATGGACATACAAACACATTCAAAATATATCTTTGCACATCATTATTTTCAGCTAAAATAAATCTCATTTCATGTTTGGCGACCACCTATTTTATTTTCTCAAAGATGTTCTCATAAACTGGCTGTATTTTATTTTTCTCAGAGTGCACTCATCCGGTATTGTCCTTTGTGTGTACTTCTGAAGGAATGATTTGAATGCGGGATCGTTTACCTTGCGGACTCGAATTCCTGACTGAGTTAATGCCATAGCAAGATCCGCAATGGGCACTCACAATGACCGCCGCTTTTCAGATCCTGACGCGAAGGCGTGTATCAGAGTAGTTTGCTGTATCTGATGTGCGGGTTTATTCTGTATCTTTGATGCTAGTCATAGATTGCAACATTTACTCTACAGATGGCACATCGAACAAAGATGCCATCATTTTTTTATGCATCTTGAATTCTTTAGAAAGTGTATATAACGTCTCCTTCTTACACTTTAGCATGATTTTATGTTGTGAAAAATAAGTTCTGGTCTGGACTGGTAAAACAACTAACACGGCCAACAAAAGAGTTTACAGTTGGTAGGTGGAACCGTTAAATGCATGCCAGTTTTAACTGAACATACTTTACAACTGTTGCAGCATCATTGTTCAAATTTTAATTTGATTTCCCAGTTGCAGGTTGGTTATTCTTGCTGGGATATGAATTAATGGTGGTTTCCACAAATTGTATTTTAATATTACTGACCCTTTTCGTCTCCTGATTAAACAACATTTTAAAAATCTGTCCAAAAAAGAAAAACATTGTCTAATATTCCAAAAAACATATAAAAGTGGGGAAGAAAGTGCTGACGCATGAAATAAAAGGGAAATGGTGGCAAATTATAGTAATCTCATAACAAGGTGCAAAAATGCTTATTTTGCTTCAGTTTATGTCCCAGAATAACTTATGTGTATAAAAACAGCTAAAGTTTTGGAAAGGTGTTGCAACTTAAAATCCTTTCACAGGTTCACAGGAGTTGCGTAAATTTATAGTGGGATAACTTGTCACTTACAGTTTCGCCCACGTACAAGGATCGCCCACAATGAATAAAATGGTGCCACCTCAAAAATCCATGAGAGACTCTGATTTCCAAAGCTGCTGGGAGAGTATTTTTCTTAGCACCAGCCAGTGTCGAGGTGGTGTTGTTTTTTTTTTTTTTTTTTTTTTTTTTTTGCCAAAACATATGGAGGAAGCCGTGGGAGCATTTCCATTCACCTCCAGAGGTAGAGTTGTTTCCTAATAGCGATGTGGGTTGAGCACGACAAAGTGACTCTTCAACCCCGTTTCTCCAGTTTCAAAAAAGGACGTCAGTCTGAAAGGATTTTTTCACAAAGCCTAAAGCCCTGTTTGTCTCATTTCTGCGGTTCAATGAAAGAACTCGCACGTGCAGGGCCTGGAATACTTGTGTAGATGGAGTAATCTCAGTTAATGAAGTCCCACAAAGTAAACTGGTAAAAGTACACTAGTTTAAAACAGTACTTCTAAGTGAAATAAAACCACGCAATCACGACGTGTAGTAACTAACCAGTTTTAAGTAAGATAATCATACAGCACCTACGCTGCCTCTAATTAAAATAAAGTGATAATGAGAGTGACATCTGTTTATGGCACACAGGAGTGCCTGGATATTTCCTAGAAAGGCAGATGTTTAACGCTCAAGTATTCATAATATATAAACTTACTTACCGGATTAAATCCAGTAACCTTTACGTAATACAGCAATTCACGTACTTTATAATTATCAATTGGAAATGAAGGAGGAATTCTAATCACATATAAGGAAAATGATTTGAATGAAAGGTATAAACACGCCCACGAATTCATACACTATCTTCAGCCTCTGATAGCTTCACATAATTGTCAGGTATAGCATGGCAATGTCAGGCTCCTTGGTTGAATGGTCATCATCAATTCCCGGCTGGACTAGGGATTTTGATCAGTTGTGGTTAATTGCAGTGGAAAAAGAAGAAGAAGAGTAAGAAATATTGCATGGCAATCTCCACACAGGTCATGAAGATCCCATGAACGTGTGGAAGGTAAAGGCTTCCACTATCTTCACTTCGGTACAAAGTTTTTGTAGCAGGCCCATGGTACAATAAGTGAGAGTAGTAGCCGCCTTTGCTACCTGGAAATTCTGACGTAGGCTGAGGGAAACCTAGAGCCATGTACTTCTTCGGAAAAGGAAGTCTCTAAATGTTTCAACTTAATGTCGAGAAATCGAACTCACGTCCTACGCGATGAACCGAGTATGCCTTTATCATTTTGTCGGGGCAGCCACCACAAGCTAAATATGAGTGTATAAAAATGAAACAATGAAACTGGATATCGTTTTCAACATAACAGCACTTCAATTAGTTAGAACATAATTGTTGAGTGTACACCGAAAGAACTATGAAGAACTAACCGCTCGGCCAACTCTCTTGGTGGTGTATTATAACAATGTATGTTCCTATTATACGTTTTGCGAGTCCTCAGATATCCAGTTACCAAGAAAGTTATTAAAAATAATAAAGAGGTTTATACGTATTTAACTTATCAAGTTGCCCATACTCCATGGCTTCAAAACTATTCGCGATAAGCAGCTGAAATCTGGCATGGAACACATGGTTCTTCTCGTCCACCTAAGTTCCACTTCACTTTCGTGATGTTAATTAGAACATAATTGTTGAGTGTACACCGAAAGAACTGAGGTGTCGATTGGAAAGGGTTTCTTGTGAGAAGAGAATTCAGCATAGGTTGCTTATTATTAAGTTCAACTGTAGGCTCTTTCCAAAAGTCGAATCGCACGAGAAGGTTACTATGATTCGGCACAATTCCATCGAATCGTTTGGAATATTTCGCAGCAGAAGTAATCCAAAATCACTCAAGTACTCAGATACAGTTAAAAATCGTCCACTCTTTTACGCATTAGCTTTCTCGCTTTCATTTCGCTAGCAGTTGGAAGCCGTACTAAAACATGCAGGTATTTGGTGACGCTGGGTTGAGAAAGGGCTAGGACTGGGAAGGTAGTGTCTGTGGCCATAAGCAAGGGTACAGCTCCAGCATTTTTCTGGTGTGAAAATGGGAAACCACGGAGAATCGTCTTCAGAGCTGTTGATGATGGGGTACTAACCTACCACCTCCCGAAAACAAGATTACAGTTACGACACATACCGTGTAGCCGGAATAGTACTCATCATTATATTTATTACCGAGCTCGATAGCTGCAGTCGCATAAGTGCGGCCAGTATTCAGTAATCGGGAGATAGTGGGTTCGAGCCCGAACCGCACTGTCGGCAGCCCTGAAGATGGTTTCCCGTGGTTTCCCATTTTCACACCAGGCAAATGCTGGGGCTGTACCTTAATTAAGGCCACGGCCGCTTCCTTCCCATTCCTAGGCCTCTCCTATCCCATCGTCGCCATAGGACCTATCTGTGTCGGTGCGACGTAAAAAAAACAAATAGAATTATATTTATTTGAAAACGCTCTTCAGGAATTCCTATTTTCTTTATTTGTTGCTCCCTACATCCATCCCTTTAGCTCCCATGTAGAACAGCGGCAGAGTGTCGAACTTTGGATCTCAAGATCGCAGGATCAAACCCGGTAGAAGGAGGGATATTTTCGGAACGACAGAAAAAAGTCATTTTGGCACACCACGTCGTACGACATCGGCGTGTAAAAACTGACTAAGACTCGGCCACAGATTGCCCAGAAGACTTCTAGTTTCTCTATAATCTGCTAGAATTAAACGAAACTTCGAAACTGAAACGTAGGCGGCGTAAATGTTGTCAAACTAAATAGCTGTTCACAGTAGGTGAATCCATACGATTATCATTTACATCCATTGAACGATATGAAGCATTTTAGTGCCATGTTCAACTTGGATAACGTGGGACATTAATTACACTTGAATAAACGAAATGATCATGTTAAACCAAAGTTCACTCTAAAACAAAACGTGCTGTTCCTTACACATCATCTTTATCTACCGCTTTTCAAAAATGTGGGGTCACGGGTGCGAACTGTGTCCCACATGTGGATTTGTCCCTGTTTTACGGTCGGATGCCCTTTCTGACTCCAACCCTATATGGAGGAATGTAATGTGTTGTGCAAATATGAAGAGGAAAGTGCTGGGACAAACAAATACATCCAGTCCCCGGGCAAGAATAATTAATCAGAGGCGATTAAAATCCACGACCCGGCCGGGAATCGAACCTGGGACCCTCTGAACCATTCAGCCAATGAGTCAGACTCATTACTCATCAACTCCATTAATTAAATAATGTTGTGCTAATGAGTTGGCAGACACCTATCAGCTCCCTTTCCTTACGTCGTCCTCCGTTAAGTCATTAAACAATTTGAATATCACAGATGTTACATACAACCATTGCCATTGGAAACATCAAGTCATCTATCATACAGCAATCGACACAGCTTTATTAACAGCTTGATTTATGTGGTGTCCTGTCCACCATTAGTTAGGGGTTGCAGACAATGTGACTGCATATAGTATTGATTAATAAGTCCAGATACATATAATTTTAATTAATTTGATATACTCTTCACATTAATTATGTCGGTGACTAATCAGTATGAGTTGAGACTTCGAATCAATTATTACTACATTACGGTCAACTGATTCATTAAATAAGCTCCATAACATTAATAACGTTACTGGTTGGTTTTACGGTTTTCGGAGACGCCGAAGAGCTGAGCATTTTTTTCCACAGGGGTTCTTTCACGTGCCGCAAAATTTACTGGCATATTTTATCACCTTCAAATACCATCGAACCGAGACGAGATCAAGCCCGCAACTTGGACTCAGAAATTATACTTCTTCCGCTGGTGGGCAGCGGGTGCGAACTGTGTCGCACATGGCTGTCCGGGCCTGTTTTACGGCCAGATGCCCTTCCCTACTGCGTATTTCTGTTGTAGATAGTGTGGTGTGGTGTGTTGTATGTATATGAAGTGGAGTGTATTGCGACAAGTATCCACTTCCTGAACCAGAGGAATTAACCAGATGCAGTTAAAATCCCCGATCCGGCCAGGAATTGAACCCGGGACCCTGTACCTTAATTAAGGCCTCGGTCGTTTCCTTCCCTGTCCTAGCTCTCTCCTTTCTCATCGTCACCGTAAGACCTATTTGTGTAGGTGCGACTGAAAAGAAGTAGTATAGATATCTTGACCATAGCTACGGGACCTCCCGTTTTACATGGAATCTGAAACATAATTACGCGAATTTTCGTTTCAAAAATCTCATATGAATTGGCCGGGATTCGATTAGTGAGAAGCCAATGACTATGCGGCTACCACGCCTAACAGAAAAACTGAAGTCTGTTTTTTTTTTTTTTTTTTTTTTTTTTTTTTTTTGAATTTGCTTTACGTCCCACCGACACCGATACGTCTTTTGGCAACGATGGGATAGGAAAGGTCTAGGAGTGGCAAGGAAGCGGCAGTGGCCTTAATTAAGGCACAGTCCCAGCATTTGCCTGGTGTGAAGATGAAAAACCACGGAAAGCCATCTTCAGGGCTGCCGACAGTGGTGTTCGAACCCACTATCTCCCGGATGCAAGCCCAAAGCTGCGCGCCCCTAACCGCACGGCCAACTCGCCCAGTGTTTCTGTTCTTAGATTTTTACTTTTTACAGAGAAGAAAATGCTGCTTCACTATGCTTGCGAAACTAGAACTAGAACAATGTTTGAGAGCCAAGTTTCGCGGCGATGAGGGTCAACTCCAGTAACCTGAGATGCGTTGATGGATGGACCATACTGGAATTTCACAAAGCTCTAACTACAGATGTCTTAACTGTGATTCGATATCACAATGCAGATGATTTCTGAAGAATGAAATATCAAGGCGAAATCTTTCAAAATATTGAAAACGTCGGTCAACTCTGAAGTCAATTCTCCAAAATGTCAGCATATTTCTCAATACCCATGTCCTCTTCAGCTGAGAGTTTCTGACAACAAGGAATGTGTAGCAGTTTATTCTTCCCTAGTGCAGACTTTTTTTTTCTTTTGCGGAAACTGTCAACAATGCCGATAAATTGCCTTTAGTCTGTCATAAATCCGTCCTTCGAATTTTCGTTCATTCACTGTCAGAATAGAGTTGACGGTGGCTTATTTTACGCTTTCCTCGAACTTGAAGTCGAGTCCACAGTTGTAAGACAGGTTGAATCTTAAAAATAACTAAATACTACGTAGATACTGTGAACAGGTTATCATTCTGAAAGGTAAACATCAGACTCCCGGAGTTGTAATGTATCAGTTCGTGGGCCGCCAGAAGGTCATCACTGCTATAGACAGGGTAGGTTTTGAGTATTACAGTCTCGCAGTTTAAGCCACATTAGATGATCGCCTCTTGTATTAGCGGACTGCACTCCAAGTGAAAGTACAGACATCAGACGGATGGAGCCTGTCTTGTCCATACGGCCAGTTAAAGTAAGCTGTGAAGATATGGTAATAGCCTCAAGATCTACGTTCAGCCCATATGTTCGCTTCAAATGAGCAAAAGAAAACAGTTCCTCTTCTGGTCTCTGCTCCATGTAAACTGCGTGTGCTCTTGCATAATGCATGACATTTGAACAGAATACAAGGAAAAGAACAGAGCGTACTGTACGCTAATGGACGATGCTGTTTGCCGATGGCTCCTTCTCTCTACTCGATATTTCTTTTGCCAGTGGTAGAATTCAAATGCCTAAAATGGTTCGCATAACCGTACAAGTTCAGAGGTTAAAGTATATGGCGTTGTTTGATGGTCTTAAGGGGAAGGTACAATTCTATAGATTAAAAAATATGTATTACTCAGTTATTATTTTCTGCACAGGACATACTTTCTTCTTTCATCAAATGAAAAATCTCCACTACATCAAACGATTTATGTTTGTATATGTTCACGTATATCACTTGCTACGTCCCACAGAGGACAAAATCGTCAATCTAGCTGGATAAAATGCAGAAAATTGATATCAACCAATATAATTGCTGAACTCATAGGCATGTTAACAGATTGTTATGGGATCAGTTAGTGACATTTTTTCCGGATTTAGGCTTTAACCATGGCGAATATAAGAACAAGTGTGAGGACTCCTCGAGTTCAAACGCACCCCGCCAGGCAGCGCTAGACTAGGCAAGCTCCAGAGTACCGATCAGCTGGTCTTAGGAATGATGCCAGAGGAAGCACATTACTCCGTAACTCTAAGTATAGAGGCCTACACTGTATTTCAAGAAACAATGAGAGATTACAATTAAAATAACACGGCAGGGTACAGCGGAAAAAATCACATGGAAATACGAGCTACGGCCTTAATCACATGTTGCGGAATGCACAGGTTACTACTAGGTAAGGTAAGGGTAAGGCTGTATTCTGCCCGAAGGAAGGTACGAACCTCCGCAGAGGTGTGCCTGAGCCGGAGTTTACGTACGGTAGGGTGGCCAGTTCCTTTCCGCTCCTTCATTCCCTTACCAACCACCAAGAGCGCGTGACAACCCATCCAAATCTTGACCACGCCCAATGTTGCTTAACTTCGGAGATCTCACGGGATCCGGTGTTTCAACACGGCTACGTCCGTTGGCGGTTACTACTAAGGTGTACATATTCAGAAAAATATCAAATAGGCCTCCCAGCATATTAAAACATACACCCATGAACTATTTAAAGGTAATACTCTACTTACAAACTCAATTTGTCGGTTACTGGACTTTCGAAAGCTTCCGTGAAGATTTGGCGGATGTTCGAGATTGTAAATCTCGCCGGATTTCCTTCGTTCTGATGAAATGAAAAAATGAAATGACGTATGACTTAGTGCCGGGAGTGTCCGAGGACAAGTTCGGCTCGCCAGATGCAGGTCTTTCGATTTGACTCCCGTAGGCGACCTGCGTGCCGTGATAAGGATGAAATAATTATGAAGACGACACATACACCCAGTCCCCGTGCCAGAGAAATTAAACAATTATAGCCAAAATTCCCGACCCTGACGGGAATCGAACTCCGGACTCCTGTGATCAAATGCCAGCACGCTAACCATTTAGCCATGGACTTCACTCTGATCAAAAATCGGCACTTCAGATAATGATAAAAAAGTCTGGGGATTATATCCAGGACATGTTGAAGACAACTGCCAGCTCTTGAAGGATGAACTGACATTTTTTCTATGGAATCTACACAATCAAAAAATATTTCGCACATCGATTTTGGGTTCAGTTTTCCATTTATTACTTTCACGGCCTGGAAAATAATGCCACATACACTTTTCGAAGGACGTGTTAAAAACATATCATTGTTGGTTGAACCATAGTCTTATATTTTGGTGGGAACTGAAAATTTACTTTGATTATTCTCACGTCGAGAATGGGCACACGCCGACACTTAATAAATTTAAAGAGTGATTAACAACTTACCACCCAAATGATACACTAAACACTTCTCAATCAAAGAGTTTCGAACTGCGCTATCAAATTCAGGTACAGAGCTTTCCCAGTCTTCGATATTTACTGCATCTTGAACCACAAGTTTTTGCTTAATGAAAGTTTCCACTAATTGTTTCACTGTCTTGTTGTACATTTCCACATTCCAGCCTAACGAAAGCATTTGATTAACATACGAGGTCAAAATCGCGCCCGTTTACGTTTGCTATCTCCTTCAACATTTAAAACCTGCTTTATAGGGACGTAGACACATCGAAGTAGATGCAAATGAATCTTTTGAGCGATAATATTGTTTTTTCGGCATCAGAAGGTACACTAGAATGATCCAAATTTGATCAACATTAGACTGGCCTTTAAATCCCCATTCGCTGCTACACGCCTGTCTTCAGTCTTCTTTCTTCTTTTCCCTGTTGGGAATTTTCCGGGAGTGAATCTCACTCGAAAGGTATTTCGGAAAATTAGGGAAAATGTGAGGCACTGTTCCTGGACGTAATTTCCATGTCTCACGAGAGATATCCACTTTTTCAGAATTCACTATAAATTTATCTTATTTTACTATAAAACCATCAGAGAATTGAACATGACAAATTCTGATATTACGCGTTAACTCAGTAGCCATTTTTCAAAGAGATTTCTTTCGGTGGTGAAAATATCAACTACTCTACCATAGCCTAACTTACAGCCAGGTACAAAACAGTACGGTATGTTGAACTATTAAATTAATCAAGTACACAACACACAATGAACTGAGTTTAGGAACTGAAAGCAAAGAAAAACTTACTCACTGAAATCTCTCGCACAGTAACATTAACCGCATTTTTCTATACCCGCCTTGCAGAACTACTGGAGCACGCGTTGGATATAATCACTTGCAGTGCTTGCAGTGGCGAGACCACAAACTACCATGCTGTAATGACAGTTCTCACACTTGGTCTTATATTCGTCCTGCTTTAAATTGCACAACCGCAGGTGAGGTAGATCTCTGAGTTCTCACAGGTGGCTAGTCAGTGTCAGTTTATTTTTCAGTTCAAGGCTCTTTTCTATGAACCACACTTCATAAATGGCCTGTTTGGTTAGAATAAATTTTTCTGAAACAAAGTTTTGTTTCAATTCTTTTCCTGGCAGCTAAGCTAAGGCAGCCAAGTCATCTCTGTATCTGTCACACTATCAACTGTGACAGCTTTATGTTGGAAGTAAGCGCTAAATTTCAATAGGCCTACATACTTTTTATTGCATGAATTACGTTCTGTTTCTTTGAACACTATTAGGAATCAGTTAATGAGAAACCAACGTAGTTTATAAACTTTGTTAATTTGCATCATTCTTGATTCAACCCCATCGAACCTGACTGAATATTCCTGTTAACGTTTACTCATTTCTGATTAATGATAAGCCAAAATTAGCTGCCAATAAGTGCGAGTATGGAAGCAATAACTTTGTTTCAGAAAAATATCTAACCAAACGGGTCGTTTATGAAGTGTGGTTAAAAGATGTACTGAACTGGAAAAGTAAAACTGTGGAGGTGGATTAGCGGAAGTGTCAGGGCTTGATGCAGAGGAGAAAATATCCAGAACTTTGACCACATTCCTTAGCCATTTGCGATTGCGATGGCAGAAGCGCAACGCAACAAAAAATATGTCTGAGAAGCTAAATTCTCAGTGGCTTGATTCTAACCTAGAAATGGAATTAAATGAAGATGGTCATGAAAATACCTCAACTATCAACAAGTAACGGTAGAGGGGACAAAGAGTACGGAGAATTCAACGACAAATCGAAGAGGATGATTTTCTGTTTTTGTAAACGCAATAATATTATTCCTTATTTACGCAATAATAGCTTGTTTTGTTTAAATATTTAACTTTCCTATATTTATTTTGTAGAGATTGTTCTCTCTCTTACTGAACACCCTCCACCCCAACCAGCGTTCGCCCCCGCCCCCTCTCTCTGGTTGAGTAAGGTCAATTTGATTTCAGAATCGTATTCTGGGGCCCCGATAATCTGTACAACTACGCTCTGGATGAGGTACAAGGAGTATAAAGCGAGTACTTAATTTTGTCTAGCTAGATCGATGATGATGACTGATGAGACGTACCACTCTCTCACGATTCTTATTCTTCTTCCTCCTCCTGACCTTTTTTGCGAATGTGTTGGGGTCAGCAAGTGCATGCGTGTGATTGAGTGAAATAAAAAGTCCAGGTTTACGGCCGGATGCCTTTCGTGGCACCAACTCTGTGTGAAGTAATGTAATCATCACGTGTTCTGTGATGGTTAGCAGCGGGATGTGTTTTGTGTGGATGAAGATGTGTATTGAAACGAACAAAGAAGCCTTGTCCCCAAGCCACAGGAATAACCAATACACTGTTAAAACCGCCGACTTGATCGGGAATCGAACCTTGGATCTCTGAACCGAAAGCCGCTACGCTGACCACTCAGACAAGACTCCAGACGCACTCTGCCATGTCTGTTGCCCTTTTCACTAACTTTCAGTTTTACACATGGTTTTCATCACAGTTTTAAAAAATATATTGAAGACAATAGTGTAAACATTTGAAACATTGATATGGAGGATAATGATTAACAAAAATATATTTTCTGAAGAAATTGCTTTAATGATTCTCGAGCACGCGTATTCAATTCTTGGCTCGCGAGGCCCCTGGACAAAATAGTTCATTATTACGCTTATTACTTTTTCCACTTTTCCACTAATATTTTGCGTTAAAATGTTCAGCCTTAAAATTATCAAGACTGTCTCAGGATAGCCCTGAACTCAGTTTGCCAAGTTAGTAAGATATAGTAAGCACCACTTCTCACGTTAGTTAGTTTGGAGATGTCATTTACGTGAATATTTTATTATGCAATTTACATAATTTCTTCAAGTGAAGTACAATAAAATGACTTGATTGTATATTGCCTCTGTTACTATTATCTATTATCTAACATTGGCTCCATACGTCTTTGTAATCGATAAGTGTGGTTAACATATCCTTATAACTAGGAGATGTTCGGCAAAATGCCTATGGCTCATTTATATAATGCAAACGATTTATACAATTTCATTTCGTGAACCGAAGATACAACGAAAATAATTTTGCGTATGCATTTCTGTTCAATGTGTAATGTAACACCTATGTATGTATGTATGTATGTATGTATGTACACTGACTGACAGAGCAAATGCAACACCAAGAAGGAGTTGTCAGAACTTTATGCCAATTGCAGGGTAGACTGACGTCACTGAGGTATGCTCATGATGTGAAATGCGCCGCTGTGCTGCGCACGTAGCGAACGATAAATGGGACACGGCGTTGGCGAATGGCCCACTTCGTACCGTGATTTCTCAGCCGACAGTCATTGTAGAACGTGTTGTCGTGTGCCACAGGACACGTGTATAGCTAAGAATGCCAGGCCGCCGTCAACGGAGGCATTTCCAGCAGACAGACGGGTGATCGGGCTGAGAAGGGCAGGTTGGTCGCTTCGTCAAATCGCAGCCGATATCCATAGGGATGTGTCCACGGTGCAGCGCCTGTGGCGAAGATGGTTGGCGCAGGGACATGTGGCACGTGCGAGGGGTCCAGGCGCAGCCCGAGTGACGTCAGCACGCGAGGATCGGCGCATCCGCCGCCAAGCGGTGGCAGCCCCGCACGCCACGTCAACCGCCATTCTTCAGCATGTGCAAGACACCCTGGCTGTTCCAATATCGACCAGAACAATTTCCCGTCGATTGGTTGAAGGAGGCCTGCACTCCCGGCGTCCGCTCAGAAGACTACCATTGACTCCACAGCATAGACGTGCACGCCTGGCATGGTGCCGGGCTAGAGCGACTTGGATGAGGGAATGGCGGAACGTCGTGTTCTCCGATGAGTCACGCTTCTGTTCTGTCAGTGATAGTCACCGCAGACGAGTGTGGCGTCGGCGTGGAGAAAGGTCAAATCCGGCAGTAACTGTGGAGCGCCCTACCGCTAGACAACGCGGCATCATGGTTTGGGGCGCTATTGCGTATGATTCCACGTCACCTCTAGTGCGTATTCAAGGCACGTTAAATGCCCACCGCTACGTGCAGCATGTGCTGCGGCCGGTGGCACTCCCCTACCTTCAGGGGCTGCCCAATGCTCTGTTTCAGCAGGACAATGCCCGCCCACACACTGCTCGCATCTCTCAACAGGCTCTACGAGGTGTACAGATGCTTCCGTGGCCAGCGTACTCTCCGGATCTCTCACCAATCGAACACGTGTGGGATCTCATTGGACGCCATTTGCAAACTCTGCCCCAGCCTCGTACGGACGACCAACTGTGGCAAATGGTTGACAGAGAATGGAGAACCATCCCTCAGGACACCATCCGCACTCTTATTGACTCTGTACCTCGACGTGTTTCTGCGTGCATCGCCGCTCGCGGTGGTCCTACATCCTACTGAGTCGATGCCGTGCGCATTGTGTAACCTGCATATCGATTTGAAATAAACATCAATTATTCGTCCGTGCCGTCTCTGTTTTTCCCCCAACTTTCATCCCTTTCTAATCACTCCTTCTTGGTGTTGCATTTGCTCTGTCAGTCAGTGTATGTATGTATGTATGTATGTTTGTTTGTTTGTTTGTTAAGTCTTCAGCCCTAAGGCTGGTTGGATCCTCAACAGCTGTGCCACCAGCTGTCATAGATGGCTTAGGCATCACTGAAGAGGCGTACTAGGGAAATGAGGAGTGAGGTAGTTTCCCGCTGCTTTCCTCACCGAGCCAGAAGTTGCTGTTACATATCAGTCTGCCAAGCCCACTGAAATGCATGCACCAATCGACTCTATGAGCAACATTTTCACACCATTCGTAGCAGGGACTGGTTGCAGAAGGAAGGGCACTACTAGCATCACTCATACCTCAGTCACTTTCATACTGTCAAAGCCAAGGATAAGACGGAGACAGCTCAATGAAAGTAACAAAATTCCCCTAGCCCATACTAGAAGACATAGTGCACGGTAAACACTAGGTTCTACCGGCAAAGGCGCTTCTTTTTCTACGAAATATTGAATATAGCTAAAATTATTCTTTTAGTCTTTACAGTTACGCAACACACCGACCTGAAAATTTTAAAAATATGAAAAAAGACCGCCATGTTCTTGTTGATCGGTTTGCTCCATTACCATTTGAGCGGACGGTCAGGTGTCCTTGACTTGTAATTGCAGCTTCAAGATTCGGTCCAACACCTCTTCACCTCGAACAACCGCAGATGAACACGAAATAAAGGAGGAGGAGAAAATGTCGTATCTACGTAGTACAGTCATTAAGTTCTGAGACTGACCGCATGATGGCGCTGTGGTGCACTCTAGCGCATAGGTGGCGCCGTGGTATGGAACCATGTCATTTAGCCTCTGGTGCCTGCAAGAGACAGTTGAGTGCATGCACTGGAAGCAGACGTACGGCCGTTGTTGTGACGGTGATTTGAATGCGCCAGTCGGACCTTGACATGTCACAGTTCGAGCAACGCGCAAACATCAAGTTCTGCCAGAAATTAGGCAAAACCGCTGCCGAAATGTTTGAAATGATGCAGCAGGTTTACGGTGAGGACGCACTGAGTCGCAGTGTTGTGTTTAGGTGGCAACGACGTTTTGTGCAAGGACGAGACAGTTTGGAAGATGATGTGCGTACTGGTCGGCCAAATGCATTACGAACGGAACGCAAGATCCAAGACGTTGCAACGTTGGTGCTTGCTAACCGCCAATCGGTACACGATCTCGCAGCAGCAATAGGGGTCAGCCATGGTACTTGCCAAAAAATTCTGACGGATGACCTCAAAATGTCTCGTGTTACCCAGCACAGTGTGCCACGAATCCTGTCGCAAGACCAACGTGATGATCGCATAACGATTTGTGGTGACATCATCGGTAGTGCTGCCGATGATCCGACGTTTCTCAACCGGATAATAACCGGAGACGAAACATGGTGTTTCTTTTCAGCGGTGCTTCCAGCAGCTATACCAACGTTGGCAAACAGCCAATGGCGACTATTTTGAGGGTGGATATGGTTCTGTTTAAGTGGAAAACGGCCAACGGCGACAATTTTGAGGGTGGATATGGTTCTGTGTAGGTGTACGCCGTGTAATGCGGCATCGTGTGCAACAAACAGAGTCGTGTGGGTGCTTATCCTTTAGGCGTTAAGTCTCACAACTTAATGACTGTACTACGTATAATGATTGAGGCGTAAGAGAAACAAGGTGTAAGCATGGGTTATTGAAGATTCTAAAATACAGTAGAACGTAGGCAGAATACGTCAGCAGCCGTGACGTCAGGTGGAGCAGCAGTGAGGCACCGGCACATTGTTGAGGCAGGTCGCACCGCACGAATTAACGATGTGAACATCGTTGATGATGCGTAGTTTATTGATATCGTGTCGGAAGCAGAGTATCCTATTTACAGATCTCCAAGTCATCCAGTACTCCATATGTCCACCTGACAATTCCTCACAAGGTGTTTTCCATCGTCCAAGATGATCAACCCTAGCTCGCCACAAAGTGAGTCCTGCGAGCTGTTGTGTTCCTCCAAGTTTCTGTGTGGTCTTCAAGAAACTTTTGCATGAACTTAACCGTGATGGTGCTGGCTGGAGTCCATACAGAGGATGAGCTTGGGATTTTAATGATGTGGTCTCCTTACGGGCTACTACCTCACGTCGGATATCGGTTTTCATTATGAGATGATGCGTAGTGCGATGTACGCCTAATACAGGAGAATTAAGTTCGAAGCAGCCAGAAGAAATTTGGTAGCTGCATTCTCGCACTGTGCCAGACTTCTCGCTTTATCTTCCCTGTTCGACCTCCCTTGATCAGCTCTTGTTCTCTTCTGACCCCTAGAATTATAACACTAAGATACGGCGGTATAAAACGGTTCTGAAGTCAGTAGTTATGTATGCAGCTGAAACCCACCCACTAAATGCCAATAAAGGACTCCTCTTGCAAGTGGAGAATAACAAGCACATAATCATTAGAGGAATTATAGGATCCAATTACAAGAATGGCGTACACAAAAAAATCCAACAAGGAAGTCTATAGAAAAATAGAGAAAATTACAGACACAGTCCGCAAAAGACGGGACAATGTTACGGGACAATGTTACGGTCAGCTCAAACGAATGGACGGAAATAGGTTTATAAAAAAAGATCTTTTTAATTTAAAAGCCACAACCACGATGCCTTGATTCAGAAACACCACAGAAGACCTTCAAATTCTCTAAATGAAGCCCGAATTTGCCTTTGACAGAAATCTCTTCCGGAAAAAGATAGTGACGAGCGGGCTAAACCCAGACGAACAATCGGAAGGAAGACAGAAGACATGGTGTCCCTTGGACAGAGGAACGCAAGCAGGCCCACTCACAAAAAATGAGGGAATTCTGGGCCCAAAAATGTCAAAGTTCTCTGCCAAATGTAACAAGACTTAATGTGGTTCTCGATGATTCCAACGAATAATAATAATAATAATAATAATAATAATAATAATAATAATAATTTTACGTCCTACTAAACTACTTTGACGATTTTGGAGACGCCGAGGAGCCGGAATTTAGTCCTGAAATAATTCTTTTACGTGCCAGTAAGCCTACAGACACGAGGCTGACGTATTTGAGCACCTTCAGATACCGCCGGAATGAACCAGGATCGATCTGTCGAGTTGGGCTCAGAAGGCCATATCTACGGTCTTAGCTACTCAGCCCGGCGACCCCTAGAGAATTAGGTTTACGAGGTCTACGGCGTTTTGTTTTTTTCTTCGCGGCCTTTGTGGCTCTTCCCTCCACCTTGCCGATTTCATTCTTCGAAGCACTGGAACTCTTCCACTTTTCCTCTGATTAGTGTTACGAGAGGATTGTTGCCTAGTTGTACTTCCTCTTGAAATAATAATCACCACCACCATTTTTCTTGACTGTGTTCAACATTTAGCCGCCTATTTTTCCACCCAGTGTGAAAATCGTTCCAACGTGGCTTTTAAGCGTGTTTGGAGTGTCTAATATGGCAACTCTCTGAAAATGTGATGCTCTATTATTATTATTATTATTATTATTATTATTATTATTATTAATACCGAATCTCATTCCAAATATTCTCCTATAAGTTAAACTGAAAGTGACATAAATTGGTTACTTGGGAATACGAGGAGAGTCTCCACAGACGATATAACGAACGCACCAACTAAGCCGCATGTAGAAGGCTGCGGACGCCAATGCTCGGCTTCCTTTTCACGAAGTGTACTGTAATTTAAGTTCCAAAATTCGGCAGTTCAGTTTGCTGGCGCAGGAAGCGCGATAAACTGCGACTCTTAATTGTCTTGCTTTGTAAACCGGATACTGAAATATGAACAGAGCAGTGAGAAACCTCAGAGAAGCCTTGCTTCCACCATCAGAGAACGGCTTAATCTGAGAGGAGATAGAAAACAGGAAACCGATCAAACGCCTTCTGTTGTAAGGCTTTTGTTGCGTGACTTATTGTATCATAAATACGAAATACAGAATAAAAATCATATTCATTGAGGAAAGAGATATATAAAGTGAAATATGAGTAAATATAGTTGGAAATAAACTAAGAATGTAACAGTGCACTTTTTTCTAGTCTCAAAAAATCTATTCATGGGATGTTGAAATCTTGGTTGGGGATTTAAGTAGCTATTATTCTCGAGTTATAATCTTCAAGACCGACGGTTTCATGTAGATTTGACCATTTCAAGATTGTATTCCGATGACTAAGATTCCAAGTAAAACCACCTTGGTGAGAAACTACCGACGAGGGTACTGTTTTATATACTTCAGCTACTCACACGTATATATATAATTATGTACTCTCATGCACATACGGTCAATTTTTGTCGGCTGAACACCAAATTACTTTCTCTTTTACTCCCCGACGTCCTACAACATGGAATGCCGAATGAACTTTTTCTGTCCTTCAAAAAACCCGTGATCTTGAAATCTGAAGGACGAAACATTACAAGTGATCCACAGGGATTATCATTCACTCCATGCAGATTGTAAGACAGTTTCCACAACACTAACCAAGATATCATCTCAAGAGTATAGGATATTACTTTATCAGAAACATTTAGCTGTCATGAAGTAGATATTTACCCTGTATCGTGCCTGAATTTTAACATTGACATTTTATATTTCAAATTCCGGAGCTGAAGTACTGGAAATAGCACCCTTAGGCCACATAAATCTTCCCTTCCGTTGTAATATAAGATAAACTGGGGGATAAATACTTCCTTTACGGTCGGTTCTGTTTGAAATTCAACCTGGTCGTTTCACGAAAGAATAACTGAGTGTAGGTCAAATTTACCCTACGTCACACATTACCTCGTGATTTGTCTGCCTCCGTAGCGTAAAGGTTGACACTATTAGTTGCCGTCCTCGGTGACCCGGGTTTTAAACCCGGAACTGCCAGAGATTTAAGAATGGCGGGAGCACCGGGATATGGTTGAAATGGTACATGCAGCTCACTTCCACTGGGGGTGTGCCTGAAAAGATTTGCACCACCACGGAATGAGGACATGAGGTTACTTACCTCGTGATTAATTTAAATTCGTTTCTTCTGCGGCTATCAGTAAATGTATTTTAGTCAAATATTATTATCCTATATATAAATTTAAAAAGTCTTCATGAAATCCGTTGGAGGAAAGCTATTTCGTTATCATTATTATATCCCTTTATTTAGAATAGCTTCCACAGCCTTGTAATCCAATCGGCACTTCTGTGGACTGACGTGAAATGTCATAGTGCATTCTCCTTAATCTAGTTAGTTATGCAACCTAACAAACCCCGCTGCAGGCTACCAGAGCTACCGCACGACCTCACACGAGCTAACCTGGCGCTCACTGTCATCTACAGGGACATATCTGTCATTACTGACAAAGCAACTACAGCCAATGGAAGATATATAGTACGGACGTCCAATTATGGCTTTTGGAAACTATCGTATCCTACATTCAAATGCTTGAATATGACTACATTTCCTTAAATGACAATGCCGAACGAGCCTCTTAACAATTCTTCTCAAATATCTTCTACAGACAGCTCTTATTTCAGCTTCTGAATGTGGTTTGTGTTACCATTAATCTCAATCTTTCTTTCCTTGTTAGTTGTTTAACATCGCCAAAGTTTTCGTCGACGCAAGAGTGGGAAAGGGCTAGGAATGGGAAGGTAGCAGCCATGGCCTTAAGTTACAGTCCCACCATTTGCCTGATGTGAAAATGAGAAACCACAGAAAACCATCTTCACGGCTGCCAACCGTGCGATTTCAACCCACCACCTCCCCAATACAATCGCACAGTTACGCGACCCGAACCGCACGGCCAACTCCATTGATCTCTTCTTCAAGTCTCTTATTTTAGTTCTAAAAACTGAAAAGTTGATATTTGATCTCTCTCAACTTCCAACCACATATTCAATTACACTACGTAACAACATATTGTTTATGTTTATTGTATAAAAGCAACGTGATTAACGCGAATATACAGTTAGTTTTCTTCAGATGACGATACTTGTCTATATTTTAACGGTGTCTAAAAAATGGTAAATTTACCCGTTTTTCTGGCAACCATAGCTGTACTAGATCGCTGTAATGAAGTGTTCCAACTTTATTAGTATAAAGCTGGAAGGGTTCTTACGGACTTCCTTAAAAAGCCAACTGTATGTATCGATATTTTTCACAAAATATTTTCCTGTCATGGTTATAAGTAACAATGATTGTTGTCTTTTAACGTAAAGTGTCAACATTCAGAAGCTGTACATTGCCATCAGACACGTTTCGTTATGTTTGCGGATATTACATTACAAGTGAAACATAAAATCGTGCCTGGCACTAAGTTCTGTGAGGCGTACCGCGCTTATTTCGGAGTGCATGTTCAAGACCAACATGTTACATGGACTTCCTATGTGCCTTGTTCCAGCTGCCGGACTACTTTGGAGGGTTGGCTATGTGGAACAAGAAAATGTATGCCATTTGCAATTCCCTGAATATGGCGAGAGCCTAAAAATTATCACGACAACTGTGACTTTTGTATGGTGGATACTATACCTTACAAAAGAATCTTTGAACACAACAAATACAATGAACCAGATTAATGGCGTTTGTTTATAGATAGTTCAAGTAGAAGTATCAAAGCTGTCCTACTGTATAATGGGAACAGAATACTTCCATAGCCGTAGCTCTTTCTGCACAACGTGAAGAGACGAAAATATGAAGCTGCTCCTGGAAAAACTAAAATATGGACAATTGTGGTGATTTTAAGATTTAGCGATTTATTCTGGGGCTTCAAGGTAGCTAAACAAAATCTTCTTACTTCCTCTGCCTCCGGGATAGCAAAGCAGATGATCAGCATTATACCAAAAAGGAGCTCGTTCCAGGTGCACACAAGGTACGAAATAACCCCCTGGTGTCCAAGCAGAAGATTCTGTTACCATCAATCCATATTAAACTTGGATTTGTTAAACAATTCATCAAAGGTTCAGAAAGCAACGGTGAGGCTCTGAGCCTCAACAGACAAATGTTTCTCAAGTTATCTGAAGCACAAAAAAGTGGAATTTTTACCGGACTTCGGATTCGTGTGATGTTATAATCGAAAGAACTTGTAGATGCAATGCCTCTTAATGAATGAAATGTTTGGTATACTTTCAGAATGGTAGTGCAGCAGTTTTTGGGTTAACAACAGACGTAAGAATTACATGCAAGTCATATATAATTCTTTGATGTAGAATGTCAGTAAAAATGCACTATTTGTTTTCTCATATTGATTTCTTTAGTACAAATTGAAGAGCTGTAAGCGAGGAATTTGGCGAACCACTGCATGGAAAGAAGGTACTAGGAACGTTGGAACTGCGCTATGATGGGAGACTATGTGAGGGGTATAGTACGAGCAGAGGGGCAGAAGAACATGAGGAAAAGTAATTCTAATGTACATTTTTGAATGACCCTATTGTTGTATGAAAATTCAGTGTTATTCAATATTTTTGCACTTATTCCTACCAATTCTTGAGGTACGGTATGCTACATTTCTTCTAAGGACTCTAGTTGTATTGAATAAGCATGGAATATTACTAGATTTTAAGAACATTGAAAAATTCATTATCACACCTAAAATATTAACACCTAACTACAAACAAATTAAACAACAAATTAAGCAAAATCACATATCAAACATTACGATAAACAAAAAACTTAGTCAAATCTTGTTACGTAGTATATCAATTAAATACATCGGCCTTTTCCTCTTTTGATAGGTTCCTTGTTGTCAACTGCAATCGACTTTAAACATATAATTCTTTCTTCCGCCATCACTTTAAACATATAATTCTTTCTTCCGCCATCGAGCTCGATAGCTGCAGTCGCTTAAGTGCGGCCAGTATTAAGTATTCGGGAGATAGTGGATTCGAACTCCACTGTCGGAGTCTTGAAGAAGGTTTTCCGTGGTTTCCCATTTTCACACTAGGAAAATGCTGGGGCTGTACCGTAGTTAAGGCCACGGCCGCTTCTTTCCCACATCTAGGTCTTTCCTCTCCCATCGTCGCCATAAGACCTATCTGTGTCTGTCCGACGTAAAGCAACTTGCTTTCTTCCCTAATTGGTATATTGTTAGTACGATATACTTGTATGATACTGATATTATGACGATTGTTTCCTGCCCTGCATTCATCAGTTATAAATCTTATAGAATATTGTGTCTACATTCCATACTGCAGACATGAAAAATTGATATCCAAAAAGGAACGAGGAACAATGCATATGTGAATTCAGAACTTGTCTTACCCATTCATAAAAAAAAAAAGGCAAATAATGAACAAATGTTATTTATGCAGACGGTGATTTTACGATTGTGGAGAAGTGTGTGCACGACGTACAATTGACTGACCGGGAGATTTAAAATAAGGCTGCCGAACTGAAAAGTTTAATGAATTTCAAAACTCAATAAACCTCTAACAAAATTAGACAACAGTAAATCTACAATTGAACGGTGGCCATTTCAGTATTGGATTTAATTTTAAACTGTAAACACAATTTTAATCAATTCACGCACGAGTACGTCCGCTCAAAAGCAGTTATATAAACCAACATGAAAACATATTAAAAGGAGGAGCGGGATACGTATCTCATAGAAATGCCCTGCAAACATGAGAAGAGAGAGTTGCGTATTCCACAGAGATTTATTCCAAAATTTGTAGGCGTGTCTCTGTCTGTCCGGTATGTCATACTCGTAAATTCACAATAAAAGCAAAATTCTTCGACAAAAGGCAAAAATACACAAGAAATAATAACAGAAATATAATGTCTTCACGCGATTCAATGCCAACGATTTTCACCATATTTGGCCTGACTGGTCCGTACTGACTGTTAAAAATAGTTTCCTTTTCTGGACCCGCCTTGTCAATACTCACAAGTATAATCTCGAAGCCCATTATTTACATAACTTTATGAGTACATGTTTCGAGAACATTAGCATTGTCTTTATCAGTCCACGACTATAAAAACTCTCTTAGCATGTCTAGACCTATTAAATTATAAAATCACTACGTCTACTTCTAAAGGCTAGGGTTGAAACTCTTAAGCTTGACGTTTTGCTTGACCTTGAGGGGTTGTCTTAAAAGTATTGCTCTATGTTTAATAACTAAAATAATGACAATTATTAAAAAAAACAGGTAAGTCCGTTTATATATAAAATGACATGTTTACATTTCAGGATCCGGTTTTGAAAACAAAAGGGAACCCATGGGCTTCCATCTTGGGAGCATGTATTGGCGACCACGAGACCCTAGCCATACTTCTTTTCAGTTACTTGTGTCAGGCTCCCCGCGATCTCTCTCGGTCAACTCTTGTTCTTTTTCGAACCCCAGCGGTATTTGGTTTCTGAGGCCTAGGGAGTCTTTCATTTTCATGCCCTTAGTGGGCCCTTCCCGTTCTTTCGCCGATACCTTCATTCTTCGAAGTGTCGGACCTCTTCTATTTTTCTGCTGATTAGTGTTGGGGATGGTTGGCCGTTTGTACTTCCTCCTAAAAATAATTATCACCATCATCTTCTCATTATTTGGTAAACACATTTTCACGTAGTTTCATGAAAACCGTACCTATGTTTGCCCTGCAATATGGGAAAGAGACCCGAAGCGATATGTCTCCACAGTTGGTAACACTGCCAGAAAGGTGAACATTCAATCACAGAGTTTGACATCATACATACGATTAAGAAATATTTCACTATTTGACACTGCCACATCGGAACTACATTTTCTGTAACATACCTCATAATTAGAAATACTTGTTTTTGGCAAAGCGCGAATTTTTTTGCAAAATTTTACAAATTCAGCTCAAAACATAAAATCTCGAAATAACTTGAAGAAATTATGTGCAATCACTCTGTGATCCAAGGAGCATAATGAAAGGTAATCTAGAAAATGATGAAGTCTTCCATCTAAATCAAATTTTCATTCTACGATAACTTTCAACTTCAGAATATCTTGAACCACTTTTTAAAATGCAATTTGTTCGGGGCGTCGACCTATAGAGATATTTTGCCCCTACGTGCACCATCTGACACAAACACCCAGTCCAAGGATATTAATCATTTACAATTAAAAACCCCTGTCCCGGCCGGGAATCGAACAGGCGGACGCGTTGCCCCCTACACCGCAGGGCCGGACATCGTGAAGCATACACACTGTTTAGGGATCTAGTTGGTATTTCACGTAAAGAAGTTAAAGGTATTGATGTGTTTGCCATACCTCTTCTTTCCCAGAAATCAGAATATGGGCATTTTGTGGAAGCTGTAGTGAAAGATTTATGGATCCCGGTCAGTAATGTTGATAGGGAGAGGTCATTTTCAATATATTGTAATGTGTCTCACAAGACAACAGCTCTGACTTCCAGTAATATGGAACTCATGGTATCTGTCTTTTTCAGATATATGTAAATTATGTACGTAGGATGCGCCCTACTTGTTAAAGTGACAGGATAATTTATTTCCAGACATCCATGCTTTGATATTTATAACATGTGTTTTCAGCAGAAGCGTAACTCCCATGTTTCTTGTACATATGTAAAAATAAAATATGTTTACTACAAAATAATACGCTATTAACTACCTTTTGGTTTAATATTTATTGCTATAATGTGGAGAAAATTTGTTAGCTAAATTATTGACGAAATAAAATTAAAATAGCAAAAAATATATCAAAATAACTTTCTAAAAATGACAAAATTAAACAAAACTTTTCATCAAAAACAGCGAATTCTACTCATAATCAGTAGAACTAATGTACGCAAAATTGTTTTTATTATTTGTCACTTCTAATGTACAATTTATTTTTGAAGTTCAATATTCCGTGGATGATTTATAAAAGAAGTTGAAAAGATACTAGTGTTTTAGTCTCGAGCACATCTTGCGTGCAGTGTGGTAAGCACAGTGACCCATAGGAGAGTTGCATATGACAGCTGCGACCACATTCCGGGCTAAGCGGTAACGTTAATGACGATGCTGATGATAATGGGTGGCAGCTGAATCAGCGCCTCATGTCACGCGCTTCCGGCCGGTAATCGGGCACAGGTTCGATTTCCGAGCAAACCGCAACTCTATCATAGCAACAAGACTTGCAAGCATATGTTCCTTAAATAAGAACGAAATTGTAATACTCAAAATAACAACAAACTTACGAGTTCCTACACCATCGACTACAGACAGCGTATGAAATACGATAATAATAATAATAATAATAATAATAATAATAATAATAATAATAATAATACACTGTATGGATCGTGTAGCGGTGAGCTTGAATTCAAAAGATGATTGGTTCAAACCCAAACGCCGGCAGGCTTAAAGCTGTGTTTTTGTAGTTTCACATTTTTTCACCAAGGAAATGTATTTTTATTATTATTATTATTATTTTATTGGCTTATAAGCTTCCTTACAAGTGACTAAATACAAAAGCACAATGTTTACGGAACACTTAAATTTCTCTGCTGTGAAATGAGGTATGAAGTATTCGCAGATAATGGGGCACGTATCCTGAAGACCTAGAGCAGGACCTCTCAGGCTGCATGCACTGTGCAAAAGACGACTTCGCTTGGTTGACCCGAGTGCAGACCCCCACTCCTCGATTTGTAGCAATAGCGCTGTCCCTCTCTTTCCCCACGCCTGTCTCGCCCGCTCCCCTTGTCTCCCTCTTCTTCACTTGCTCCGTAGCGCTCCAAATCCGAGCCGAGTTGAGCCGAGCTTAGCCGAGTAGCCCAGAGACGAAGCGTTGGTCCGAGAAGAGCCGAGCGGGACCGATGCACAGGGCACGGAGCTCTTGCGCCTCGATTTGCACGCGTGAGATTTTGGGCGTTTGAGAGGCCCTGACCTAGAGAGTGGGGAAGATACTTAGACAGACATGACGTGGGGGCGAAGATGGCAACTGCCCAGTATTAGGAGTAATCTCATGTTTAAATAATGTACACTGATCTAATTATTCCAATTTATTTGAATAAACTAAGTTTGAGTTTCAAATACTTCCAGACCACGGTCGCTACTTTCGTAATCTTAGCCCTTCCCTATCGCTGCCATACGTCTTTTAACAATGCATGTCAAACCCATCCACCAGCCTACAATACCACCACCCCCGTTCAGCCCACAACACCATCAAACTATTGCGCTATCAGAGGTCTTGCACCGGGCTGAGGGGCTCAAAGGGTTGAGGCGCTGGCCTTCTGACCCCAACTCCTCATGTCTGTAATTTACTGGCACGTAAAAGAACTCCTGCGGGACTAAATTCCGGTAGCAGGGCGTCTCCGGAAACCCTAAAAGTAGTTAGTGGGACGTAAATCAAATAACATTATTTTTAGAGGTCTTTTAGGTGCATAC
Source organism: Anabrus simplex (assembly GCF_040414725.1). Lineage (NCBI taxonomy): Eukaryota > Metazoa > Arthropoda > Insecta > Orthoptera > Tettigoniidae > Anabrus > Anabrus simplex. The sequence continues at coordinate 1,296,485,775 of NC_090265.1, forward strand.
TACCTTCAAGGGGGGACCTAAACTTTTGAACATAGAAAAATGGGGTGCGTTAAACCGCAGCAATGGAAATGAATAGACTACTAAAAGGAAACTTAGTATGACAAACACATTATTCGTTAATAATATGCCCAGATATTTAGAAATCATACAAATCTATACCATTATATAATTTATGATTCAAAATGACAGTGTATCATGGTCACTATTTTGCTTTTTCCCTGACAATTTCCAAACACATTAATATTTTTCTATGTTTTTTCTTGTTATTATCAGTAATATTATACCCACAACATGTACTAGAATCAGTGAAATCCATCAACTATAAATCATTTTTCACAAAGTTATTTTCAAGTAGTGAATTTTTTCGTTAATTTCATTCGTTTTTTAACTTAACCAATGAAGGTAGCTAGTATATTATCTTCTTGTCTATGAAATATACATGCATACAAAATTTCAGTTTAATATCTTAAAAACTTTCAGAGTTATCAGGGAAACGGTTCTGAAAAACAAAAGTTACGGGAAAGGAACAACACACCGATAAAGCGCTTGCTTGGGTGACAGGACTGCACGTTTTTTTGGTTATAACTCCGAAAGTATTGGACATATTAAACTTTTTACCCGTCATAAAGATAAAATTCCAATTTTAAATTAAAAAATAAATTGAAAAATCGCATTTTTGGTTGGTCAAAGATGTTAGTCCCTTCTTAAATCGTCTTGCGGGTTGCATTATTCACCAAATGTAACATAAATATTGCCCACCGCTGGTCTGCTCATTAACGACACGTTCGCCCGCCCGTCAAGTCAAACCTCGGCATAGTCAGCAGGTGTCCAACACCACCCTCTGTTTATAGGCTCCCCCAGCTAAGCTAGAACCGGAGCTTCAGTAGTTGAATGGCTTCGTTTCTTCATCGATTGCCAGATTTACCACACTAGTTATTAAGAGAGCTGTTTATAGCGTCTAAAAAAGAATATCAGATTACTCGTGCATCTATTTTAAAATCACAGCATGAAAGGAACACTTTGCATGACCCACAGTAGTTAACATACTGGGAATTCTTCCTCGTCTTCAGAAGAGTCTATTTTTAACTTCTATTATTGCTTTGTTTATTTCTGTCGAACAATAGGTGTATGGGTTTACATGAGGTGCACCTCTTCAATTTCCCTTGCAACTACTAGCAGCAGCTTTGTGGTGTACTGGTTGTACAGGACGATATCTCGTCGAATTCAGCGGTGGAGGTTTTAAGACGAGAGAAAAAAAAGAACATAACACGCAGCCTTACATCTCCGAGAAAGAAGCCTTCGCATCACTAATAAATAAACCAGAATAATGCCTTACCAGCTAACCAAGCGTGCCTTCACCTAATATCAGAAAACTTTACGCTGTCATGCAATCACGCGCCCTATACAGTCAGATTCGTTGGCTGAATGGTCAGCGTACTGGCCTTCGGTTCAGAGGGTCCCGGATTCGATTCTCGGCCGGGTCGGGGACTTTAACCTTCATTGGTTAATTCCAATGGCTCGGGGACTGGGGGTTTGTGCTGTTCCAACATCCCTGCAACTAACACACCACACGTAACACTATCGTCCACCACAATAACACGCAGTTACCTACACATGGCAGATGCCGCCCACCCTCATCGGAGAGTCTGCCTTACAAGGGCTGCACTCGGCTAGAAATAGCCACACCAAATTATTATTACGCCCTATACACAGCAGAATTTCTCATAAATGAGAAGTAAAACCTACTCGAGAAATTGTACACCAAAGAAAGAGTTATAGAAAAACATTGGGCCACATACATGGGAAAGATAACCGATACGATTCGGAAAAAGAGAATGTCCTTTAAGGACACGTGGCACGAATGGGCCCAGTAAGAATTACCAACCGGATCTTTACCAATTTTTCAGGACAAGAAAAATATGGGTGTCTAGTTTACTGAGGTGGAAATAGGCAGTTGAAATGTGAACAGTAATGTTATTAGTTTTACATCATTTAAACTACGTATGTGATTTTTAGATATGCCTAGGTGTCAGAAATGTATCCCGCAAGAATTCTCTTACATTTCACTAAATTTACCGACATGACGGTGGCGTATTTCGACACTTTCAAATACCACCGAAAGCTGGGATCGAATAGGCCACCTTGAGCCCAAAAGACCAGCACTCTATCACGAGAGCCACGCAGCTCAGCAGTCTACAAGATAATTAATATGTATTGTATGTATTTTTGCATGTACTATGCTGCACAGTACCGGTAAACCGTCCTCGGTCGCTCTGGACAATACGGTACCACTGAATTTTATTCTTATTGCTTAGAATGGCTCCTTGAATCTAAAATTCACAGTTTACTGGAAGAAATGTGCTTACAAAGCACTGCTTTATCCTAATTTTGTCGGCCGCAATGACGAGGGCCACTACGTAAAATCGATGCTAAGCTGTGGGCTGGACAAAGGGCCTCTGCTGAACTTGCACATAAATAAGCCTTTAATAAGGCTGGAGTAACAGAGGGTCAAGCAGAGTGAAGGAGCAACGAAGCCATAGGCCAAGAGCTCCACCCCATTAACGTGTTGTTATACCATAAAATCGATTTTATTACACTAAGCGACCCAATGAGAAAAGGGGCTTAGCGCGGTCTTTTGCATAAATGACCATTTGATACCTCGGTTCACTTACCACTAGACACTGACCAAAATTCAAAGCCGACTGAGATGAGAATTATTTTTAATGTATTCGTACCACACATCACAATGTATACTAAAGAACAAGGTATTAGGCCACTTTTCCATTGGTGCACCTAATGCACCTAAGAAAACTCGTTTAAGGGCATCACTGCGAAGAGAGAGATTTAATATTCGTAACAAGACTACAGTACTTTCATATTCTCTTCAGACACAAGCTTAGATGCTTAATCGCTAGAGTGACTGATTTCAGCGTCCAAGTTGGCATGGTCGATCCTGGCTCAATCAGGTGGTATTTGAAGATCTCTATATACGTCAACCCCGTGTCGCTAAATTTACTGACATGCAAAATAACTCCTCTGAGACGAGATATCCAGCACTTTTGCGTCCGTGAAGACCGTATGAGTAGTTAAGAGGGACGAAAGCCAATAACAATTAACCAAGGATAGGAGAGACAAATAAACGGTGTTAACAAACTTTATGTAGTCCAAAAGAAACAGTACACACACTGAACACAGTATTTCACCCGACATGGATCTCAGCAATTTGTTTGCCTATTCAGAGATTGTAGAACAAAACAAAAATGCATATCTATACATACAATATGAAAGTAATGGAGTGCAGTCGAATGGTCAGGTGATGCAGGAAATATTAAATTAGGAAATGAAGTCTTAAAGGAAATAGATGAATATTGTTACTTGGGTAGCAGATTGGCAATTTGCTTGATTGTCCTAATTTACTCCAGTTGCTATCAATTCATGTTCCTTCCCGCAGCACCCGACAGGCTGTCACCCCTCACTTAGCCAGGTGCAGAACTGAATCACACAGGAACTCTTGGTTTATGCAGGCCGTAAGATCCCTGAATGAAATTAGCGGGATGGTGGATGTATTTCACTCGTCAGCTAGTGAAATTCGCAGACATCTTATGGACGCTTCATAGACAGAGAGTCCCTTGTATCCTGTTCTGCGTATATGGTAAATGAAAATTATACTTCCTTCGGTCATTTCAAATGTATAATCACTTTTCAGTTTTCATAATTTTTTCTTCCGAATGTATTTTGTAAACATGCATATAGTATATATTGCTTCTTAGTAGTAGTAGTAGTAGTAGTAGTAGTAGTAGTAGTAGTAGTAGTAGTAGTAGTAGTAGGTGCTGTTAATATTGTTATTATTTGAATCTGTTATATCATCTATAATTAGAGAAGTAATAACTCTGTTGACGATAAATAAACACATCAAATAAAATAAAATAAAATAAAATAAAATAAAATAAAATAAAATAATGATGGCAGAAGTAAGGAGGACATAAAATGCAGATTAGCGCAATCAAGGAAGGAAGGAAGGAAGGAAGGAAGGAAGGAAGGAAGGAAGGAAGGAAGGAAGGAAGGAAGGAAGGACTTTCTTAAGAAAATAAATTATCCCACTTCGAACACTGATATAGGAATTAGAAAGACGTTTTTTTAAGACTTTCGTGAGGAGCGTGGCATTGTATGAAAGCGAAACATGGACGATAACCAGCTCAGAAAGAGAACAGAAGCTCTAGAAATGTGATGTTACAGAAGAATGTTGAAGGTAAGATGGGTAGATCGAATCACGAATAAAGAGATCCTGAATCGAATTTGTGAGAGGAAAATGATTTGGCAAAAGTTGACCAGAAGAAAATATAGAATGATAGAACACATCATAAGACACCTAGGGCTTGTTCAATTAGATTCTGAGAGAAGCGTAGGCCATAAAACGGCAGGGGTAGACCAAGGTATGAATAAGACAAACAAATTGGAATAGATGTAGGATGTAGTATTTAGGTAGAAATGAAAAGGTTAGCACAGGATTGGGTGGTTGGTGAGCTGCATCAAACCAGTCTACCAACTGACGACCCAAACGACGAAGATGACAACAACAACAACAAGAAAGATAAAAGACAGGTTGGAGAATTTTAGACTTTAATCTTTTCATTTCACACACTTATCGGCCATGGAAAACGTGTCTGTTCTGTTTAGAAATTTCTTGATATCATTGTCTAAGCTAAAAACAGGTATGGCTGATCAACGTTCGAACAGTTGTAGAGACTCTAATCATAGTCTGGAAGCGGTCGAGTCGAAATTTCTATCCCTCATATCTCTCGGTTCGGTTCAGTTATAAAATAATCGAAGTTCATCAACGAATGTCACATTCTGTAATTAGAATACCGGACGTGTCTTCCGCTGATCAGAGTTTTAGATGAACTGGCTCGTGTTCGTAGAGGAATTTATTTATCAAACAGTTTGTCCAGTGACGTGCTAAGAATGTAATTACAAGCGAACAGACTGGCAGGGTATGTCAAAATGAGCTCTCAGCCTCTCCACATGCTACTAACGACGTCGTAGCTCTGAGAATATTCCAGCACAGAAATCCGAAACAGAACTTCCACTTCTACCAACGTCACAAATATTGGATGCATACTGTGTCTTAAACCATTAATGCGAGTTACAGATTTATAAATTCTCCAAGCAAGGAACACATCCTCAAAAACAACGTGTGGAATGCAATGAGGGAACAGAAGATGATGTGTGTACTGAAATGACAAGGGACCTCTATAATGCGCCGGATACCGACCTTTTTTGAGCTTACAAGAAGGTAGTCTACATCTACAATACCCAGTGTCATGCACTGGGCAGAAGGAAATAAAATACTGCTTTACTAAGCTAAAACAACATTCATATTAGTTTAAAATGGCCTTCGAAATGGAGTAAGTAATGCTATATCTTGTTTGAATGCTCAGGATTCCTCTCGTCCTTGAGTATAATCGCTGCTTCAGTTAGTGCCGAAGGTTACACAGTGAAGCTACAAAGGTTTGCTTCTACAATGTCCTACGCCCGCAAAGCATTCCTTTTACTGAACAAACATGTTACATTTCAGAGTGATGCATGCAAATCACACTGTGCTGCAGTTCGCTCGTCCACCACCAGATAGCAGCAGGAATATTCTCCCTGGATTGTTTAGTCGAGGGCAATAATCTGTCTGAAGGGGGTGAAAAAAGAAAAACGTTCCGTTTATACCCGGGTTGCAGTGATGCTAAATCAGTACTGAACAATGAAAGACACAGCAGCAATAGGCCGTTGTTCGTACGGTATTATATTTTACAATAGTCTATAACTGAATAATAATAATAATAATGTTATTGGCTTTACATTCCACTAACCACTTTTACGCTTTTCGGAGACGCGGATGTGCCAGAATTTAGTCCCGCAGGAGTTCTTTTACGTGCCAGTAAATCTACCGACACGAGCCTGACGTATTTGAGCACCTTCAAATACCACCGAAGTGAGCCAGGATCGAACCTGCCACGTTGGGGTCAGATGACCAGCGCCTCAACCATCTGAGCCACGCAGCTAGGCGTTTATAACTGATTTCTTTACATTTGAACTGAACTAGTTTCCTCATTACAGTGTGCAATTGGTTTTACAACTTGTACTTTGATCATGTTTCATACATGATATCTTAAAAATATTACACGTTACGAATTTGTTATTTGAATTCAGTGCTTTACCTGCCCAGCACCATGGCTAAATGGTTAACATGTTGGTATTTGGCCCAAGAGGTCCCAGGATTGAATCCCGGACGGGTCGGGTATTTTAACCTTAATTGGTTAATTCGTATGGCTCGAGGGCAAGGTTTTGTCATGTCTACAACATTTGAAATCATCTTAGGTACGGCCCCATCCTCACAGACACACAGTTCACCTACAGGCAGCCTACTAGCAAAAGACCTTCACCAGGCATCTCCGGAGGCCATACGCTATTATTACAGTGCGTCACCAGTCAATAGGGCCTTCACGCGCCACTGCCAGTAAATATTTGGAAATTCTCCCGAATGGACTTTGATTTTCGAGATTTCAGCGTTTCAATTTTCAAACACTACGTATAGTACAAAGCGTTCTAGAACGTTCTAGAAGCACAGTGGTCAAAGAACTGGCTGCGTATTGCAAAGTGTACAGGTTTAGAGCCTTCATTAAGTCAAATTTACTTTTATTTTATTTTATTTTACTCTCTGCTATCGTTTTTAACAGCATTTTACTAGAGTTGCACTTCATGCTGTACTGAGACGTGCTACAAGACATATCGTGTCAGAAATTACAGGCAGCTTACAGAAAAGCTACGAACCATAAAAGAGGATGTTTTAGGGTTAATACACACAAGGAAAAGAAAGGAAAACGAGAATGAAGTTTCGACGGCGACTCGAACCTGTGCACCTTATATTATGGAACCATTGCCTTGGCCACAAGGCTACAAGGTTTAAGTACAGAATATATTTATTGGGCTGTATTGGACACAATTACGGACCGCAAGCAAGAGCGATTTCATTATACAGAGTGTTCTCAAACAAGTGGGAAAAAATCGGGACCAAGCAAGTGGCTGCACGGGTTGGGCCACGTTGCAGTGAGCTTGCAATCAGGAGACAGTGCGTTCGAACCCCACTGCCTGCAGCCCTGAAGATGGTTTTCTGTGGTTTCCCATTTTCACTCCAGGACAATGCTGAAGCTGTACCTTAATTAAGATCACGGGCGGTTTCTTCCACTTCCCAGGCCTTTCCTATCCCATCGTCGCCATAAGACCTATCTGTGCCGGTGCGGGGGTGGGGGTGGGATATGTAGATTAGTACACTCCAAGACAACACAAAATATCCCTATGAACGTATGACCTACGATCGATACTTTACGAGTTACAGACTTTCCAATTTTGTACGGGGAATATTGGTAATAGCCTTACCTGGCACATCCCGCGTCGAGTAGCTGTCGCTATGTTAGTGTACCAGCAGGGACACTGCATTCTATCACAAGAAGTGCTCGAAATGTGTACCATGCGCCTGAATTCAGGAATTCGATCCTAAATGGTTACTTCCATTGCTCGGGGACTGGGTGTTTTTGCTGTCCCCAACATCCCTACAACTCGTACACCATGCACAACACTATCCTCAATCACAATGATACGTAGTTTACCCATAAATAACAATGTATTAGTATTATTATTATCACATTCCAGTATTCATGTACTGGAATTATGTCAGTCTCAGTAACCGCTTTTCAGATTTAATAGTCTTTATCATAATCAGCATTTCTAGCACCTTACAACACAGGCATTCTTCTGGCAGAGAGAAACAAGTAGGCCTATTTTCCTATAATACAGTTCCCCTGAGGGTAACCTGTTAGAGTTCTAGCTAGATGAGATACAAGTTTAAACTCCGGTCTACTGTTTTGATTTATCTAGATGAGCAATACAGCGCGTATACGCTTCAGGGTCTTCATAAAACATGTTGCAGGGATCAATGGAAGTGGTGGATGGGAAGCATGACGTTCCTTTTAATACGGTGCCTGGAGTTATTTGTACAAATTTGTTCTGAAACACTGGTTGCAAACGCAGGGACGATTTTTGACTATAAATACAGATTAATAAGCTCTGAAGGATTACACATGGCGGTATGAGAGAAAACAGTAACTCATGAACATTTTCGGAAAAAAATAGAAGGGTTTTTAAAGCGGTTTAACGTCGCATAAATTCGCGTTTTCGGCGGCTATTGGATAGGAAAGAGTTGGTCCGGCTCCTTGGCAGGATGGTCAGCGTAATGGTCTTCTGTTCAGAGGGCCCTGGTTCGATCATCGGCCGGACCGAGGATTTGAACTGTGTATGGTCAAGGTTTCTATCTCAGGGACTGGGTGTTTGCGTTCGTCTTTATACACCTGTCTTCATTTATATCCAACATACAGTGAAACTAACTAGCACAGAAACACGTAATTAATGGTGAATACATCCTTCCATATAGGGCATTCGGCAGTAAAACTGGGACAAATACACAGCAACTGCCGTGCCCAAGCCTGGTGAGAGAGACGAGGAAGAATAATAATTAGATACCATATGTCTAGGACTTGGAAGGAAGCAGCAGTGGCCTCAATTAAGGTATATTCACACCACTTGCCTGGTGTGGTTATAACCCACAATCTCCCTCCCAAAAGCAAGCATACAGCTACGCGCTCTCTTCCTCTCCTAGTTTTGTTCTGAATTACTTGCGACGCACGTGTGGACTTGGCTAGCGTGTTAAGTGTAAATGAACAGGCGTGTATTACACCTAAGCACAATTATCCAGTCCCTGAGCCAGAGAAATTCAGACAATGCTAACATCTCGGCCTGGCAAGGAATCGAACCTGGGATCCTCTAAACCGAGTAACAAGAAATAAAGGCATTAAGGGAGAGGGGTATGATTGCATATTGCATTTAAGAAAAGCACGACAAAGAATTTAACGTCAAACTTGCTGATATAATCGTTCATATGAAATTAAATATACCCAACAGTACGACAATGCAACTCAAAATCAGCACATCACTGCCATTCTCTGCCTATCCACAGTACAGTGATCTTGTCTGTGCTTCGATCACTAGTGTAGAATCTATCCGTTACAAGAGGCACATTCCTGTCCATAATTTTTTCTCTTATTTCATATATCGTTTTAAGACCAGGAGGTCAATTCATGATTGCTTGTATTTTATCTTTCAAATTTTACTAAATTTTATGCACTACCTCTTTTTTTTTACATAGGATATTAGTTTTAAGAAAATTTCCTTGTATTATAATTTATTTCAATTTAATTTCATCACTCATTTTTTATTTTTTATTTATAACTGAATTATCGTAATGGAATAAAATGTAATATACGTATATTCCAGTGCCTGGTTAGATGGAAGAGAAGGCCTTAGTCTTGACAGGTAAAATAAAACATTAACTAACTACCACAGACTAAATTAAAACACTCCAGAGGGTTCGAACTTCGGAAACGTGTGCCTGGACATCACTTGACATTACTTCCAGTTACATGTTCCAGACTCATCTTATATTCCTTTCCAAACTGCCTATGTTCGCGCTGGTTCGTTTCATTTCCGTTGGCCTTAGGATTGTGTGGCTAGGGAATCAAAACCACAATTATTGTCACTGCAAGAAATGTGACTCGAAACCCAATGGGGTGTCGAGCCGTGTGTTACCGATGCTGCTTACGGTGCTGAAGGATGGACACTAAAAGCTATCTCCCCCCCCCCTCCACACACACACACACACACACACACACACACACACACACACACACACACACACACACACACACACACACACACACACACACACACACGTACGTACGTTTCAATTCCGTCCCTGAAGGAGGAGGCTAACGCAGTCTCTCAGGCCAGGAGAATTGTACCGGTGAAGGATGCTCACAGAAGGTGAGGGGGTTGGTGGCCGTAGCCTATACTGGGAACTGTCCCGGCATTCGCCATACTTAGTGCAGGAGAATGGAAAACCATTCTGAGGACAGGCGACGGTGGGGACCAGCGCTTCTCCGTCTCGCGAATACAGAGGCGCAGAGCTACCCCTACTCAGCTCGGTTGGTCGGATGGAATGCAGAGCTATCGAATCACGGGCTAGCCGTGGCACTAGTACGCCGAAACATACTCTGCATCCACCGACCCTAAAAGCTTCAGCAATGAACCGACAGCAGGCCTCTGAAATAAGGATATATCGCAGAATGTTCAAGATCCCGGACAACATGTGAAGTCTTAACCCTCACAAAATACAGGAAAACAGCCTATTTCAGTCACATTTTCCGAAATGTACGCACGGACGTCGGCGGAGGAGATCATCCCGGGCTGAACGTCTAAAGAAGCGTTTCGAACTGCACGATATGGCAACTCTGGAGCGGAAAAAAAATGGAAAAAATTACTCCATGATGGTCGCCAATCTTTTGCAAAGAGACAGCACAAGAAGAAGAAGAAGAAGAAGAAGAAGAAGGTTTTATTTTATCACCTTTTATGGACGGCCATTCGGTCTTCATTCTTCGAAAGATCGGAATTCATTATCTTTCAATTGCTCCTTAATGGGGCTGATAAATCTGTTGTTTTTCCTATTGAAATAATAAATACAACCACCATTAATTTATACTGGAGACCTTCTATCAAAATGTATAGGACATATTGTGGATATAATGATAAAAGTCTATCATAATTATAAACAATGCAGACTGAACAGACGTTCCGCGAATATGACCACGCTGTATTCATCTACTAACAGATATGACTGAACTAGTTCGGTAGTGCGGTCTATATTCCAAATTGAGTTTGACAACCGCGTATCACTAGATGCAATAAGCGGGCTGCCACACAGCTTGTTCCAATGGCGAGATGATCCGTGGGGTTACCGCTACGACAGCCCATCCTCATCTACTGGCAAGTCGTGGTCAACAGTTCGCGTCGCACTTTGGTGGTAGAGTGAACATTCTAATGGCGAGTCATCGTATTTTTAATGCTGTGTCTCCACCAATGTTGCAAATTTAGTGGTTTTCGCACTTCCCAGGAAAACTTCCTGTGAAAACATATCAGACATCTGTTTCTATTTCTGACTTCCTCTGTACATTCTATCGAAAAGTTTGAAATAAAAAGGAAACATCGAATGTTTTTGGACTATGTAATGCCTCACTGGACTGAGAGGTATATTCAATTTGAAGTGTGCTACAAAGGGTTCCGGACGATATTGAAGTCAGAAAGTTACGCTTCTTTCAGTGCAAATGCATTTAATGTCGTTAGTGAATAGTCAATTCCCCTTCTTGAATTGTGTAACATTGACACCAACACAATCACGAATATTTATTCAGTGGCAAAATTTGAGCCTTGTAAAATGCCTCAAACCATGGAGAACGTTAATTTCTGGTGTGAAGTGAATTTATTTTGCAATGCAGGTAATACCAATTCGTTTCAGGAGCTGGCAACATTTGCAATATCGCGCTTAGTATGATTGTACTCAAATGTGGGCGTGGACATAATTTTTTGACAGTGGAACATAATTAAAACTAAAGCTAGAAATAGAATAAGACCTTATATGATAAACTCACTTTTACAGATTCGGACAGGACTGAGAAGAGATTTTTATAAGTTGTTTTACGTCGCACCGACACATATAGTTATTTTGGCGAAGGGAAGGAAATGGCCGTGGCCTTAAATAAGGTACAGCCCCAGCATTTGCCTGGTGTGAAAATGGGAAGCCACGGAAAACCATTTTCAGGGCTGCCGACAGTGAGGTTCGAACCCACTATCCCTCGAATAGTGGATACTGGCCACACTTAAGTGACTGCAGCTATCGAGCTCGCTGGACTGAGAAGGAACAATGTTGCCACAATGATGAACTACGAAAGGAAGTACTGTATTACGACAAAGGAGGACTGCGAAAATATAACAGGTATCTGTTTCTACTTCTGCTTTTCCTCTGCGCCTTCTATCTAAGAGTTCTAAAAAAATAGCCATGATGTTGGACTCTTTAATTTATCATTGGACTGGGAGATAAGTTCACCATGAAACATTTTTTCGAATAGTTTTAACTTTTGAACTACGGAGATAAACTTACTTTTCGTGTGGATATAGTATTTTCGTTACTCAACAAAACTTAAAGGCGGGGGTAAGCTAGTGGTTTCTAGCGGTTTTCAAGCGGATGCTTAGTATTCCACTGTTGTTAACACATGTCATCACAATCCGTTCAATTTCGTAGTACCTATACAGTAAGTCACAATGAAACTCATACATCAGCAAAATATTTCTTTGAGCATTTACCAACAAATATATAATTTTTATTTCAAGCTGTGTTTAACTCTGTTATAACCAATATATAATGTTCTGCAACATTATTCATAATTAACATAAATAAATTTCATCTACAAAGGAGATTAAAAAGTTTTTCTCAAACATACACAAAAGATCACAGTGAAACTCATACATCCTGTGGTGTAGGTCCTGAAATGAAATGGCGTATGGCTTTTAGTGCCGGGAGTGTACGAGGACAAGTTCGGCTCGCCAGATGCAGGTCTTCTGATTTGACTCCCGTAAGCGACCTGCGCGTCGTGATGAGGATGAAATGATGATGAAGACGACACATACACCCAGCCCCCGTGTCAGCGAAATTAACCAATTATGGTTAAAATTCCCGACCCTGCCTGGAATCGAACCCGGGAACCCTGTGGCCAAAGGCCAGCACGCTAACCATTTAGCCATGGAGCCGGACCGTGTAGGTCCTTGAAGCTCGGAATAGCACACGATCACCTACAAACTCAGTATTTTGTGGGATATCCCTTGGCTCGTCTAAACGGGCAGGCATCGATCGTATCAATTTTCCGCAGCGTAATGAACTTATTTTCTCCCATTCTTCGCGTAGAGCAGCTTTCAGTCATCTTTGTTGGAAATCTTACGTTTCCTTATTGCTACTTCTAAGTGATGCTACAAGTTCTCTCTAACATTTAAATCTGGTGACTGAGGAGGTGTTTCCAGCACCTTTGGACAGTTAACAGGAGCCACATTCTCACTATGTGATCTTTGTGCTTGGGGTCGTTATGTTGATAATACTTGTATTGGTCAAGTATTCCTAGTTTTTGAGCACTAGCAGGTAAACTGTTCTTTAGTATGTTCAAATACACATCTTTATCTATTATCCCGTCAATGAACCTCAACTCACCTATGTGCCGTCCCATTGTCCTGATTGCTAATGCACGAAGTCAACATGCTTACGATTACCGCGAATGAAATTAAATGGTACGCATTAAAAGTTTTAAAAAGTCAGATAAATTTCCCGTTAAAATCTTTATATTCGATACATACCCTGAGATGCTTACCGATCCTAACCGTGGATTTTCTTTGACGCCAAGTGACCTGGACACGGGAAACGGCGCACCTACACCACTATAGCTCCATGCACCCCCAGACATTAACACCTCCTCCAACGTTGTAAACACTTGGACGCTTATTGGTAGATTTTAGCTCTTCATTCGGTTTTCTACAGACAATAACTTTCCCATCTGATCCATAGAGGTTGAATGCTCTTTCATATGCAAGTATCACCGTTTTCCAGAAGTTAAAATCTTTTACCATGTCCTCTCTAACAAACTGTAACCTCTTCTACCGGTTCAGTTTGTTGACCGATGGTCCTTTGCAACTAACTCTTCCATGCCTATTGCTTTTCCTGATAATGGGCTTAATTGTTTCTGGATATTTCTCAACCATCACAGTAAGTTTTGGAGTACTAACCAGTGGATTCTTTTTAACCTCTCGTAGTAGCCAACGTTCATCTGTGGAATTGAAGATTCTTTTCAGACTTACTTTGACTTTACTTTCAACCCGGTTGGTACTTGTATACCTATCTATAATATACCGCGCAGATGAATGACTTCTGTTCACAATTTTGCCAATTTCTCTTTATTATTTTCCTGTTTTATAACGAAAAATCAACTTTCTCCTTTCGAAGACTGGAATTCCGTGACGGCTCATTATAAGGGGAGATGGTGATTTTATGAAAAAATGTTTTTTAATTAATAGGACTATATTAATTTACCACTTATTGGCAATATGTCACCAAGTTTTTAAAACTCTGACCATTATTTTTGCCGCAATAAAATAATACATCAGCGCCTGCACAGTCAACGTGCTTATCGTTCAACTTCCTTTCAATCCAGAGCTTGCATACTTCAGTATTGGTGTTTCTCTGACATGTGTATGCTCCAGTATTACAATATCTTTGTTTAAGTTATAGGAGTCATCCACAGATGGCAATACTGGCACTTATTCTATGAATAAACTATGTAAACAAGTCTTGAAGGTTAGTTTGTCCTTTATGGAAGTAGTACTTAATGTGAAAACATTATTGCTGTTCATACAGGGTGCATACGACAGTTTTCAGCGAATTGTGCATATATTATCCACAATTATGCTCCGTTTACAAAGGAAGAAACGCAAGTTTGCCGGGAATCGATTTACTAAAAGAAATACAACCCAGGATACATCTGGAGGTTCTCTTGATGAGAGTGCTTCTAGGAAGAGGTTATTTTCAAACTTGCTGTCCCAATCTGATAACTCTTGTGAACAAGATACTTCTGGGTTTAGACTGATGGATATTAGCATTTTATGCTTGTGTGTATAGGTAACCTGCTTAACATGGAATAAAATAAAATCAGGGCTGTATTACAAGTGATATGTGATAAAATACATGGAAAAATTGATATTAAAAAATAGTCCGTACAAAAGTCATAAAACTTTTACGAGTGGAACAGTAATATTCATTTTAGTCCAAGTTGTAAATTGAACCTTTAAGACTGTTTTAGCTAAGTTTCATGACAGTGTGCCTATTGGTTGAGAAATTTTGTGTTCCTTAATTGTTTAATGTTACTATATTGTTATTAACAATTGATATTGTTAACATTCATTGCATCACTTATTTTTCTATCAAAAACTGTACACTGACTTTCTTCAAATATCTGTGCCAGGTCACATTTAAATATGTTAATATTAAGCATTGGTTTTGAATCAAATTACATACTACTGCTTTTACTTCGCAACGCTTGACGATAGAATGAACTTTTCTCCTGCGTTTCGTATTGCAGTTGCCAGTCAAACGTACGGTGTTTATACCTGTCCATCGAGGTCTGTATGAGTTTCCTTGTGATATCGAGCAGCAGCATAATACGAAAGAATCGGACATACGTGTGTTAATTTATGGACGAGATAACTAACAATCAGTTGCATAATAATACAAAATATACACGTTACATTGCACATAAAAATATGACGAATAACTTACAATCGCCAAACATTCTGTTCATAATGAAGCAGATTACGATCGGGTATGAGTTTCATTGTGACTCACTGTATATCGGCTAGCGCTATGAGCTACCTTCCTCGGAGGTCTCACCCGAGATAAAGATTACCAGTGGCATCCGTATGTACACTTATCAGCCAATCACAGAGAGAAGCAGTAATGGCTGGGCCGAGACAGGTGTCAGGTAAATGCGGAAAGAATAAATAAATAAATAAATAAATAAATAAATAAATAAATAAATAAATAAATAAATAAACATAGCGAAAAACTCCGCAAGAGATGGAAAACGGCGCAATGTCACAGGTGTTCTCCTTCAAATACCTTGGAGAAATCATACCACCATCGGGACTAGACACTAGGGCCAACATAGAGACCTCCATAAGGCGTACAGACTAACGTGGAATTACTACAAGAGAGTCAAAATTACGACATTACAAGATAGTTGTTTTGCGGGAAGCTTTATACGGCTTAGAAACCATATCCCTCGGAGAGAGAATGAGAGATCGATCTTTTCAGTTATGGTGTCAGTTGCCCTATAAAGGCGGAGGAGTGGTTTTGTATGCCGATCACCTGAAAGCAAACTCCAGGATGTCTCGCAAGTCACATTTATCTTCATCCGAACACAATTCTAGATATACGATTCGTTCATTATTTAATGTTACTGACGGTATTACCGATCCTTGGGGAGTGGTGATTTTTCCCGGAACAAGTTTTAATTTCTTTACGATAACAGATTTTTTGTGGTTTCACAGAAGCTACTTATGACTAAATTGAGTAAAATTGTTTCATCTTGTTCGGTTCTGCTCATTACTGCTATAGGCCCTATCATCAGCGAATGCGAAAGCAGACAATGAATGGTGGGATTTCTTCGGATAAGATGTAGCCGTACGTACCACTGACGCCATGGTAGGTAAGATCATGTAATATTTTATTAATTGCCAAATGGAAAAGAACGGTGAAGTAGTGGAACCTTGTACTACTCCACATTTAATTTCTATAAGTTTGGATTTCTTAAAACCTGCTTCTACTCAAATACTGATCTGCGAAAGGAAAGCTATAGTAATTTTCTGGAATGGCAGACTGCTGAAGAGCCCGTCTGATGTCGAACAGAATCAAACGCTTTCCATATGTCGAAAAAAATAACGCAACAATCCTTCCGGAAGCCCTTTGCATCTTGAAGGCAACCATTGACACGAGATGCGTTAACATGGGCTCCAGGTAGTGGCATAAAACCGTGTTGATATGGATTTAAAGTGATGAGTGCACGAAGCTGATCGTCTAACACATGTTCTATGTTTCTCCTCACCACAGAATATATGGTCTCCATCATATTTATATACAATGACTGAGCAAATGTCATGGGATAGCGGAGCACTGATGCGCAAGTGTGTTGTCTGCTCATCACACGCCCCCTGTGCCAGCGGCATTTGTATAGGAGACCCTGTGAGCAGTGGCTGTGCATGTGACAGGTGTAATATGAAACGTCGTCGTGAGCTGACACCGTTTAAACGGGGTACGGTGGTCGGTGCCCGACGGACGGGAAGTGCGATTTCGAAAGTGGTGTGGGAATTCGGCTTCACACGATCAACCGTGTCCAGGGAGTATCGTGAATGGTTGAATGCGGGTGTTACCGTCCACAACAGACGAACGACCGGCCGTCCAGCCACCCTCGATGACCGTGACCGGCGACATCTGAGACGGATTGTCAATAGTGACAGACGGGCAACCGTGCAACAAAGCACGGCTCAATTCAACACAGGCCGTGCTGGGTATGGAAGCCGGCGCCGCACACGGGTGCCACTGTTAACCCAACGTCATCGGGCACAACGGCACGCATTTGTCGCCAGTCACCAGGGATGGACACTGGAACAAATGGCGTAACGTGATATGGTCGGACGAATCACAATTTCAACTGCACCATGCCGATGGGAGGCACCGTATATGGCGCAAATCACATGAAGCGATGGATCCCACCTGCCTCGAAGGTGTGGTCCAGGGCGCTGGTATCCCTGTTATGGTCTAGGGTGCATTTTCCTGGTATGGAATGGGCCCCCTAGTTGTCCTGGAAGAGACTTTGAATGGTACGCGGTATGTTGAGCTGCTCGGAGACCATCTCCACCCATTTAGGCCTTCCAGCGCCCAGACGGTTCTGCGGTGTTTCAAGATGATAACGCGCCGCCACATCGCTCCCACGTCGCCCGGGAATGGTACCAGGAACATGCAGCGGAGGTCCAACGAATACCATGGCCACCGAGGAACCCCGATATGAACCCTATCGAGCATATCTGGGATGTTTTGGAACGCAGGCTCCGTGCCACGAACAGACCAGCACTGGCGACCGCTCTGCAAACGATTTGGTGTCAGCTGCGTCCAGAGGACTATCAGGGACTTGTCGACTCACTTCCACGGCGTCTCACTGCAGTTCGCAGGGCCAGAGGAGGCCCCACACGCTATTAGGTGACTATCCCATGACATTTGCTAAGTCAGTGTAGTTCATACATGAGAAAATAAAGGAATAATAACCGGGATTGTTTTATTTTGCCCACCCGCTAGAACTGATGGCTTAACGATCATGCCCACCAGGTGGGCTAATATGAAAAATTATATCATACCACCTTCCTGCCCGCTTGTTCCAGGTTTGATTCGAGGTATTATCACAAACTCAAGACTGTTGAAGATAGTGGAATTTAATGTAATCAGCCGCAAGTAATGAAACTGAATATGGAAGAGAGATAAAATCACACTCCAAGCCACGCTAGAAATGCTTTTCCATGGGAAAGATACTGAAAATATAGGACATGGTTATTCCATCACCAGCCGACCTTGTGATTTCGAACCGTTTCCTAAGTTGAAGGTACCCATCCGAGGCTGTCGATTTCCCGATGGGGCATCTGTACTCCACGCAGTAGGGCGCTCCGCCGCTGTCATCAACAGAGAACGCCTTGCTGACGGTCCCCGACGGCTTCCCGACATTTGGCAAACGGTCTGTCTGTCAAAGCATCAAGGAAGAAAGGATTGGCAGAATTTTATGATATTTGGTATTCAAGATTATGGCAAGTACGAATAGGATCTTAGCTATAATTCGTTCAAAAATGTCAGTAGGAGGGAGGCTTTCAGTGAGAGCCTTAACCCTAAGCCCGAATTATGGGAAAAGATATCAACTTATTTATCTAGAGCATAGTTCTACAATTAACGCATCAGAAATATTAGTAACAAAATGCGGCATCATGACGTATACTTAATAAAAACCGTTATCAAAGCTCTTCAATTAACTGAAACTGAAATATAGTTTTAAAATTGATATGGGAGATGACTGCTATATAACACGTGTAGAAGGAAAGAGAACTGCTGTCCAATAAGAAATGTATAATCAGATAGATAAGAAAATATAGGGATAAATATTACGTTTAAGTACAGTGGAAGTCGTACAGAGCCCGAAAAGATAAGCAGAAACTGTCCCTTAGCTACTTTATCTGTATATCATTAAATTTTCCTTCAGCTTAACTAAAGAATAATTATACATACAGTACCATATTTACATAGAATCTCTCCTTCCATTGTAACAAAATCTGAAATAAAAATCGATTACATTTACATAAATATATAATGTACCGTACGTAATTGACGAGACTTCAGGAGTAACGATTTTGTATATCTAGTCACTTCTAAAAGTACTTGTACTCCTGCTAGTTATCTGCCAACACCATAACGTAAATTTCCACAATATCACATGACTTTGCACTGGAGTGTAAATGGATTGAAACTTTCAAAAGAACTGTATCATGATTCCAAATGACACCACTGAACTGGAAAGGGTTAAATACAAAACTCGATGAAATGAAATGTCGTACGGCTTTTAGTGCCGGGATATCCCAGGACTGGTTCGGCTCGCCAGGTGCAGGTCTCTCTATTTGACTCCCATAGGCAACCTGCGCGTCGTGATGAGGATGAAATGATGATGAAGACAATACATACACCCAGCCCCCGTGCCATTGGAATCAACCAATTAAGGTTAAAATCTC
The DNA here is from genome assembly GCF_040414725.1 of Anabrus simplex. Taxonomy (NCBI): domain Eukaryota; kingdom Metazoa; phylum Arthropoda; class Insecta; order Orthoptera; family Tettigoniidae; genus Anabrus; species Anabrus simplex. The sequence goes on from NC_090265.1 coordinate 1,296,505,119, forward strand.
GATATATTTGTTTAACAGTTGATTTTACAAGAAAACTGCTCATGATATAATTTATTTAGAATATCATTTATAAACCTTTTTATCTGTATCTAGTAACGGTTCAAATCCCGTTTCAAACATTCATCATTATTACTGTCCGACTCGTTGGCTGAACGGTCAGCGTAGCTGCCTTCGGTTCAGAGGGTCCCGGGTTCGACTCCCGGTCGGGTCGGGGATTTTACCCTTAACTGGTTAATTCCAATGGTTCGGGGGCTGGGCGTTTGTGCTGTCCCCAACATCCTTGCAACTCACACACCACACACAACACTATCCTCCACCACAATAACACGCAGTTACCTAAACGTGGCAGATGCCGCCCACACTCATCGGAGGGTCTGCCTTACAAGGGCTGCACTCGGCTAGAAATAGTCACACGAAATTATATATATATATTTACTACTGTTGTAGCTATTATTATTATTATTATTATTATTATTATGAGTATTATTATTATTATTTGATTCAATTCTATAATCTGATTTCGCTATGTAGTAATTAATTCTCGCTTGCTTCATTGTATTTAATTTATTATGTATATATGTGTATGTTAGCATTAAGAAAATATAGAGTAAGATTTGCTGCTTTATATAGGACTAGCTGATGTACCCGTGCTTCGCTACGAAATTCTAAATTTTATACAGAATTCTAGGTTAGGTAGTGTAAACGTTGTGAGCAAGATTGTATTAAGTTGTATAGCTCTTAACGTTCTCCTAGAAGCACGACGGGCAAGTCACCAACGTCTTTTCTCATATCAAGACTGGGTTAGGGAATTTTCATTGTAATGGTAGGCCACCTTGCCTACCGCCAGTCACAATCAGGTTGGGGAGTTTTCATTATAATGGCAGACACTCACTCTCCGCCTGCCTTTATTGATTCTCAGAAAGACTCTCTTAGTGGTTTTCCCGACTGAAATGAACATGGGTCATTACAATGACGTCGGTAGGAATGGCGCGATTAAAAGCAATGCCTTCATATGAAATACTCGATCAAATGAAAAACCACACATTTTTTCACTTTTAACGAACAGTACTATGCTGCCGAACTAACAGTCCAAAGCTACAGAGATGGAATGACCAAGACGCTAGACACCCGTGATCCATGAACAATCTTCGTCCTTTTTTCTGCGGGGGGGGGGGGGTGTTCGAATAGTGGATAGTCCCAGGGCACAACTATGCCCGTTTACTTATCGGCTTCCTGGGAGTACCCGATGAGTCGGAAAATCTCAATTCACTACACTGGCGGGGGAAAGAACTATCTGACGTGGAGGCGATTCTTCCTCCAAGCCAGAGAAAAACCACATCTTCGCTGCTAATCTGGAATAAAATGAATGTGGATTTAATGAAGAAGAGGAAGAAGCCTTTCCTACGAAACGGCTCTTTTCAAGGTAGAATTTTGAGTTATTTAGTGAATTCTGGTACTAGAATTTGGAATAGGGCTAAACTGTAATTCCAGACCAGTTCATACTGCTACTAACTGAGCCTCTGACTTAAGTGCGCACACTGCTCATTCAAAACAGCGCGTCAGAGTAGGTATCGAATAGCTGGCATACTATGATGAACCAGTGTGTTACGTACCAGCAGTATCAGAAAATGTGTGAACCAGAGGATTGGCATGCTAAAGAAGAAAGTTACCTAACTCCTCAGCTATTTACCGCCAATATTCAGTTAGGCTGTTATACTCGGTACGCAGCAGTAATCCCATCTATCGGAGTTGAATGTCAGCATAAAAAGACAAAGAACATTACAACAAACAACGGTCAGTGTAATGTTATTGTTGATCTATGTTACGCGCTTTCGATATTGTAGGCCGTCACATTATTAATTGTCTTCTGGTTCTGAAATACCACTCTTATCATAGTCGGTACGGTAAAACTGAATAAAACATAAATGATCGGAAATTATATTCTCTATAACTTTTGTTATGTAGTACTTTTCCATAGGACCAAAAACATAGGTATTTAAAAATTAAATTTTAGGTGCCTTCCCCTAAACTACCATTTCACCCAAGGTGAATAACATTGTTTATAGCTTAAACTGTAGTTTCTTATTCCCCGACTCTATATACCGATTTTCATTAAATTCTGTTTACCCATTTTGTCGGGGCTCGGCGTTGATACGGACTTAGCAATAAAAATCCAAATTCATGAATATCTCTTATCATAGCCGGTACGGTAAAAATGCTTAAGACATAAATGATCGGAAATTTAATTCTACATAACTTTAGTTGTGTAGTATTTATCGATATGACCACTGATAATATAAATATTTGAGAATTGAATTTTAGGCCTTCCCCTAAACTACCATTTCACTCAGCGTGAATAAAATAACTTATAGCCTAGATTGTAGCGGCTCACCCCCCGACTCTACATACCGATTTTTATTAAATTCTCTTCAGCCGTTTTCTCGTGATTCGTGTACATACATACATACATACATACATACATACATACATACATACATACATACATACATACATACATACAGAAATTACGGAAAAGTAAAAACTGCATTTTCTTGTTACTGTGGACATGATCGATACAGAAATACCATTATATTCAAATTCTGAGCAATGTACAGACCAAACTCTTATTTTATATATATAGATATGTACTTATTTAGTGAAAAACTTTTAAGACGTTGCAGCAAATGGTGCAATACTGTTACAGTAACTGTCGAGTCATCGCTCAGTCATTGTATACATTTAGGAGCATGAGATAATTTAGGGACTTCCTAGTTTGCCTGAGGCTATCTCAACACAATCTGTAACACTTGCGAGCTGGGTTTGAGTGATGTCATGGACTGTTTTAACCATGACGTGAGTGTTATACCATGTGACAATTAGTGTCTATATAAGGAGGAGTATCCTATAGCGGTCTGTCAGATGGCTAGTGAACAGTGAGATAGTCATATGGAGAGTGAGGCTACAGTTGGTCAGTGAGTCAGATGGAGGTAGAGCCTTACCGAAGAAGCCGAGACATGGATACGTAGTCGTCAGCGACCAGATGGATTAAATGTTCGGAGTGTGTTTGGTGTATCTGTTCGGTCGAGTTCTCGTGTCAGTTCGGTGACAGCCGAATACTGAGTCGTCGTAATGCAGACTAATAATTATCAGTGAATTACTTGTAAAGTTGATTGTGAAGTGTGGTTATATTTTCAAGCCATGCTATATCTTGTTTGTGAAACTAAAAGGATACTTCACAAAATTAGGTTTGAGATACTTACATCTGATACCAATTCAAAGGAATACGTCATAACAACACTCAGAGTGTTCAAGGTACTGTTAAGTGAAACAGTGAGGGATACATTTCTTATACAGATTTTAAATGTACAGCCAAGAGGATTAAAAAGTTAATGCCTAGAGTTTCTTTCAGTCGTAATTCAGAGTTTTACATTATCATTCAAATGATCGCAGCATATCTCGCCATTCAAATTCAAAATTTAAAGAATACATTTTGTTTAGTATCAAATACAATTGTTTTATTTCAATGGTAGATCAGATAACCTCAAATTTTAGTTGCTAAACCAAACCTCAATGTCCATTTCCCAGAACCTATATGTTATTATCCCACACCCTTTTAATCACAAAATGTCACCACACCGTGAAGCTCAAATAATTCAGAACTTGTTCTTAATGACAGAATACCATAGGTTGATTTTGCGAAGAATATGCACACCTAAGCCAACGGAAATATAACTGGTAAATGTGTGGAGTGTAATTTTGTGTTACATATTTGTATTTTGGGGGCATGTCAAGGGATTTGAAAAGGGAAATCAATCTGAGATCGCGTACTATTACTAGAGAATAAAAGATGGACAAGGAAGACAATAGCAAGTCACGTGACGAGGAAGCTATTGCTTCTACGGACATCCAAGGTGAGGTTGAGAATAGGGAGCTGATGAACACGATGGAAGGTTCTGAGGTAATTCAGGAAAGTGCAGAAGTTGAGAAGCACGTTGAAACTCGAAAGAAAGTCGCGGGGGGAATGAATTTACAACAATTTAATTTGCTGATTTCCAGAATAATTGAGCTCAGCGAAATGAATGGTAGTAGTAGCGAAAATAAAAAGAAACAGATGGAAGAAATGATTAGTAGTAACGAAAATAGTAAGAAAAACATAAGTATTCAAATAGAAGAAATGATCGGTAGTAATAACGACAATGTTAATATCAATAATAAAATAGATGGGTTAAGTGAATCACTACATTTTAAAATAGATACTAAGATAGTAGAGGTAACTAAACAAATATCTAAGTCAGAAAATAAGTTACATAAACAGTGTGTTGAAATTAGAGGTGAAATGAAGTTGAATCGCAGCAATCTTCATACTCGATCGAGCAAGTCAAGGGAACATGCACAGAGAATAGTAACAATATCGTATCGTTAAGCAATAAGGTTTCTAGTAAACGGGAATAAATTGATGAGGTGGTCGAGAAAAGATAGGACAAGGTCCACACTGCAGTTGGGCAAGATACGTGGGAACACGTTAGTAGAGTCGAACAGATTGAAAGGAAACTTGGGGGGGGGGGGGGGCAGTGAAGTACGGAACAAACAGGAAACTTTGTCACAGGAGGCGACAGAGAAAGAAGAAAAATTACAGAAAGAATTGAGAATAATGAAAGAGAATGCTGAGAGAGTAGCGGAAGAAAATGTTTTGAATTGCCAAAGAGTGCTACGGCAAGAATTTAGAGGTCAGACGGCAAGAGAAGTGGTGGTAACGAGTGGTTTGTTCAGTAGTGACCAAGATTTACCTAGGTTTCCAGGAAAACAGTTCAATCCTATGGAATTTGTAAAATTAGTCGAGAAAAGATTTGCAAGTAAGTTGAGGGATAATATTATCGAATGGGAATATGTGTTGGAGATCTTAACGAATGTTATTGGTGAAAGTAAAACATGAATTCAAGTGCACCGGAATAATATGTCTAATTTAGGAGAATTTCAAGAGAAGTTCGTTGAAAATTTTGGGATAAAAATGTACAAGGTCGTAAGAGAGAACGCATTATGTTTGGTAAAATTGAACAGTAGAGGGAGGGGGAAACATGCCGGTTAATTATCAGAGGAGGGGTAAGAATTATGATCAGCAGAGGACTAACAGAAATTTCAATGGTGATAGGGGTCAGCAGAGTTACCAGAGACAATCCGAAGTAGGGAAGCGTGAGAATTTGAGTTACCAGAGAGATAATGATAGGCCGAATATGAATGGTATCCAGGAGTCATCATCGAGCCAGAGTACTTCAAACTCTCAGGGGATCGGATAAAGTAGGTCACGTAGACAGGCCGAAGGTAGAAGATGAACAGATAAGTAGTATAAATAACTGTGTAGTGAAAGTAGATTTAAGAGAATAGTGTGATATTGACCTAAGTACTTTGTAACATTGAGATATTTTAAGTAATGACGTGGTCATACATAATAAAGTAATTAATGGTAGTAGTAAGTTAGACGTAAGAAGTGATGGTATTAAGATATGTAAATTAAAACGGGCAAAATTGGGCGTATTCAGTTTGGGTGACAAGGTGCTACTCAGCGTCCATTTCTATCATCAGCAGAGGCAGGAAATATGTCTGAATTATTTATTTTGTATCAGGGGTATTTCAAAATTGAACCTATCAGAAAGTGTGCATATTCCTTACAAGATCAGGAAGGGAATATTGCCGGTACTTATAACATCAGAAATGTAATATAATAATGTTATTTGCTTTACGTCCCACTAACTATTTTTTAAGGTCTTCGGAGACGCCGAGGTGCCGGAATTTAGTCCCGCAGGAGTTCTTTTACGTGCCAGTAAATTTACCGGCCCGGGGCTGTCGTATTTGAGCACCTTCAAATACCACCGGACTGAGCCAGGATCGAACCTGCCAAGTTGGGGTTAGAAGGCCAGCGCCTTAACCGTCTGAGCCACTCAGCCCGGCATCAGAAATTTAAAGAAATACGTCACGTGAGATTTGTTGGGATATTAGTAAGATAACTGATTCATGTAAGAAGGTAGCAAAATAACTGGAATGTCACCTGTCAGTAAAAACAAAAAGTAATGTGCATAATTAATCACCTGAATGTTCCAATTTACACTAGTTAATGGCGAATTTCCAAAACGCATTTACAACAGTTCTGTTCTATTAAAATTTCGTCTTCATCGGAGTGACAGTTCGTGTATTGCTGAAACCACATTTTTAAAACTCATAAGCACTAGCAAATATTCTTCTTCAAACATTTACGGTTCCTTCCCTTTCATTCCTGGAACACAATGTCCGAGTTCTACTTCACCGTTTCAATAGATGCGTATGCTTTTCTAACTTCGGTAAATATAATTTGAGAAAGGATTTCAATTATTATTTTGTCACCGCAGGTAAAACTCGATCGCGCAGAGAGGATTACGCATGTGCTGTCTAGCATCGAAAAGGAAATGAAACACGCTAGAAGGAAATTAACTTCCTGACTAATCCAAGATTGATCAGCAATATAATTGCAAGCATGTTCGCGCAAGCTCCTGTTCCGGACATCGGAGATCAACGCATGAGAAGGAAATTAACAATAGTAAAGGCGTAAAATGGGATGGGTGGATATTAAGGGAGATGTATCTGCGGTTTATGAAAGCTGACGAACATACCATACGTTGACAGCTGAACCGAAAAGGGAGGAAGACAATACATACCGCAGATAGGACTTAACATTCAGGTCCTCCTGAGGTAAGATAATGAATAAACCCCCATCCAATAGCGTAATAGAGATATTTCATAAAATGCTAGCACAAAATGTAATAGGCAACTCATCAACATAAACGTTCAGAATTATCATCTTCATCTTATTATTTATTTATTTATTTATTTATTTATTTATTTATTTATTTATTTATTTATTTATTTATTTATTTCGAATTATTTCTATTGTACTATGTATTGAATTTCGAATGTTTCGTGTCCTACAAATTTCATCATGCACACTCCACATTTGGACACAAATACGTTCATTTATGCCTTAGAGGCTGATCATCAGCATGTTAATATCCCTTGAACTACACCATTAATCAATCTAAATTACGTGCCGCAGTATTATTTCATATTTGGGATAGTTATTACAGTACATAGTTTGAGAAATACCAATTCAAGTAGGGCCCATACATTAATAGATTAAGGTTAGAAACAGTTCGATGGTCAGATACTTTGGAGTATCACATTTTAGTCCTTCATATTGCATTTGAAAACGAATGATCCTTTCACAATCATGAGTACAGGGAACATTTCATAAGCATAATTTCCTCCTTTTTATGTCTTAAATTATGAAAATGCATACATACATACATACATACATACATACATACATACATCCCTGTCGAATGGACCCAGTAAAAATGAAAGACGACCTACGTTGGGTTAAAATAATACTGTATATCCACAAATATTTTTGAAAGTTGGGAATCTTATTTTATTTATCCACGTAAATGGCATCGGCTAATACAAAATGAGAGGCCACAGAGGACGTGAGAGGAAAACAGTAACTTCTTACCCTAGCTAAAATATCCAGCACAATATATTTACAATAGTAAACGAAAGATACAGAAAATTCCAACTAATCAAACGTATTAAAATTAGAAACAACATCGTAATTTGGAAGTTGAATTGATTTTGTAAAAATGGAGATAGACGACGATGATTATTATTATTATATTATTATTATTATTATTATTATTATTATTATTATTATTATTATTATTATTATTATTATTATAGGCTGAGTGGCTCAGACAGCTGAGGCGCTGGCTTTCTGACCCCAAGTTGGCAGGTTCAATCATGGTTCAGTCCGGTGGTACTTGAAGGTGCTGAAATACGTCAGCCTCGTCTCGGTAGATTTACTGGCACGTAAAAGAACTCCCGCGGGACTAAATTCCGGCACCTCGGCTTCTCCGAAAATCGTAAAAGTAGTTAGTGGTACGTAAAGCAAATATAAATAGTATTATTGATGATGATGATGATGATGTAGAAAGTTAAGCGAATTTTTAATAATAATTGTGAGCCCTCTCTTCAAATAATTTAAGGTAATCCTACTATCTTTTATGTGATTCCAAACGAATTTGAAGATGCCACCTCTGCTCTTAAACGGTAAACCCAGCTGCCTTCACATGAAAAACAGTAACACTACAGGCTATCATGCCTGAATAGTAACGGTAAATAATAATAATAATAATAATAATAATAATAATAATAATAATAATAATAATAATAATAATACTTCTGACACCTTCTGCAGATCATCTCCGACCCTGTATCAAGAAATGCGACTAAGGGGTAGACAAACAAAACCTTTTGCAAGTCAATCTGGAACTTTCGCTTTATTCTACGAGATCACAGAGAAACCGGAACTCTATTGGCCAGATAATTCCCCACAATGGCACAACAGCGCTAACGGGCGTTGGCCTCTCAAGCGATCGCTGCTCAGCACGAAGACCTGCAGATTACGATGTGTCAACATGATGAATCCTCTCAGCCGTTATTCATGTCTTTCTAGACCAGGGCCGTTATCTCACCATCAGATAGCTCATCGACTGTCCTCACGTAGACTGAGAAGACCTCCGGTCCATGTAAAATTCACTCCGGGTAAAAGGCACATTTGCTACCTCTTGCCCTACCTTTTGAGGTGAACACCGAATATGAAAAGACTTCGAAATAATTACACCCTGCATTCTTGGACCTGGGAAAATTATTTGACCGACTGTCCCATGAACTCATTTGGCATGTCCTATAGGTGGGCCGGCACAAGGTTGCACTTGACAGTTGTAAGTCATGTTGGCACCACTACAAAAATGAAATGAAGAACGTCACCCGTTAATCAGAATCACCAATCTACTACTTTCTATGTCAGATACAGTTACGCATTTTATTCATGTTAATTCTTATTTAATGCCATATAGTGCTTATAATATTTTATTTGCTTACACAAATATGAGACTTTAAAAAAATGTTATAAAGTTTAAGCGAGCCACAAAATAAATACGAACTATTTACAGTCGATTGTTGTTGGCAATATGGGTAGTATAGTGGTGCCATCTATAACTAGCTTGACTTCCGCATTGAAGTGTTGCCGTTTTGCCTGTCTCCGTTAGCACGTGGTCAGGTGTCATTCGCGCGTTTATGAAAGTTTTGTTTTCGTTGTGAGATAATTGTGAAATCTTATTTTAACGAATGCAGTGCGATATCTCGGAAACGGCAACATAGTCATGAAGCGCGGAGTGTCCCGTAATAGTCAGGCTTTAGAATTAGTGTGGAGAACTCGCGAGTTTTACGAGACGGAGAGGAAATTCATACGCTAGCCGCCTCTCTGTTCCTGCAGATCATGGTGTGGAACGCATATGTCAAACATTAGGGCTTTCAAATCGTACTATTATTCAGAGAGGTGTTCGCCTCCAAGAACAAAAGTAAAAAGGGACTGGGGTACCGATACATAGCAGTAGCGGAAACGGGGCTGATAGTAGGGACTTGTTTCACAGCACTCCGGGAAAGAAACGAATTAAGCTATCTCCTGTAACAGGAATTATTTCCAGGCTGGTGTAATACGAAGACACGAGGACGATTATTACAGCTCAAAGTCCCTTCTGTCATTGTTATGGACAATGCACCTTACCACTCCGTAATAATGGACAAGACCGCTACTTCGAGCGTTCGTAAAGAATTGTTAGTGGAATGGCTGCAGGAAAGAAATATCCCAGCGCATATGTGTATGACTAAATTAGTCGACGAAGTAGCGAAGGAACAAGGGCACGAGGTGATTAGGTTGCTGCCATACCACTGTCACTTCAACCTCATTGAGTTGGTACGGTATGGGGTGAAGTAAAACATTACGTACGCACTAGTAAGTCCTTACTGAAGTGGAAGGACTGTTCGGGAGAGTATTGCTCGAATGGATACGGTTTTGTGGGTGAAGAAAGTTGGCCATGTCGCAACGTTCATTAATTCGGCAATAGCAACACATGGCATCATCAGAGACTGTCAGGAGTTGATGATCTGATGACAATGACAACGAAGGCGACGGTAGTGATGGCAGTGATCTGGAGTATATCGAGCCTCTACCTTTGTGAATCAGGTATGAAAATAAGGTTTCCGAATTTTCATAAATTTTATAGATTTTACTTGAAACCTTTTGTGTTAGCACCGGTGTAAATTATTCTAACATTTATTGGTGTATTTAAAGTGAGATTCTTGTCAGCCGATTTCTTCCGTACCTTCTAACATCGCGATAATAAGAACTTCGTAGTGTATTTATCTCGCATCATATTGTGTGATGAATAAACGGTGAGTATAAAGTTCGATTTTTGTCGGCGGATTTCATTTGTATTATGTATCATCGCGATGACATTAAAAATATCTCTCCCATGTTTTTAAAAACTCACGTGTCGTGCAATCAGCTGTTGTTACTGCGGCAACATCGCTTCGTCCGCCATTGCAGTGTGACCAACATTGTGCGCAGCTGTCATGTGCAACCTTACGCCGGCCCACCTATAAGAGCTAACGTGAGAAGTAGATTAAGGTGAAGTGGGACTTCACCCCCTTTCTACATCAAATATTGTTTTCACCAGGGCTCGGCGATAACAAAACACGTAAAACAGCATACAAAGTTTCGAAGACCTCTTTGATGCATATAGAACGCAACTGAGCATTTCGAAAAATGAATACCTGGAGTGCGGTGAACAGATGGCTACACGTTAAGAGAAATGTGTATACGAAGGAAAGCGTTCTGGGCAAAACGGCGAAAGATGATCGGAGGATGATCCGAAAATTTGTGTATGACAACTACCGAACGGTGATCAGACCAGTGACATTGTACGGAGTTAAATGTTGGCTAGTAACCAAAAGATATCAGCAAATGCTCTACACCGTGGAGATTAGGATACTACCCTTGTCCATCGGTTGAACAAGACGACCAATCACTAACATTGGACCAGTATCTGAAGAAAATGTAGAAACTCGCCTGCGATGGTATGAGCTCGTAATATGCAGTAGCAATGACACAGTGGCAAGAATGAGCACTGTATTTCAGCACACCAGGCAAGCGACAACAGAGACGAATAGGCGATCCTATACCTGTAATATTTAAAAAAGCGTTTTGATAGATAGGTCTGGAGAGGGGAGCATTGCACGTGCCATTGCACGGTATTGCCACATTCCTGTATTCCTTTCTCCTTCCCCCGCTTCCAGCGCCCTTGTTCGTTCGTTCAGACCGCTCAGAAGTGAGAGGTTAAGCAACTCTAAGCAACACGAGCAGGCCAGCAGGCTTATCTCCATGGCAGGCGCGGCTCCATAATACGGTCTGCAGAGCTGCAGAACCACCACAATGAAAGATATACAGTAATATATAGCGATTAGCGATGCCATCCTTCATATTGAGTGTCTATATCGAGCCAAAGATCGATACCCAGACAGCTGCTAGTGATCTGGCAACCGTGTTTAGATCTGTGAACGACAGAACATTAGGAGAGCCACGACCGACTGGAAGAGCACACTTAACTACAGCTTTCTTCCGATAGGTGGCTAAGAGTCGCCCATAAGGCTCTGTATGAACTGCCTTGCAGTACGTCTGACCTATTCCCGTGACCATAGAGTTAGTAAATAATACACTAGACAGCGCCACCGTCCGTGAGAGAATCGCTGCAGCGACGAGCATGTTGAAATCTCAGCTGTTTGGGAAAAGTTCCCTCCACTGTACCCATCAGTGTAAATAGAGATTTTTTAAAACTGTACGGATATTGATATGGTTTAAAATTCTTACAGGTCAATATTCTCAGATACGGTACTACAGTATAGTTGTGATGCTTCTGTTCAGTAGAAAGAAAGCCCAAATAGCTTAAATACAGGATAAATGCGCTATAAAAGAGGATGGTTGTGATTAAGTAACACAAAATCAATTTTTACTGTTCATGTTAAGTCTTCAAACAACGTACCGTAAGATTGGAGGTATGTATATTTATATTTTTTGTAAATGACCAGGACTTCAGCATAATTCTATCCAACGACTGAAAACATTCTCTCTCGTACGAAGCGAATGAGCGAGTTCTTAGGCCTACAAGTAATCATGACAATGTTTCTCCGTAATGGTAGTGAATTCTTCCGAGTTAGGTAGTCATGAAAATGAAAACAGAAACGTTAGTACCATCAGATGATGTTCCCCCTCCATTGAGAAAGCCGGCTCCCAAAGATGTATGCAGGACTCGGAACCTTTGTAAATATGAATGTGTCGATAGATCAACATTTTTTCGATAAGCGGAAGAGGGGCTTTAATTTTTGTAACTTTTTAATTGTTGTTTTTTGTACAAGTCAGTTATTTATATTGTCGATGTCCCTCGAAAACGAGGTCTTACAAATTGAGATGAACGTCTACCTGTATTTTTCCGGTACATTTCAGAGAACTTCACACTGAAAGGACATGGAGTGAAGCGTTTCCGCGGAGTTGGAGGACGGATTCACACGAACTCAGCTGACACTTCCCGTATGCAACACGAATTATATTTGTCTATTACACTTACTGCAATGGACTGGGCGTCACAGAGCAGAACCACCAACATTATTCAGCACGAGCCGCCACTGCTCCATGGCAACCGCAGTGGGCACGCCCACGTTTCCATGACAACCATACCCCTTACTCCGATATTTCCACCCACGCAGGTACTAAACGGACTTCCCTCTAAGAAATATCAGAATGCTTCTTTCAGTATTACGATCTTAGAAACGATGGCTTGACGGAAACAAGGTCAAAAAAAAAACAAGCTACCAAAGTCAACAAGGGGACGCTTGTGGACCGTGAAAAAGGGAAACAAAGGTGCAGAAGAGCTGACCCTGCTCTGAGGTCGATTCAGACTAGAAGAGAGAAGAAGAAGAAAGAATGAAAAAAGAAAGAAAGAAAGAATAATAATGCTATTGGCTTTACGTCCCACTAACTACTTTTACGGTTTTCGGAGACGCCAAAGTGCCAGAAATTAGCCCCGAAGGAGTTCTTTTATGTGCCAGTAAATTTACCGACACGAGGGTGACGTATTTGAGCACCTTCAAATACCACCAGATTGAGCCTGGGGTCAGAAGGCTAGGGCCTCAACAGTCTGAGCCATTCAGCCCGCAAAGAGAGAAGAAGAAGCGAATATGTCGCCAGATAAATTTTATCTGACATCGTATGCCATGGAATGCAGAAGTCATTTCTCCGTCCTTCAAAAATCCAAGTACCTCTGCCGGTTTGAACCCATGACCTTGGAATTCAGAGATCGACACTCAACCACTGATCCGAAGCGTAGACAAGATTTCAACTTTTCTCACCCCTGGACAAAGTCAATAATTATTCTGTCTCACATTTAAGGTGAATTAAGAAGTAAATTTCAATGGGCACGTTTGTTTGTGCTGCTACACAAATTAACTAGGTGCGCATGTAGGTAGTTTATTGCACTAAGTCCAAAAGATCAATAGTAAACGCTGAGGTGCTAAGGAAGAACATTTTGTCGAACAAATACAGCAAGTTGGTCGATACTGCTGAACAAGTGCGCTTGTTAGCCGTCCGCAGTAAGAACTTCATTCAAAGGCGGAAGTACTTCAGCGAGGAAATAAAAACGAACTAAATTAAGTTTCCGTTTGCGGTGTTAAATACACGCGAGTCAAAAAAAAAGGAACAATCCAATATCTTCATATCTTTAAGGTATTCGCATCTGGCCATTGATGATGATATTTAGATCTGAAGTAGTACTCCGCATGACCCAGTGAGTGAAATAGTTCTTAAAGCTACGTGGGTGTACTCCAGGTGTACATTGTCTGATACGTATCCGGACTGAATATAGCCTGCAACTTGCATTAATGCGAGAAACTTACAGTACAAGGAAATTAACCTTAGGAAGGGCGTGAATCCATATCTGTAACCTGGACGAGGATCGAAAAACAAAAGCAAAACAAAAACAATAAAAACCACAATTACATTACAATGTAAATGTTAAATTACTTTGAAGCACGTAATTTAAATGTAATGGAATATGTTCACTAAGGTGAAGCAGACTATTGTCGCGACTGAAAAGAATATTTCGCGCTAGGTTACAAAGGATACAGGAACGTGGCTACTAAGCAAAGCACTGTACATTTCCTGATGGTAGTTGTGGTTGAAAGAGAGAATATAAATAAAAAAAATGACGCTCATCGCTTTCCTTTTGCGAGAATATTAACACAGCATGAGGCATGTCAACAGACAAAACAATACACAAAGTAAAAATAGTTGCTGATAATTATACAATACAGGAGAAGATTGTTGTCGATGCGATGACAATACCTCAAGGGCTCATTGTGAGCATTTATGGGTTAATAAAGGTTACATATCTCTTCAGATGGTATTTAGGGGTTAAATTAAGTATGTAAAGAGAGGGCGTGTAAGTCTCTGGTAACACCCCAATTAGAGTATGGTCCATGGGCATGGGACGCACGCCACGATTACTAAATACGAAAACTAAAAAGTATCGAAAAGGAAGTGGCACGATTTGTTATGGGCAATTTCCGACAAAGGAACAGTGTTACGAAAATGTCGCAAACTTTGGGCAGGGAAGACTTGGGAGTACCGAGCGAGTTGGTCGCAAGGTTAGAGGTGCGCAGTTGTCAGCTTGCATTCGGAAGGTAGTGGGTTCGAACCCCACTGTCAGCAGCCCTGAAGATATTCTTCCGTGATTTCCCATTTCCGCACCAGGCAATCTTGGGGCCATTTCCTATCCCATCGGCACCATAAGACGTATATATCTGTCGGTGCAACGTAAAGACACGTTTTTTTTAAACATCTCGAGAATAAGAGCACGAGCCGCTCGACTAAGCCGTATGTTCCGAGCTTGTCAGTGGAGAGATGACATGGAATAAGTGGAGTAGGAAAAATAAAGGAATATGAAAATAACTTTGGAATTCAAGATGACAAACTGGGACAACTTGTCATCTATAGGAAGATGATTTAGGAATTGGAGTAATTTCTCACGGGATATGTTCGATAACTTTCCAAATTCTTTGAAATGATATAAGAAAAGACTAGGCAAAAAATTGATAGGGAACCTGCCACCTGAGCGACAGCCCTTACTTCCCGTGGTATGGTCGAATCAGCTGTTCTCCTTGATAACTGAGGCTATTTCATATGCCCAGCTGTCCAACTTGTCAATTTCTAACTTTTGGGCCGATGACCTTCGAAGTTAGGCCCCTTAAAACAACAAGCAAGATATTTCTAACTTTTAACTGTTCATTGCGAGTACACTGATTATAGTAATAATACTGTATGATGAATTTCTGCATTGTAATTCATCGGGGCATAAAAGGAAAATTTGTTTCCCTGAACGTTTTGCTCTCTCTCTACACTATTTCACACACTGGCATTGTTCTAGCCTATATATGAAGTATAAGGTCCATTAGAAGGAGGGAGAAGAAGAAGAAACGAGCGAGTTGACTGGGCGGTTTAAATAACGTAGCTGTCAGCTTGCAGCCAGGAGATAATGGATTCGAACTCTACTGTCGGCAACTCTGAAGATGGCTTTCCGTGGTTTCCCATTTTCACACTAGGCAGGTTTGGGAGCTGTACCTTAATTACCACCAAGGTCGCTTCCTTTCCAACACCAGCCATTTTCTATCCCATCTTCGCAATAAGACCTATCTGTGTCTGTTCGACATAATACAAATAATGAAAAAGAAAGGGCGGCAGTGCTAGTTATAAATAAAGGATTCTGGAGGGCTTGGTTCATTCATAGAGGTTTTCAGTCTGAAATCTGAAAGGCGATGAACAATCTATAATATGCATATACATAATTATTTGACATTTCGAGGCATTGTCTGTCTGAAGGAATATCCCATACTGAATGCTCAATAACGCCTGTGACATACCAAACTGCTGTACTCTGCGGCGACATACTTCATGATGTGGCCGAGCGTGAAGCAGTTATTTACTAGACGTTCATTGAATTGCTCCTCTACATCGCGTGGTTCACATTACACACAAATTTCTCCGCAAACCATCAAGTTTGCTCAACAGAGAGTTAGTGCATGCGCACGACTAAGCCTCCTATTAGCTTTATACTCGGATCTGAATGTTTCCCAAACATCTATATAAATAATAACATGTCCTGACTGATTCATCATCGCCGAGCCAAAAATACTGGACAAAAGGGCTGAAATTTTGGGGATGCATTCATATTACAATGTAAGTGCTCACTAGCGGAGGATTTTTGGATATTCCATCGTTAAGGGGGAGGAGAGGGGGCAATTTTTTAAAATGAGGATATCCATATCTCAAAAACTTAAAAGTTTACAGGCGTAAAAATTGGTATTTGGAATCTCCTTTAAAAATAAAGAAACACGTATATTTTGTTTTCGGAAAATCTCATTAATGGGGGTAAGATAAGGTGAAGAAGGGGTTGAATACATTTTAGGAGGAGACTTATCTCAAAAACTGAAGATGTTACAGATATGAAAATTGGTATTTGGAATCTCATTTGAAAATAAAGAAACCCACATTTTTGTGTTTTTGGACAATCCAATGAATAGGGGGTGAACAGGAGTGACAAACGAGGTGAATTTTTAAGAATCTCAAGACTTGAAAATTGGTACTTGGAATTTTCTATAAAAGTAAAGAGACATACAGTAGATAATTTGTTTTCGGAAAATCCACTTAAGGGGAAGTGAAAAAGGGGGTGAATTTTTAAAATTAGCATACCTCAAAATGTTAACCTCACAGACGTGAAAACTGGTATTTTAAATCTTTTAAAAATAAAGAAATACCTATTTTTTGTTTTCGAAAAATCCACTTAAGCGGAGGAAGGGTGAAAGAATTGAAAAGAGAGTTTAATTCTTTGTATGAGGATTCTTATATGCCAAAAACTTAAGCTGTTGCAGATATGGAGGTTGGTATTTGGAATCCCCTTTAAAATTAACACGTATTCTTTTTTTTCGGAAAATGAACCTAATAAGGGGGGGGGGGTAAAGAACTGAAAAAATGGTTGAATTATTTGTATGCGAAGATTTCTATTGAAAAAGCTAAAGATGTTACAAAAGTGAAAACTGATTGGAATTTTAAAAAAAATTAAGATACGCATTTGGGGGGGATCTACTTGGCAGGGAGGGGGGGGGGTAGAAAACAGAGTTGAGTTCTTTATATGAGGATACATATATCTAAAAAAACTGAAGAAGTTACAACCGTTATAATTGGTATCTGGAAGCTCCTTTATAAATAAAGAAACACGTATTGTTTTTTTCCCCGGAAAATTCACGTAAGGGGGAAGTGTTAAAAGAAGTGAAAAAAATGGAATACGTTTTATGCAGAAACTTGTATCTCAAAAACTGAAGGTTACAGACGTGAAAATTGGTATTTGGAATCTCCTTTAAAATTAAATATGTAATTTTTTTTCGGAAAATCGACTTAAAGGGGGAGGGGTGAAAATAAGTAAAGGAGGATGTGAATTATGTTTATGAGGATGCTTATATCTTAAAAACTGAGGCTGTTACAGACGTGAAACTTGCTATTTTGAATTTCCTTTAAAAATAAAGTGACTGACAGAGTCCATTACAATGGTAAAGAACTAACAAGGGTTAGTCACTTCAAATATCTGGGAGTCATTTTCCAAACCAGAGGTGATGTTTTCACAAAACACATAGAGAATAGGACAATCTTGGCATTTTAAGCTGTGAACGAAATCAAAGATTTGTGTAAGATGTCAGTTAAAGCAGCGATACAGCTCTTCAATATTAATGTTGTGCCTATAATCACCTATGGTCTACAATTCGTCTGGGTATACCTAAACATTAATAGTCTACGACGAATAGAGAAAGTTAAAGCCACATACTTAAAGAGAGCTCTGGGGCTTTCGAAGTATACACTATCTCGACTTGTGTATGTTCTGACGAGGGAATCTTTCCTGATCGAAGAGCTACGCTTCAAGATGTCACTACCATCCACGACAAATTACGATCGACTACTTACGGAACTGAAGCAGAAAAGAGAAAACATTTGGTTAGATTTCTGTGCAACGGATGCTATGACAATGCGGGGATGGATGGAAGTGAACTACGAATTAAGACATATTGTAATTAGATTGGCTGTTCATGGTTTTCACTTTAAGCTTTGCAAAACCAAAACATTTCATGAATCTGAATTCGGATGCATGTGTAAATTGTGCGATCGTGAATAAGACAGATACCACGTCTTAACATGTCCTAATAGAGGGAAATCGTTGATTAAGTTCTGTTCAGAAGAATGAGACCTATGTGGCTTGGGAATGTTAAAATTAATGTACTTATTTACATGGCCATTTGACTGCAATAAAACTATTATCTAAAAATAAATAACCACGTATTTTTTATTTTCGGAAAGTCCACTTGAAGGGGGAGAGGGGTTGAAAGAAGTGAAGAAATTGAATTATTTTTATGAGGATACATTTATCTCAAAAACTGAAGGTGTTATAGACGTACAGACGTGAAAACTGGTATTTCGAATCTCCTTTAAAAATAATGAAACACGTATTTATTTCGTTTTCGGAAAATCGACTTAAGGGGTGAAAAGAATTGAAAAAGCGGGTGAATTTTTAAAATGAGTACCGGTATATCTACATTATATGTAAAAATCTTAACATGTTACAGACAAGAAACGTGGTATTTGGAAAGTCTTTTAAAAATACAGGAACATGTACCTTTTTGTTTTCGTAAAAGACACTTAACGGGAGTGAAATGAAGTGAAAAAAGAGTTGAATTATTTTTTTATGAGGATACTTAAATCTCAAAAACTGAAGTCGTTACAGACGTGAAAAATGGTATTTGGAACTTGAGATAAGACTGTTTCTCACATGTACAGTTCTATGTCGTGTGTTCGTCTTAGCCGCAAAAGGTAATACCACAAACGTGTTTACAAAAAAATTCTGGAGTAAATTAAACTCTATTTTTCGGTGAGTTTTTATATTTTAGTAATTTTCAGATAATGTCATAGTACAACGGCGAGGAACGATTACTTTTATCAAATTACGAAATCCACGCGAGCGAAGCCGCGGGTAACTGTTAGTTTGGTTCTAACACCTCTTGTTCTCCCACAGCCATCATAACTGCTTTGTATCCATAACAAGTAAATTTGTTTTACACAATAATGAACAATTGGAGTTCGTCTATTTACTAGCCATTCATATATCTTATACAGAGCTGCGCAAGATCAGCGCTCAATGAAGGAGCTCGCGAGCAGGAAAGAGGGTGTGTAGCCATAAGCAAGAAAGAGCCTTCTACGCTCAGGCCATGAAGGCCTCTGGAAAAGTGGATTGAAAAGGTTCCGCTACCCGTAACTAGAGCCCTGCGCGGATATACAAAATATTATCCGCATCCGCTCCGCACTTTCTTCATCCGCATCCGTGAATGGATATCCGCGGATATGGTAGATATATAACTAGAGAATATTACACGCAACGTATTGAAACGGATAGATCTGTTAACGTAACACAATAGGCCTGACACCAGACCCCCTACAGTCACAGGTTTACGAGGGAGTTTTTCTTGCGACAACTACCGACGTATTGACCTTCGTTTCTTCTTTCCATTAACTGCGGGCAGGAGCCAGTTAGGCGTAGGTCAGATTTACGGCTTTATGGTCTCAAGGCTCTTTATCATTCTCCCATACCACTGTCAAGGGTCGCCTAACCACAAGCAAACATAAAAGTATGCTGAGTGAAAATCAATATAGTTCATTATTTAGAAATTATCAGAAAAATTATCCGCAATACCATACAGTTTGTATCCGCCAAGACACTAACGTCACGGATATCCGCATCCGTGCAGGACTCTACATATAACCTCGCCACTACGACACGTCACCTTTATACCCAGGAATTCACCTGCTACTAATTTTTGGTGTAGGCTGAGTGAAATGAAATGAAATGGCATATGGCTTTTAGTGCCGAGAGTGTCCGAGGACTAGTTCGGCTCGCCAGATACAGGTCTTTTTTTATTTGACTCCTGTAGGCGACCTGCGCGTCGTGATGAGGATGGAATGATGAAGACGACACATACACCCAGTCCCGTGCCAGCGAAATTAACCAATTAAGGTTAAAATTCCCGACCCTGCCGGGAATCGAACCCGGGACCCCTGTGACCAAAGGCCAGCACGCTAACCATTTAGCCATGGAGCCGGACGTAGGCTGGGTGAACTTCGGGGCCATATGCCTCTACAGAAGTGGAAACCCCGTTTCTTAGCGTTTTCATCCTTTCCAACAAAGTGTTCGGAAGGATTCCCTGATTTAGAAAAAGGAATTAGCTAAGCTCAATCAATCAATTATCTCCATGTAGGGTTATCGCCCAGGTGGTAGATTCCCTACCCGGGAAGAACTCCCTCAAAGGCGAAAGAATGCTAATGCCCTTCAAGTTGACTGAGCGGTATACGCTGTTAAGCAGTAAGCTTGCATTCTGGAGATGAGTTCGAAACCTTCCGTCGGCAACACTGAAAATATTTTCGTTCTTTCCCGTTTTCAGACCGGGAAAAATATCCGTGAAGTACCTTAATTAAGTCCTTTCCTGCCCCAGAATCTCAAATACTCGTTAATGGGATAAGGAATTAGGGATAGGAATAAATTACCAAGGGATGTGTTCGATGAAATTCTATCAGAAGCCATGATTAAAATATCCATACCTGGATAGAGAGAGGTAAAATCCTGGTACAGCGATATTTGTACTGATATTTGTATAAATAAGTTTTCACGGATATCAACTCGCCATACACGATGCCTTGTTGCAAAGGGGTTTCGGTTGCTTTAGAACGGCTTCATGTGAAGCTAACCAATTATAAGTGTGTCTCTAGCCAGAAGGTTTCTGACCTACTGTGGTCCTCAACCAAGCCGGAGTTTACTGTAGTATTGGGAGCCAGGCCCTTTCTGCTCCTACATGAACCAAATGCATGCATTCCACTCATATGTATACTGGCAACGAACAATGTTGCTATCTTCGTGTTTCAGAAAAAGCTATACGCGATATGCTAGTATTCTGAAATAAACATTTTAGGTGATAATTTGTCGTTCTACAGTAGATACAGTGCATACCGCAGTGAATAAGAACAAATATTGTTGCTACGTAGCAGCGAATTACCAAACTCTTCGCTCATACAGTCAGAAGAGATAATGTCGAAAAAGTGATCCTACAAGGTATGGATAAGAGCGCAAGAGGCAGTGGGAGTTCCAACACGTTGTGTGGAACTAATTAAACAAACAGCTGACGTCCTTTATAAGTGCACGACAATGATTGAAGTGCCACAAAATAAAGACTGTCATTGCGAATTAGTCCATAATTTCATGATACTATACCCGAATCGGGTCATCGACAAAGAACAAGATGTAACAAATTCCACTCATAAAAATTCCGTCTGCAGCTGCCACGGTCTAGACAAAAGTTGAGCACGCGTTGATTACATCCGCACCTTAATACATTCTAGCTCAAGCACTCCGCCTCTTGCCCCATTACCTCCCTCCATAGTACACTTCTAAAAATAAGAAGGAAATAATTGTGCGAGTACCCTTGATTTACTACCAATGCCTCCTAAACCGGCTGTTACACTACCACTTCTCTCGTTCTGAACTGTCCTGCAGGTTGCATAGTAGAAGTATAATCGAGGTCAGAAGAATTGTGCTCACTGCTGCTTTATCATACTACACACTATTCCACCCCCACTGATCAGGGTTAGATCCTCCACTCTATCACAGAAGACATAAAATTCTGGTATGAAGTGTGGAATTTGGTGCATTAACAGCTTTTGTGAGGATTATTCAGTGAGTAGATATCACGCTTTAACGATCGTGGCCACCAGGCGGGCTACAGCAGATCTTAATAATAATAATAATAATAATAATAATAATAAAATGGCTTCAGCTAAAAAGCCAGACTTAGCCCAACTTGGCAGGTTCGATCCTGGGTCAGTCCTGTGGTATTTGAAGGTACTCAAATACGCCAGTATCGTCTGTGTAGATTCAATAGCACGTAAGATAACTCCTGCGGGAGAATATTCCGGCACCTCAGCGTCTCCGAAAATCGAAGAAAAGCAGTTAGTGGTTAGAAACAACAGCAATAATTAATTAATCAGCTACAGAGTTATATACTTCCTGGTGTGGTGCCATCTAGGCTGTCTGTCCATGAATTTATACATTCCGATTGGGCAGCTGCTAGCAACGAAAGTGGAATTCTACTGGACGATTCCTGTGGGTGTGTTAATTCTTGTCGGGTGACACCGACTTCACACCAGAGATAATTAACAGAGAGCTTGCATTCGGGAGATGGTGGGTTCGAATCCCACCAGCCACGTTAATTAAGGCCGCGGCCGCTACCTTCCCAATCCTAGCTCTTTCCCATCCTTGAGTCGCCGTAAACCTTGAGGGCCGGTTTCATCAACACCTGTTAAATACATACTAACAAGTAGTTAGTTAACATGTAGGTTTCTTGCAATTCTTCGAACTTTTCCTGTAAAATGTTAACTAATCAACTGTTAACTCTCCCAACATTGCGAACTGGTGCTAATCAAGGAGGCAGTGGTATGAAAATGCTGTTTTACAGCTTGCTCCGATGCGTTTTTGTTCGACTACAGCTGTTATATATGGCGCGTGAAGTAAAACGGAGTCGTAGTTCTAATTTTTCCTCCTTCGAAAAGGAATTGCTAATTGAATTGGTTAGTAAATATAAAGAAGTAACAGAGTGCAACACAGCTGTCGCCACGAAATGGTAAAAGGCTGTCTGGCATTTGATCCTTAATCCCAGGTTAAGAACAGGAAATCATCTTTTCCAGACCCAAATCTGAATTTTATCCGTACCTAGAACAGTGGAGAAAGAGGTTTCTCTTCGTAGGATATTCCAACCTCATTCAAATTTCGTCAACAGCCTTAGCAACGACTATTTTTGATAACCTGTATCATTGCAGAAATTATGCATCCGTCAGATTTTCAAAGTCATTACGTCGCAAAACTCTTCTCCGATAAGGACTATTGTATCTAAAAAAGATGTAAATAGAGCAATTAAGCATCTAAAGGGCGATTCACAACAGCCATCTTGTAACAGGTTGCCAAATGCTAATGTTAGCCATTCAACACGGAAAATGGCTGATGTTAACTTTAACACAAAGTTTAATATATGTTAACGTTAACAGTTGTTGATGAAACGCGAATTTTGTTAAATTGTATGTTAAAATGATTTAACAGCTTGTTAAGTACTAACATGTGTTGATGAAACCGGGCCTCAAAGGTGTTAGTGCAACGTTAAAACTCTGGCAAAAAAAAAAAACTTAACAATGTCCTGGAGTGCCAAGAGTTTTGGCTACTCTTCATACTCAACCTCCTCAGCCAGGGTCTAACCCGTGAACTTGGGATCATATGTCGAACACACTACCAGTAATCATCGAGACACCGTGTTCCCTGGTATTCTACCAGAACTCCTTGCGAATTTCGGTATGGTACTTAAAATAGAAGCTTTATTATTATTATTATTATTATTTTTTTTTTTGCTAGTTGCTTTACGTCGCATCGACACAGATAGGTCTTATGGCGACGATGGGATAGGGAAGGCCAAGGAACGGGAAGGAAGCGGCCGTGGCCTTAATTAAGGTACAGACCCAGCATTTGCCTGGTGTGAAAATGGGAAACCACGGAAAACCGTTTTTAGGGCTTTCGACAGTGGGGTTCGAACCTACTATATCCCGAATACTGGATACTGGCCGCACTTAAGCGACTGCAGCTATGGAGCTCGGTTAAAATAGAAGCCACAGCAGCTTACTCCCCAGTCCCGTCCTATCCAAGGCATTTGATAGGGTAGGTCATGGGAGACTATTGGTAAAAATGAGTGCATTGGACCAGACAAAAGAGTGACTGGGAGGCTATATTTCTAGAAAATAGAACTAAGGGAATTAGATTACACGAAGCTTTATCTGATCCTGTAATAATTAAGAGGGGAATTCCTGAAGGCAGTATTATTGGACCTTTGTTTTCTTATACATATATATAAATGATATGAGTAAAGAAGTGGAATCAGAGAAGACTTTTGCGAACGATTTTATTCTGTATAGAGTCATAAGTTACAAGATTGTTACAAGCAACTGCAAAATGACTTCGACAATGTTGTCAGTTCACTAATAGTAAAAGTCCTCTCAGTTTTAATTACTGCGTTGATGGGGTGAAAGTTGTAGCCTCCTTGGCTTAGACGGCAGCGCGCCGCCCTCTCACCGCTGGATACCGTGGTTCAAATCCCGATCACTCCATGTGAGATTTGTGCTGGACGAAGCGGAGGCAGGACAGGTTTTCCTCTGGGTACTCCGGTTTTCCCTGTCATCTTTTATTCCAGCAACACTCTGCAATATCATTGCATTAATTATTAATTAATCATTGCCCCAGAGGCTTCGGCAGCCGGCACATTTCCTATCCTCGCCGCTAGATGGGAGCTTCATTCAATCCATTCCTGACTCGGTCGAATGACTGGAAACAGGCTGTGGATTTTCATGTTCATGGAGTGAAAGTTCCTTATGGGGATCATTGTAAGTACCTCGGTGTTAATATAAAGAAAGACTTCATTTGGATAATCAAATACATGGGATTGTAAATAAAGGGTACAGATCTCTGCACATGGTTATGAGGGTATTTAAGGGTTGTACTAAGGATGTAAAGCAGAGGGCATATAAGTCTCTGGTAAGACCCCAACTAGAATGTGATTTCAGTGTACGGGACCCTAACAAGGATTACTTGATTCAAGAACTGGAAAAAAAAGATCGAATTGTTCTTGGTGTTTTCCGACAAAAGAGTTCCAAAGTTTGGACTGGGAAGACTTGGGAGAAAGGAGACCAGTTGCTCGACCAAGTGGTATGTTCCCGAGCTGTCAGTGGAAAGATGGCGTAGAATGGCATTAGTAGACGAATAAGTTTGAGTGGTTTTTTTAAAAGGAGGAAAGATCACAATATGAAGATAAAGTTGGATTCAGAGGACAAATTGGGGCAAATATTCGTTTATAGGAAGGGGAGTTACGGATTGGAATAACTTACCAAGGGAGATATTCAATACATTTCCAATTTCTTTGGAATTATTTAACAAAAGCAAGGAAAAAACAGACAGGGAATCTGCCACCTGGGTGACTGCCCTAAATGCAGGTGGATCTCACAAGCAACCACCCGTTATTTGGACATCGACCTCCACCCAACACCTGTATGACTGTCAGTCCTGCCCTGTTCGTTGTACACTTCAAGACTTGATTCAAGCCACTGAAGAGGGAATTTCTGTTGCCCATTTCTGGGCAGACATTGTGTGAAACATGTTTTGTGACATAAAATGTATTCTGTTTTATTTATATAATACCGTATTTATATTTTTAAGTTTCTCAACTCTCTGACACGAAATAAATAAATAGTAGTGATTGATTGTGACTGAATTAATTCCATGGTGGAGTTTGACTTCCGTAGATCTAATATCTTAACCTTTCAGAACGAATATGTAGATGGAACAAAATATTTTGGAGATTTTGGAGATTTTCTTCGAAGTTTCCTTTCACTTGGTTCAGATTCGTCACATCCGTCCAGCGCAATTCGTTTTCCGGAGAGTACAATAAACATGTCGGCACGTTTTCCCGACGGGTTCGGCATGCTCTGAGTGATTAAAGTTTTACCAGAGGTGAGATGGAAGTGGAGGAACAGCAGGATAAAGTATTCAAGTAGAAAGCGAAGTACAGTGCAACTTGTAAAATAAACATGTCAACGAGAGCTCTGGCCACGAAAATCCCAACTGCATGTACCAAGTCTGATCACCCATATGTTCTAAAGTCTCCGAGTACACTTCCGACTGTCTTTATGCAAAGAGGAATAAAGAATTCTTATTGAAATCCCTTTTAGGTCTGTCTCTTTCATTGTTAACAAGTAAACTTTGTAACAATGACTCTCCGATTTTAGTTTTTTTTTTTTTTTTTTTTTTTTTTTGCTAGTTGCTTTACGTCGCACCGACACAGATAGGTCTTATGGCGACGATGGGATAGGGAAGGGCTAGGAGTGGGAAGGAAGCGGCCGTGGCCTTAATTAAGGTACAGCCCCAGCATTTGCCTGGTGTGAAAATGGGAAACCATGGAAAACCATTTTCAGGGCTGCCGACAGTGGGATTCGAACCTACTATCTCCCGAATACTGGATACTGGCCGCAATTAAGCGACTGCAGCTATAGAGCTCGGTTCCAATTTTAGTGAACCTCTGCGTATAGGCAGAGCTATGAAAAAAATATTCGACACGTATTTTGTCATTTCTGTAATGGCATACAGTTAATGATAAAAAAAACTACTTCAGGTGTGTACGAGGTGTTTACCGAGCATAACAATGCGAACATTTTCTTATTTCTCCGAAGACTGATCCAACACAAATCAAAAACAAGAAAACTGGTGTGGTTCACCGTCGTCACATTCAAGATTTCAAACAGGAACTACACCTGATCGATGTTTCCTGAAAAGACGTCGAGCAGGAGACTTAGACAATACTTCCATTCTTTCCGTCTTTCTCTCTTCTTCCTAGCCTTCCCAATACTTGGAGTTGGCACTATAAGGGGATTAAGCCCAGTTTTACAGCTGGATGTCCTTCATGACGCCAGCTCAATGTTGAGAAATGAATTCACTATTGTATTTTTGTGTGGTAGTTAGTAGTGCTATATGTTGTAAATGAAGATGTGTACTAAGGCAAACACTAACACTCAGTTCTATAGCTAGAGGATATAACGAAAATTTCTTCTATCATACTTCTTGTCCGACTTCCTGAGTTGAACTCTTGTTCTCTTCTGATACAACTAGTCTCAGGTTTTACAAGACCTACAAACCGTCCAACACATCCAAGTTGATGGATTCGATCCTGGTTCAGCCCGGAGGTATTTGAAGCTGCTTAAATACGCCAGCCTCGTGTCGTTAGATTTACTGACAGGTAAAAGCATTCCCGAGGAACACAATTCCGGCATCTCGGCGTCTCCGAAATCCGCATAATAAGCATTTACTGAGACTTAAACCGACTTTATTACATCTTCAAACATCACGTGTCTCTTAAGGAAACTGATTTTTGATCTGACACGCTCATTCCCTAATTTTTCGATATTCGTATTAAGAGTACCGACGATATTAAATACAACTAGCATTTCACAGCCATGTTACAATGTTAAGAGTATATTCCACGAGAAGTATACCTGCAAGTTTCATAACCCATCTACGGTTCAATTACCTTATCATGGCTTTATGGAAACTGCTTGTGAATCCACCGCTCGGAAACCTTTGTATAAAACGCGATATTGGAAACAAATTTCCTAAGAGTGAAATCGCTCCGATTTTCCATCCTTACTAAGTCAGAACAAAACCAGCAAAATTGCGTGTCATTATATTAAAATTGTAACTAATTTTTTTCTATTCTAGAAACTGAATTTTCCAAGAAAATAAAAATGCTTCCAATATACCCTAAGTATTGGGCAGTTGCAAAAGGTATTCTAAACTAGATTTTGCTCACGGCTTCATATAAGTGGAAATTAATTTGTAGCCATTTATCGAACTGGTGAGAACTGTAAACTGTATCAAAATGCGTTCAATATGTTCTTAGTAATGTTGGTTTATGTTAATTTATTGACAGAAGTTGAATATTTTCAGAAAGAACAGCGTAGGAGGGTGAAGAAACCATCAGACCATAGAACATCGCTTGTGCGCATGTAACTCCACGATCGGGAAGGAACTCTAGAAGTGGAACACCACTAAAACTGAGGTCTCTGAACGACTTGTGGTGTTCTAGAATTAGGTACTTAGAATGGTTTTCAATTCCACGCAGCGAGCAGAAGGCAATAAAGTATCCAACACAACGCGAGTTTGACGCGTGACTTTTCGGCTTCGACCTTTCTCCGACGAGGGGATGCCAGAGAACGCCAATCCATGCTTTGCCGTTTCGTTTCAGGGTCGTACCTGAAACACCAGGTTTCATCCTCAGTAACGATACAGTTCAAGAAATTTGGTGTCGCATCCGCCGTTTCGACAAAATCCTGTGAAGCCTCTAAACGTGCCTGCTTATGATCGTCAGTCAAGTGATGTGGCACAAAATGAGAACACGTTTTCCTCTTCCCTAACTTCTGGATAACGATTTATCGCACGGATTCACGGTTAATCTGCAGTTCATCCGTTACCATGCGCATAGTTAATCGCCGATCGTTCGTGATTAATGTTCTCACCTTCTTAATGTTTTCGTCACTGACGGCGGTCGCCGGTCTTCCACTACGGGGGTTGTCAGAAACACTTTTCCGGCCTCCTCAAAAACGGGCGAACCACTCGTACACACACTTCAAGGGCAGTGCTTGATCTTCATAAAAACGTACCAGCATCGCATGCGTTTCTTTCGGTGTCTTGCCAAGCTTAAAACAAAACTGTATATTGATCTTTTGGTCGTTCATGTTCCTGTTCGCAGTTCAGAACCAACGCACTAAACACGCACTGTGTCAAACAGGTCTTACACGGCACACACACGATGCTCAACTGAACAATGTTGGGAGCAGGTGGTCAAAACCTGCTGCTACGCAGGTGCATGGCTGTGTCACCAGTGTTGCCGAATCGACCGTTCTGACTTCATTCACCGAACTTTATTGTCACAGGTTGTATGTCTTATGGCTGGCGGTTATCTGAAATTAGCAACATTTCATGGGTGGCCATGATCGAGGAACATATTTATGTCTATTTAATTTTTCCATGGGGAAGTTTGACACCAGTTTTCTCATGGCAGTGGTTTAACGAAAAGCATCGAATTTTCGGCGACGGATGGACTAGGACTGGGAAGGTGGCGGCCGTTGTCGTAAGTGAAGTACAGACCCAGCATTTGCCTGATGTGAAAATGGGAAACCAGGAAAACCATCTTCAGAGTTGCCGACGGTGGGATTCGAGCTCACCGTTTTCTGAATACAAATTCACAGCTACGCGACACTAACTGCACAGCCAACCCACTCAGTCACACTGCAGTCTTATTATATTATGAAGATGAAATAATAAGTGCAAATCTCTTTGTGATTCAGACGTGTCTGGAATCTCTGGAGGACATCGAAAATGCCTAGCCACGTATGAAACTTCTCCCTGCTACTGGTTAGAACTTACAAGCTGTGAATGGTAGGAAGCATTAGTAGATGAAAGCTTATACTGTATAATGCACTATTTCCCTATGTTATTGCTTTTGTCTGAAAAACATTATTTACACAACAGCTTCTGACTTCTTGAATAAGCTTCATCTACAGAAAAAAATTGTTTTGGATCTGTTGTCAAAGGATTTTTAGGGAATCACAAGGAAGAAAACTATCGCCAATTAATAAATGTGATACTAAGAAACTGTAAAGAAATGGGCTGTCGTATGTCACTGAAGATCCACTTCTTACATTCGTATTTGGCCTTCTTTCCTGAGAACTTGGGGGCTGTAAGTGATGAGCAGGGAGAGCGATTTCACGAAGACATTGCTACAATGGAGCAACGGTATCAAGGAAGAAGGAATCCTCCAATGATGGGCGATTATTGCTGGTTTTTACAAAGGGAAGATTCCAGTTCACATAAGATAAAAAAGATATTTTTGTCTATTTTAGTGCATGGAGAGTAGTTTATCTGGTCAGTTATTAATAAACTAGTTCTATCATATCTAAGCTACCCTTGAACATTTTCATACAAAAATGAAAACAAAGTAATTTTTAATAGATCAAAAACCTGAATTATTGAATTTACTTGATAAATTCTATAACACAAAAATTTGATGTGTTACGAACTTTTCACTATCATTTTCGTGTTCAGCGCATGCAAATTAGTTAAGATCAGCCTATTTTATGAATGTTATGGGAAAAAGTTAAAATTTGTTGAGTAGTGTACTACTAATAATAGTTTCACGTCCCACTAACGGTTTTCGGAGACGCCGAGGAGCCAGAACTTTGTTCCGCAGGAGCTCTTTAATGTGCCGATAACCGAAAACTCTGCCAACACGAGGTTGACGTATTTCAGCACCTTCAAATACCACCGGACTGAGCCAGGGTCGAATCTACAACTTGACTCAGAAGGCCAACGCTCTAACGTCTGATCTACTTAGCCCAGCCACGTTAAATTCTGGGGACAAAAGTGGCCACGCATAGAGTACTCATCCTAGTTAGTACCGAGTTTACGAGTACTGATAGCTCTTTACCTCCTACTTCACAGGCCTTCCAGACCTGTGCGGAGTTACTTTTGGAGTAGCGTTGCATTTGTAAGTTTCTTCCTTAGAACATTTTGCTATATTGTTTTACGTTGCTCTGACACGGACAGGTTTATCAGCGATGCCATGCATACAATAATTATCGTATAAAAAGCAAAAAAGCAAAGCAAAGTCATCTCCGTACAGGCCATGAAGGCCCTGGGAGTGGTGGAAGATAAAGGCTTCCACTATTCGTAACCTCGGCACTTGATGGGGTAGAGTGATTAGCTTTATGCCCGGCCGCCTTTGCCCCCAGGAATTAACCTGGTACTCATTTTTGGTGTAGGCTGAGTGAACCTCAGGGCCATATGCACCTCCGGAAGTGGAATTCTAATTTCTTAAATTTTACCCACTTCCTTCCGGGCGAACCGAGTACGCCTTTACCACCTCGGCCAGGCAGCCCCTAATAATAATCATATACGGTACATAAATAATTCAGCTGATTGTACCATATACCATAATTTTGTTATTCTGGTATGCAAATTACCAAAGTTTGCCTATTAGTATAAAAGTATGCATCCGGCAGATAGTGGGTTCGAACCCCACTGTCGGCAGCCCTGAAGATGGTTTTCCGTGGTTTTCCATTTTCACATCAGCCAAATGCTGGGGCTGTACCTTAATTAAGGCCACGGCCGCTTCCTTCCCACTCCTAGGCCTTTACTCTCCAATCGTTGCCATAAGACCTAGCTGTGTAGATGCGGCGTAAAGCAAATAGCAAAAAAAAAAAAAAAAAGTATAAAAGTATCATCATACTTATTCCATGTGTACCGGGCGAGTTGGCCGTGCGGTTACGAGCGCACGGCTGTGAGATTGCATCCGGGAGATAGTGGGTTCGAATCCCACTGTCGGCAGTCCTGAAGATAGTTTTCCGTGGTTTTCCATTTTCACATCAGCCAAATGCTGGGGCTGTACCTTAATTAAGGCCAGGGCCGCTTCCTTCCCACTCCTAGGCCTTGCCTATCCCATCGTCGCCATAAGACCTATCTGTATCGGTGCGACGTAAAGCAACTAGCAAAAAAAAAAAAAAAAAAAAAAAAAATCCATGTGTATGTTTATTCAGTCCTCCGCCCCAAGGCTGGTTGGATCCTCAACAGCCCCGCCATCAGGTGTCATACATGGCCTAGGCATCAATGAAGAGGCGTACTAGGGAAATGAGGAGTGAGGTAGTTTCCCGTTGTTTTCCTGACCGAGCCAGAAGTTGCTATTACATATCAGTCTGCCAAGCCCACTGAAATGCATGCATCAACCGACCTTATGTGCAACATTTTCACACCATTCATAGCAGAGACTGGCTGCATAAGGAATGGCATTACTACAGTAGCATTGCTCATATCTTA